>NW_026652288.1:45937843-46189830 GCF_009828535.3 Hylobates moloch
GAACAGCGGATTTTCGTGAGACCACAAATTCAGCTGTCTGATAGTTCGTCTGAAAGTTTTGTCTCAGAGGAGTACCCGGTTGAATGAAGTGTCAGTCTGTCCCTACTGGGGGGTGCCTCCCAGTTAGGCTGCTCAGGGGTGAGGGACCCACTTTAGGAGGCAGTCTGTCCGTTCTCAGATCTCTAGCTGCGTGCTGGGAGAACCACTACTCTCTTCAAAGCTGTCAGTCAGACAGGGACCTTTAAGTCTGTGGAGGTTCTTGCTGAGTTTTTGTTTGTCTGTGCCCTGCCCCCAGAGGTGGAGCCTATAGAGGCAGGCAGGCCTCCTTGAGCTGTGGTGGGCTCCACCCAGTTCGAGCTTCCTGGCTGCTTTGTTTACCTAAGCAAGCCTGGGCAATGGCGGGCGCCCCTCCCCCAGCCTCGCTGCCGCCTTGCAGCTTGATCTCAGACTGCTGTGCTAGCAATCAGCGAGACTCTGTGGGCACAGGACCCTCCGAGCCAGGTGCGGGACACAATCTCCTAGTGTGCCGTTTTCCAGGCCCGTTGGAAAAGCGCAGTATTGGGGTGGGACTGACCCGATATTCCATGTGCTGTCTGTTTCCCCTTTCTTTGACTAGGAAAGGGAACTCCCTGACCCCTTGCGCTTCCCGAGGGAGGTAATGCCTCGCCCTGCTTCAGCTCGCGCACAGTGCGCTTCACCGACTGTCCTGCACCCACTGTTAGGCACTCCCTAGTGAGATGAAACCTGGTACCTCAAGCAGAAATGCAGAAATCATCCGTCTTCTGTGTCGCTGGGGCTGGGAGCTGGAGACCGGAGCTGTTCCTATTCGGCCATCTTGGCTCCACCCTCCCAGTCTAGCTAGGTGGATTTTTGCCAAATTTGGAGGATATTTTTGGGTGATCGGACTTAATAGATAAGCTCCAAGGAATATTCACTTCAGGAGCCTATTGATGAAAGTAAGGCAGTCTCCACTGTCGAGGAATTGAGGAGAAATAGGCTTTGATTTCAGAATCAAAGGGCAAACTATCCAAATTTCAGGAGCTGATTCATAATGCAGCTGCTCCTTACTTGGGTAACTCTAATAGCTAGCTCAAGGGCGAAGAACAGCAGGAACATATTTATTTAAAGATTGGTAATTATTTTTCTGGAACAATCCCAGACTAGTTATAACACAAATTTAAGTTTGCATGTATATAAAGAGAGGAAAAGAACTCTTGGTTGAATATGTGTTTACAAGGTGTTTCAGGGTGGTCTCCTTAGAGCAACAGGTATCACCACTCCCCTCCACCTTCTTTAGGGCCTACTTGATCCATTATCTCCCACGGAGGTCTTTTCAACCACTCTTTCTTCCCTGGCTCCTTTTCTATGTTATAAAACCATAACCTGCGTCTCTTCCCCAGTCTAAGGGGCTCTACACCTTATATCTACCAATGTTCTCGAGAGTGGCCTGTATTTGCTGTTGCCAATCTCTCACTTCCCACTCACTACCCCACCCACTGCATTCAGACTTTTTGTCCTATCCTCTGACAAAAGTACCAATGACCCTCCCAACACCCAAATCAGTGGCTACCTCTCAGTCTTTGTCCTGGCCCTCTATGCAGTATTTGATACTGTTTGACTTACTCTTTCTGGGATGTCAACCCAGTGCCACAGTTTTACCATCATCTCCACATTGGTCTTTATTGCTGGCCCTGACCTCTCTCATAAGCTCCACTCTGATCTACATGCCGACTGATTATTTCTTCCTGGATGTACCATAAACTCTCTTAAGACTCAAAATTTAAATCCATGATTTTTCCCTAAACCTGCTTGCCCTCTTTATTCCATTAATAAGTTTGGTGACATTACCATTCATACCCTCAAATAGTACTTACCTGAGAGTCATCCACATTTCCTTTCTTCATCACCTCTCAAACTCAGTTATATGCCTAAGTAGCTTTTACTTTCAGTGTCTAACTCTATTCCCAATATCCTCAATAACTCACAGAAGAAATGAAGCAGTAGCCTCTGAAGTGGACTCTGCATCCCCATCTCACCCATTCAAGTCCATTCCTTCCACCTGAGTGTCACAAGGGTTTTTCCCTGGCTCTGCTTTCCTCCCTGAGATCTTTTCCTGGGTGATTTTACAAATACTCAGAGTTGCAGTCATTATGTATCAGCAGGTAGCTCTCCTACTGATAATCACTACTTACTTCTGTTCCAAACATCAGTATAAAATTACCAGTTGTCTGGTGGATGTTCAGCATATAACAAACCTGACAGCAAAAACTTAACAGATTTTGTTCTACAAAAATCCCTTCCCCTACCTCCTATATTCACTATTTGGGTTAATTGCAATACTCAACAATGTCTAAACTGAACTCAATTACCTTCACTGAAAACTTGCACCTCCAATCTTGGACAATCCATTTAACTTTTCAGAAAAACGTGGAATCATCTTTGGCTCCTCCTTCTTGATCATCAGCCACACGCACAGGCCAAGAAACTCTGTTGATTACAAGCCTGAAATGTCTCTTTCAAATACATTCTTGCTTTTCTGTTTTGGTGTTCTATTCATTCTTTTCTATTATGAAAGTAATTTAAATACATCATTTAAAACTCATAATTAGAGAAAGAAAAAAATCCCACCCACATGATCCAACAATTTGTTAGCATTTTGCTGTATTTCTTTCTAAATATTTTAAAGTGCCTTTCAGAATATAGTCATGACTATAGTCTATAGTATATATGCAATATATTCTCTGCATATCCCAATATTTTCATTATTTTTCTTCATGATGCTACATAAACCTTATGTCATTTTAAATGGCTGCAATAATTAACCTAGTGCATGTTCCACACATATATTATAGCTTCCCTAAAATCAATTATTTTGGGATACCTTTATTCTGATATTCTTGCTGAAACTCCATACACAATTGGAGATATGACAGTTAATCAAAACAAAATGTCTAATTTACAGATATAACTTTTTAAAAATGTTTTTCAACTGCTTATCTAAATTATAACAAGCAATATTTCTCATCAGATTTTTCATAATACCATTGGTCACCCACAGGGCATAGGTATTGCTACTAGATCCTCAAATCAAACTGAACAAGAATGCTAGTATCTTAACTAACACACATGAACACTTAATTCTGGTCTCTCCATAGAATCTCCTACACTAGGAGTCAGTTAAAATCTTCCTTCTCTCCAGAACAACAGTAAAAGGTTTAAAGTATCAGCTCAAAGCTTAGCAAAATACAGGGGTAGAGGAAGCAGCAGCAATTTCCTGGGAGTTCGCTGCATCCCCTAGCAGGTCATTCCTGCCTGGCACTACAGGGATCCATCGGGAGGGTGACCAGAGGAGCAGGGGGTAAAACTCCACAGGGAGAAGAAAATCTCTAGCTGAACTTTGTAATAATTTGAACCAGGTGAGAAACCTCTGGGCCAGAACTATGGGGTGGGCAGAAATCCCCTGTGCAGACTCCACAGGTAGGGGAAGAACCAAGCCCTTTTCTTTCACAGCTGGGAGGCGGGTAGCCTGGGGCAAGTTTTCAAGCCCTTCTTGCCCATCAGCTGGAAACAGACTCAGGGCTGCTGGGGCAGGGGGCACAGTGGGAGTGAGACCAGCCCTTTGGTTTGCATAGGAGCTGAGTGAGGCCTGTGACTGCCGGCTTTCCCCCACTTCCCTGACAACCTGCATGACTCAGCAGAGGCAGCCATAATCCTCCTAGGTACACAACTCCAGTGACCTGTGAATCTCACCCTCATCCCCCACAGCACCCGTAGCAAGACCTGCCCAAGGAGAGTCTGAGCTCAGACACGCCTAGCCCCTCCCCCACCTAATGGTCCTTCCCTATCCACCCTGGTAGCTGAAGACAAAGGGCATATAATCTTGGGAGTTCTAGGGCCCCACTCACCGCTGGTCCCTCTCCACACTACTACAGCTGATGCCTTCTGGAAAGTGCCACCTCCTGGCAGGAGACCAACCAGCACAAAAATAGAGCATTAAACTACTAAAGCTGAGTGCCCTCACCAAGTCCATTGCACCTCCCCCGCACCCGCCAGCACCTGCACTGGAACAGGCACCAGTATCCATGGCTGAGAGACCAATAAACAGTTCTCATCACAGGACTGTGCAGACAACCCCCAGTACAAGCCCAGAGCTGGGTAGACTTGCTGGGTGGCTACACCCAGAAGAGAGACAACAATCACTGCAGTTTGGCTCACAGGAAGCCACATCCATAGGAAAAGGGGGAGAGTATTACATCAAGGGAATATCCTGTGAGACAAAAGCATCTGCCAACAACAGCCTTTAGTCCTAGACCTTCCCTCTGACACAGCCTATCCAAATGAGAAGGAACCAGAAAACCTCCCATGGTAATATGACAAAACAAGGCTCTTCAACACCCCACAAAGATCACACTAGTTTACCAGCAATGAATCTAAACCAAGAGGAAATCCCTGATTTACCTGAAAAAGAATTCAGGAGGTTAGTTATTAAGCTAATGAGGGAGGGTCTAGAGAAAGGCAAAGCCCAATGCAAGGAAATCCAAAAAATGATACAAGAAGTGAAGGGAGAAATATTCCAGGAAATAGAGAGCCTAAAGAAAAAAGAACCAAAAATTCAGAAAACTCTGGACATACTTTAAAAAATGCAAAATGCTCTGGAAAGTCTCAGTGATAGAACTGAACAAGTAGAAGAAAGAAATTCAGAGCTCGAAGACAAGGTCTTCAAATTAACCCAGTCCAACAAAGACAAAGAAAAAATAACAAGAAAATATGAGCAAAGCCTCCAAGAAGTCTGGGGTTATGTTAAAAGACCAAACCTAAGAATAATCAGTGTTCCTGAGGAAGAAGAGAACACTAAAAGCTTGGAAAACATATTGGGGGGAATAATCGAGGAAAACTTCCCCAGCTTTGCTAGAGACCTAGACATCCAAACACCAGAAGCACAAAGAACTACTGGAAAACTCATCGCAAAAAGATCTTTGCTTAGACATATTGTCTTCAGGTTATCCAAAGTTAAGACGAAGGAAAGAATCTTAAGAGCTTTGAGACAGAAGCACCAGGTAACCTATGAGATAAATAGCAGCTTAACTTATCAGATTAACATCAGATTTCTCATCAGAAATCCCTACAAGCTAGAAGGGATTGGGGCCCTATCTTTAGCCTCCTCCAACAAAACAATTATCAGCCAAGAATTTTGTATCCAGTAAAACTAAGTATCACATATGAAGGAAAGACACAGTCATTTTCAGACAAACGAATGCTGAGAGAATTCGCCATTACCAAGCCATCACTACAAGAACGGCTAAAAGGAGCTCTAAATCTTGAAACAATTCCTGAAAACACATCAAAACAGAACCTCTTTAAAGCATGAATCACACAGGACCTATAAAACAAAAATACAAGTTAAAAAGCAAAAGCAAAAAGACAAAAGTACACAGGCAGCAAGGAACATGATGAATGCAATGGTACCTCACACTAAATGCTCCACTTAAAAAATAGGGAATCACAGAATGGATAAGAAATCACCAACCAACAATCTACTGCCTTCAGGAGACTCACCTAACATATAAGGACTCACATAACCTTAAAGTAAAGGTGGGGAAAAAGGCATTTCATACAAATGGACACCAAAAACAAGCAGGGGTATCTATTCTTACATCAGACAAAACAAATTTTAAAGCAACAGCAGTTAGAAGAGATGAAGAGGGACATTATATAATGGTAAGAGACCTTGTCCAACAGGAAAATATCACAATCCTAAACAAATGTGCACCTAATATTGGAGCTCCCAAATTTATAAAACAATTACTAATAGAGCTAAGCAATGAGATAGACAGCAACATAATAATAGTGGGGGACTTCAATACTCCACTGACTGCACTAGATAGGCCATCAAGACAGAAAGCCAACAAAGAAACCATGGATTTAAACTATACCTTGGAACAAATAGACTTAACAGATGTATACAGAACATTTCATCCAACAACCACAGAATACACATTCTATTCAACACCATATGGAAATTTCTTCAAGATAGACCACATGATAGGCCATAAAACAAGCCTCAATAAATTTAAGAAAATTGATATTATATCAAGTACTCTCTCAGACCACAGTGGAATAAAACTGGAAATCAACTCCAAAAGGAACCTTCAGAACCATGCAAATACATGGAAATTAAATAACATACTCCTGAATGAGCACTGGGTCAAAAACAAAATCAAGATGGAAATTAAAAAATTACTTGGGCTGGGTGTGGCGGCTCACACCTGTAATCCCAGCACTTTGGGAGGCCAAGGCGGGCAGATCACCTGAGGCCAGGAGTTCAAGACCAGCCTGGCCAACATGTTGAAACCCTGCCCATCTCTACTAAAAATACAAAAATTAGCTGGATGTGGTGGCACATGCCTGTAATTCCAGCTACTTGGGATGCCCGGGAAATGGAGGTTGCAGTGAGCTGAGATCGTGCCACTGTACTCCAGCCTGGGTGACAGACAGAGACTGTGTTCCCAAAAAAAAAAAATTATTTGAGCTGAGTGGCAATAATTATACAACCTATCAAAACCTCTGGGATACAGCAAAGGCGGTGATAAGTTGAAAGTTCATAGCCATAAGTGCCTACATCAAAAAGACTGAAAGAGCACAAACTGACATTCTAAGGTCACACCTCAAGGAAATAGAGAAACAAGAACAAACCAAACCCAAACCCAGCAGAAGCAAAGAAATTACCAAGATCAGAGCAGAACATAATGAAATTGAAACAAAAACAACAACAAAAATACAAAAGATAAATGAAAAAAAAGCTAGTTCTACTAGGCGCGGTGGCTCACGCCTATAATCCCAGCACTTTGGGAGGCCGAGGTGGGTGGATCACTTGAGGTCGGGAGTTCAAGACCAGACTGACCAACACGGAGAAACCCTGTCTCTACTAAAAATACAAAATTAGCCAGGCGTGATGGCCCATGCCTGTAATTCCAGCTACTCGGGGGGCTGAGGCAGGAGAATTGCTTGAACTCAGGAGGTGGAGGTTGCAGTGAGCCAAGATTGTGTCATTGCACTCCACCCTGGGCAACAAGAGTGAGACTCTGTCTCAGAACAACAACATCAAAAAAAGCTGGTTCTTTGAAAAGATAAATAAAATTGATAGATCATTAGCAAGATTAGCTAAGAAAAGAAGAGAGAAAATCCAAATAACCTTACTAAGAAGTGAAACAGGAGATGGAATTACAGCTGACACCACTGAAATACAAAAGATAATTCAAGGCTACTATGAACAACTTCATCCACATAAACTAGAAAACCTAGAAGACATGGATAAATTCCTGGAAAAATACAATGCTCCTACCTTAAATCAGGAAGAATTAGATACTCTGAACAAACCAATAACAAGCAACGAGATTGAAATGGCAATTTAAAAATTACCAACAAAAAAAAAAGTCCAGGACCAGATGGATTCACAGCAGAATTCTACTAGACATTCAAAGAAGAATTGGTACCAATCCTTTTGACACTATTCCATAAGACAGAGAAAGAAAGAACCCTCCATAATTCATTTTATGAAGCCAGCATCACCCTAATACCAAAACCAGGAAAGGACATAACCAAAAAAAAAAAAACAAACTCCTTTCAAGTTCATATGGAACCAAAAAAGAGCCCACATTGCCAAGACAATCCTAAGCCAAAAGAACAAAGCTGGAGGCATCACACTACCTGACTTCAAACTATACTATAAGGCTACAGTAACCAAAACAGCAAGGTACTGGTACCAAACAGAGATATAGACTAATGGAACAGAACAGAGCCCTCAGAAATAATACTACACATCTACAACCATCTGATCTTTGACAAACCTGACAAAAACAAGAAATGGGGAAACGATTCCCTATTTAATAAATGGTGCTGGGAAAACTGGCTAGCCATATGTAGAAAGCTGAAACTGGATCCCTTCCTTATACCTTATACAAAAATTAATTCAAGATGGATTAAAGACTTAAATGTTACACCTAAAACCATAAAAACCCTAGAAGAAAACCTAGGCAATACCATTCAGGACATAGGCATGGGCAAGGACTTCATGACTAAAACACCAAAAGCAATGGCAACAAAAGCCAACATTGACAAATGGGATCTAATTAAACTAAAGAGCTTCTGCACAGAAGAAGTGGGCAAAGGATATGAACAGACACTTCTCAAAAGAAGACATTTATGCAGCCAACAGACACATGAAAAAATGCTCATCATCACTGGCCACCAGAGAAATGCAAATCAAAACCACAATGAGATACCATCTCACACCAGTTAGAATGGCCATCATTAAAAAGTCAGGAGACAACAGGTGCTGGAGAGGACGTGGAGAAATAGGAACACTTTTACACTGTTGGTGGGACTGTAAACTAGTTCAACCATTGTGGAAGTCAGTGTGGCGATTCCTCAGGGATCTAGAACTAGAAATACCATTTGACCCAGCCATCCCATTACTGGGCATATACCCAAAGGATTATAAATCATGCTGCTATAAAGACACATGCACACATATGTTTATTGCAGCACTATTCACAATAGCAAAGTCATGGAACCAACCCAGAAGTCCATCAATGTTAGAGTGGATTAAGAAAATGTGGCACATATACACTTTGGAATACTATGCAGCCATAAAAAAGGATGAGTTCATGTCCTTTGTAGGGACATGGATGAAGCTGGAAACCATCATTCTGAGCAAACTATGGCAAGGACAGAAAACCAAACACCACATGTTCTCACGCATAGGTGGGAATTGAACAATGGGAACACTTGGACACAGGGTGGGGAACATCATACATCGGGGCCTGTTGTGGGGTAGGAGGAGAGGGGAGGGATAGCATTAGGAGATATACCTAATGTAAATGATGAGTTAATGGGTGCAGCACACCAACATGGCACATGTATACATATGTAACAAACCTGCATGTTGTGCACATGTACCCTAGAACTTAAAGTATAATGAAAAAAACCTACCAACTGATATCCTTGATGAACATCGATGCTAAAATCCTTAACAAAATACTAGTTAACTGAATCCAATAACATATCAAAAAGATAATCCACCATGATCAAGTGGGTTTCATACCAAGGATGCAGGCATGGTTTGACATATGCAATTCAGTAAATGTGATACACCACATAAACAGAATTAAAAACAAAAAAATCACATGATCATCTCAATAGATGTAGAAAAAGCATTCAACAAAATCCAGTATCCCTTTATGATTAAAACTCTCAGCAAAATCGGCATACAAGTGACATACCTTAATGTAATAAAATGTATGTATATATATATATGAATGATGGAATACTACTCAGCCATAAAAACAAATGAATTAACAGCACTTGCAGTGACCTGGATGGGACTGGAGACTATTATTCTAAGTGAAGTAACCCAGGAATGGAAAACCTTACATCATATGTTCTCACTAATATGTGAGAGCTAAGCTATGAGGACACAAAGGCATAAGAATGATAAAATGGACTTTGGGGACTTGGGGGGAAGAGTAGGAGGGAGACAGAGATAAAAGACTACAAATATGGTGCAGTGTATACTGCTAGGGGGATGGGTGCACCAAAATCTCACAAATCACCACTACGGAACTTACTCATGTAACCAAATATCATCTGTACCCCAATAACTTATGGAAAAATAAAGTATTGCTTCTAAGTTCAAAAGCTAGCTCCTTCATTTACTTAGCTTCTAACTTTAAGCAAATTTATTTAGCTTCACTCGGCCTCTGTTTCCCCATTGATGGAATGATGATAATAAGAGTAATTACTATATAATATTATCAGGAGGAACAAGACACAATATAAGTTATATGAAGTTCTTGGCTGGGCACGGTGGTTCATGCTTGTAATCCCAGCACTTTGGGAGGCTGAGGCAGGTGGATCACAAGGTCAGGCGTTCGAGACCAGTCTGGCCAATATGGTGAAGCCCTGTCTCTACTAAAAATACAAAAATTAGCTGGGTGTGGTGGCACACATCTGTAATCCCAGCTATTTGGGAGGCTGAGGCAGGAAAATTGCTTGAACCTGGGAGATGGAGGTTGCAGTGAGCAGAGATCCTGCCACTGCACTCCAGCCTGGGCTACAGAGTGAGACTCCATCTAAAAAAAAAAAAAAAAACAGAAGAAGTTCTTAGTCAAGTGTCTAGGGCAGTGGTCCCAACCATTTCGGCACCAGGGACTGGTTTGATGAAAGACAATTTTTACAAGCATGGGAAGCGAGGAGGTGGTTTGGGGATGAAACTGTTCCACCTCAGATCATCAGGCATGAGTTAGATTTTCCATAAGGGGCATGCAATCTAGATCCCTTGCATGCGCAGTTCACAATAGGATTCAAACTCCTATGAGAATCTAATGCCAAGGTTGATCCGACAGAAGGTAGAGATCAGGTAGTAATGCTCCATCAGCCGCCGCTCACCTCCTGCTGTGTGGCCCAGCTGCCAACAGGCCTCAGACTGCTACGTGTCCACGGCCTGGGGGTAGCAGACTCCAGGTCTAGGGTATGGCAAACACTGAAAAGTACTGGCCATTATAATCATTTATCAGGCTTGGAGAATAAAGTCTAGACTCTGTCATCATCTTTTTATTGCTGTGGGGTTAATAAGCCTGGGCCTACATCTCATTTTTGGTTTTATTTACTCACACTCCTGGGTTTTTCTGCCAGTCTTGGTTATTACTGCATCCTTTATCATTGGGAGTTAGTAAATAGCCTGAGTAAACAGGATTACAACTCAGTCCACGGCTCACTACATCTCATGTCACCAACAGAAAGAGCTGTGGGCACTGTAGCTACCTGATTCATATCCCACCAAACTGACATTGAGGTTGGCTCCTGTCTACGTAACAGGCAAAAAGCAAATATGTATTAAAATAATTTAGTTTAAGAGTCTATAACTTACTTTGACTGGATTTTACCAAAGTGAAAAAAAATTTTAATTGCTAATTGAATTTATCCATGCTTCTAGTCTTATGGTTTTGGTCACCACTTATTTTCTCCTAGTTTTGAAGGAAGTGGTAGGAAACCATCTGCAAATTTTTCTAATGAATGAGTTTCTTCATAAGAATGATTCTGATTTTCCATGTGTATGTATTTTTCTTTTTTTCAGTATTTACTTAGGTTGACATCTAAAAACCTATATAAGAAGTGCAAGTGAATGAAAGCAAATTATAAATAGAAGTGATTAGCTCACCCCCACTAACCCCCCAAAAAGGAAAAAGACTGGCTATATCTTTAGGAAAACCTAACTTTTCTTCTTTTATAAAACATAGCAAAACTACCTATAACTAAAGCACTATATAGATATTAGTTTGGTGATTCATAACTTACTATTAAAATATTACTAGCTGGATGTGGTCACATGCAACTGAGGAAGCTGAGGAGGGAGGATTGCTTGAGTCCAGGGATTGGAGCTTGCAGTGAGCTATGATCTCGCCACTATACACTAACTTCAATGACAGAGTGAGACCCTGTCTTAAAAAAACATATATTAAATATAAAAATAAAAAACAAAATATTACACACATGGCAATCAACATTTTACCTGCTGGATCAGTTTGAGAAAATGACTAGAGAGATTTAGGTTTTCATAGAGAAGCCAAATTTTCATTTTCTTTCTTTTTCCAATTTTCTTTTAAAATATTTCTAAAGTTAATTTCGTATAGCAGCTGTGTATATCCCCAAATGTTAAGCAATCTAATTCAAAAGTCAAGGAAGACTGAAATATTATCTCCATAAAATATAATTAAGAATTTAAAGGTAATATTTTAAGTTTCACCTTGAAGACTCTATGTGTTTTTCTCCCAAGGCAATGCCCATTTAAAAAATCCTAAAGTAATCCCCATTCATATAGTTAAGACACGACTTTATAGTTTTTACTATTAAGTGGAAAAAATAAGTTTTGAACCATTAAAGGTTGAATGTACCCTATAAAAAATAAAACAGGAAATGCAACGACAACTTCAATTTAAGCTGTATCAGTAGCTGATTTAAGTTATTCACTCCAAACAGTGACATTCTTCCTTCCCCCAAGGGCTTTCCATTTCCTTCTTTTCATCTATTCTTTTGTTTTTTTTAAACTATAACTGAGTTTCCTACAGGAAAGGGAAGCTGGAGTAGCAAAATTTAAATGCATGTACACCCCGTTTCTACTCATTTTTTTCTTGCAGATGGCTAGAAGTAAGAGGTATACTTACTTTTTATTTTTCCTAAAAATACACCCCTGTCACAGGAGTGAAAGACATTTTCTGTGAAATTATAACTAGCCTTACTAAGTGAATATACTCTTTCAAAGTAATTGAAAGATAAGGAAATGTATCAAGGCATGAGATAAAACAAAGTCAACATTTTAGCCAATGTTTCGTTAAAGTGACAGAGGAAGAGAGCAATATCAGCAAAACAAAGCAGAAAAGCCAAGTGGCTGATAGTTCCACTTGTAAAAACTTTAGAAACAAACCAAAATGATATTAGAAAAAGAAACCTAACAGTTATTTTTTAATAGCACAATTGTTGCTAATTATGTAAAATCATTGTATTTTTGTTGTCACTTATCATATTTTGATTGTATGCTATGCAATCTAGTGAGCAGATTAAAAACACTAAGTCTCACAAAAAACTGTCTGAAATAGATACTATTATACCTGTTCTATAGATTGGAAACCGAGCCTTAGAAACTCTCAAAACATTGCCAAAGATCACTTAGGATTTGAACCCAGGGCTTAGCCACCATGGTAAGTTGATAACATTTCTGCCTACCTTTTCATGTTCTAAGTAGCTACTAATTGCATGGTACCAGGTATTTGGTCTTTATTCATTAAATAATATTAATGTGACCCATTCTTTCATTATTTTATATCAAAATAAATGCTCTTCAACTTTCCTCCGGAATTGCTACAACAAGACTTTGTTTTGTTTCTTCTGTTTTGTGTTCATTCAAGTAAACATTTCATTTAGGCTCCTCTGGAGGCATAATTACTCGGTTAGATCACTCTAAAGTTCTCCAATAGCTTTTTCCCCTCATTTTCTTTTTCTTTTTTTTTTTTTTTTTGAGACAGAGTCTTGCTCTGTCGCCCAGGCTGGAGTGCAGTGGCGCAATCTCGGCTCACTGCAAGCTCCGCCTCCCGGGTTCACGCCATTCTCCTGCCTCAGCCTCCCGAGTAGCTGGGACTACAGGCGCCCGCCACCACGCCCAGCTAATTTTTTTGTATTTTTAGTAGAGACGGGGTTTCACCATGGTCTCGATCTCCTGACCTCATGATCCGCCCGCCTCGGCCTCCCAAAGTGCTGGGATTACAAGCGTGAGCCACCGCGCCCGGCCCCCTCATTTTCTTAAATATTTTCATTAAGTACTCAAAAACTACTTTAAAAAAGGTCCAAACTGTTAACAACAACACTAATTTCCTAGGCTTATATATCCTTCCCATCACCTCTACCTAATATCTTTACATCCTTACCTCAAAACATTTATTAAACGTGCTCCTTTTTCTCAAGTTACATGACCACCACTCCTTATGCAGGGAATACTATAACATTCTCCTAACCTAGTCTTCCTGACACTACTTTCCTCCTCTTCTAGTTAGTCTCAAATACCTCTGCCAGAGTGATCTTCCTGAAACATAATTTAATGTGATTTCAGACTGTAGTTGAATTGATATATTGTTACAAAATACCACATATGCAAGAGCATACAAGGAATAAAATGAAACCAACAACTAAAGGTCTACTAACTTGACTGAGAAAGAGAACAAATTCCCAGTATTTTAGAAGCCCTTGTTTGGCCTTCCCAGATCTCAGTCTGTCCTTCCCCCAAGAGGTGAACACATTCCTAAAGTTCGTACTAATTATTGTCTTGCTTCTCAATTTAGTGTGGTCACATAGCATGTGATTCAAATAATATACATATATATACACACACACACACACACACACACATATATTTTAGTGTTGTCTGTTTATTTGTACTTTATTCAAATGGGCTCATACTGTACATATTCCTTGGTGATCACTCCTTTTTTACAACACTATATTTTTCAGATGCATCCAGGGATTACTGCTTCTAGCTCTGTTGCATAGCATTTCTTTGTATCAACATTACAAAATACATTTATCCACGTTACTGATGATATAATGTGAGTTATGCTGTGTATTAGTCCGTTCTCACACTGCCAATAAAGACATACCTGAGACTGGGTAATTTATAAAGGAAAGAAGTTTAATTGACTCTCAGTTCTGCATGGGTGGGGAGGCCTCAGTAAACTTACAATCATGGTGGAAGGCTAGAGAGAAGCACGGCACCTTCTTCACACAGCAGCAGGAAGAAGTACTGAGTGAAGGGGAAGAGCTCCTTATAAAACCATCAGGTCTCATGAGAACTCACTCACTATCAGACAAGAACAGCATGGGGTAAAGTTCTCCTATGATTTAATTACCTCCACCTGGTCTCTCCCTTGACAAGTGTGGATTATGGGAATTATAATTCAAGATGAAATTTGGGTGGGAACACAAAGCCTAACCCTATCATGCTATAATCTGAATGTGTATAACCAATGTAGTGATACAAGGAGGTGAGGCCTTTGAGAGTGTAGTAGGTCACCTGGGAAGAGCCCTCATAAATGGGATAGTGCCCTTATAAAGAAGATCCAAGAGAGACTCCCACCCTTTGCCAAGTGAGGACACAGTGAGAAAGTGCTGTGAACAGGCCCTTATCAGATGTTGAATCTGCTGGCACCTTGATCTTTGACTTCCCAGCCTCCAGAACTGTGAGAAATAAATTTCCTGTTGCTCTCAAGCTACCCAATTTATGATATATTATTATAGCAGCCTGAATAGGCTAAAACAAGCTGTTCTGTTATTTTGTTATTATAAGCAAACTGCCATGAACATTCTTGTACATTCCTTTGGTGTACATATGCTGGAGTTCCTGTATAGTGCATGCCAGGATACACTGTACATAAACTATTTTCAAAGATTATTTCCAAGGTTTATACCCCCACGTGATTTCTCTTTTCCTCCACATCAGAGATCAGCAAATCTCAGCCATGAACCCAATCAAGTGTGCTGCCTGTTTTTGTAAATAAAGGTTTATTGGAAGAAAATTACGTTCATTTGGTGAGATATTGTGTGCAGCTGCTTTTGTAATACAACAGCACAGTCAAGTAGTTATGAGAAAATTTATGCAAATCTTAAAATAATTACTATCTGGCCCTTTACAGAAAGTTAGCCAGCCTCTGTCCTATATCCTTGTGAACACTTGATATTTTCTGACTTTGAAAATCTTTGCCAATTTGGTGCGTAATAAAATACCTCATTGTGATTTAACATGTAAATATATTAAATTATATTTTACTTCATTACTAATGATGTTTATCATCTTTTCATATGCTTATGGACTTTTCCGATTTCCTCTTCTGTGAAATGTTTATTCATGCCTTTTGCCAGTTTCTCTATTAGCTTTTGTTAGGTTTTCTCCCCTTTTTAAACCATAGGAGTTCTTTGTATATACTAGTTAGCAAACATTTTTCTTTTTTTTTTTTTTTTAAGACGGAGTCTCATTCTGTCGCCCAGGCTGGAGTGCAGTGGCGCAATCTTGGCTCACTGCAAGCTCCGCCTGCCGGGTTCACGCCATTCTCCTGCCTCAGCCTCTCCGAGTAGCTGGGACTACAGGCGCCCGCCACCACGCCCGGCTAATTTTTTTGTATTTTTAGTGGTCTCGATCTCCTGACCTCGTGATCCGCCCGCCTCGGCCTCCCAAAGTGCTGGGATTACAAGCGTGAGCTACCACGCCCGGCCTAGCAAACATTTTTCACTGACATGTGTTGGAAATATTCTTTCCCAGTCCCTGGCTTATCTTTTACTCTCTCTCTCTCTCTCTCTCTGTCTCTCTCTCTCTGTGTATGTGTGTGTTTCCTGAAACAGTGTATGTTTTTCTGAACAGAAATAATTAATTAATAAATTAATTTGAGACAGTCTTGCTCTGTTGCCCAGGCTGGAGTCGAGTGGTGCTATCTCAGGTCACTGCAACCTCTGCCTCCTGGGCTCAGGTGATCCTTCCACCTCGGCCTCCCAGGTAGCTGAGACCACAGGTGCATGCCACCACGCCTGGCTAATTTTTGTATTTTTGAGAGAGACAAGGTTTTGCTATGTTGCCCAGGCTGGTCCCAAACTCCTGAGCTCAAGTGATCCACTCGTCTCAGCCTCCCAATGTGCTGGGATTGCAGACATGAGCCACCGCACCCAGCCCAGAAATACTTACTTTAAATGCATCTAAATATGTTAAGAGATGCCTCTATATCCCAACAACAGAATATACTGAGGCATATTGTCTTTTTAAAGTACATTTCTTAAATATTGCATTTCACATTTAGGTCTTTAATCCAACTGGGATTGATTTTTGAGAGTGAGATGAGATAGGGCTTCAATTTCACTTTTCATCCTCAGGGGTCATCATTTTTTGCAGCATCATTAATTACATTGTTTTTTTCTTTTCCCACTGATTTGCAATGTCTCTTCTTCCAAAAGCCAAATACAAATAGGAAAGAATCTCTGTCTAGGTTCTTTATTTGGTCCTATTCTATTTTTTTTGTACTGTGACAACACCACACTGTCACAATATCTGATTGGGCAAGTGGCACATGGATCATCTCTGTTCATCGATACAAACTGTAGAATTAGTTTGTCCAATTCCATGAAAAACCAGGTTGAAATGAATTTGAATTTTTAGACCAAAGTTAAGAGAATTCACTTCCTTATAAAGCCTGAGAACATGGTATATAGGTTGTGCATCTCTTATCCAGAATGTTTGGGACCAGAAGCGTTTGGATTTTTTTGAATTTTGAGGTATTTGAATATATATAATGAGACATCTTGGGATGAAAACCAAGTCTAAACACGAAATTTATGTACATTTTATATACACCTTATACACATAGACTGAAGTAATTTTATAGAATATTTTGAATCATTTTGTGCATGAAACAAAGTTTTGACTCCATTTTGATGGCGACCTGTCACATAACATCAGGTGTAAAATTTCTCCACCTGTGGCATTATGTCAGTGCTCAAAGTGCTTAGAATTCCGAAGCACTTCAGATTTTGGATTTTCAATTAGGGATGCTCAACCTGTATATGTCTCTACTTATTTAGGTATTATTTAATATCTTACAATAAAATGTTATAATTTTCTCAATAAAGGACATTAGTATATTTTAATAGTTCTTTTGTTATTCATGGTGGTTATTATTGTTACTGTTGATTTAAGAGCTATTAAAAAAAAGTTTTTTGGTTTGTTTTATTTTCATTACATTTCCAGATTGTTAGAGGCATGTGGATATACAATTGAATTTTGTATACAGATTTTGTTATCAAATACATTTGCAAAACTCTTTTAAACTGGTTAGAAATTATGATAATGAGCATATTTGTCTTGTTCTGGCTTACAAACAGAATGTTTCCTATATTTCACTCCAAGTATGACATTTATAATATACTCCTGGATATGACCTTTTTCAGATTTGGGAAATTCCCTTTTATTCCTAGCTTGCTAAGATCTTTTTATCATTAATAAATATTGAATTTACCAAACTTTCTTTCTGTATTTATTAATATAATTAAGCATTCTCCTTTAATCTATTAATGCAGTAAATTAAATTAATTAATTTGCTATTAAAGTAACCTTGGTTTTCTAGGATAAACAGTCTGGCTCATTAATTCTGAGCATTCTTATATAATTAAAATATTTAAGGCTATGAAATTCATTCCAAAATTTACTTTACTTTCAACCCACAGGTTTTGTAATATGTTTTTGTTATTATTTAGTTTTAAATACTTAACATTTCAATTATTATTTCTTTCTTTAACCTATCAGTTACTTGAAAATGTATTTTTAAGTTTTCAGATATTTGTTTTTTTCCTCCTAGAATTACGCCTAGATTGATTTTTTACTTCCTTGGGTGGTAGTTAAGAAATGTGAGCTATATGGTTATCAATGGCTTAATATTTGTTGAGTACATCTTTATGCCCTAGAACGTAGTCAACTTTGCCTAGAATTATGCCTAGATTGATTTTTTACTTCCTTGGGTGGTATTTAAGAAATGTGAGCTATATGGTTATCAATGGCTTAATATTGGTTGAGTATATCTTTATGCCCTAGAACGTAGTCAACTTTCATAAAGTTTTTCCTGTGTTTGAATATTTATACCCCGGTTGTGGAGTATGATGTCTGAATGTTACACAGATCAAATCTGTTAATTGTACTGTTCAAATCTTCTGTGGAATTGTTGGTATTTTTCTGCTTGATTTATCAGTTACTGAGAGATGTAGTATAAAATCTCTGGCTATACCCAGAGACTATATTATTAGGTGCATATAAGAATAGCACTTTTTTTTTTTTTTTTTTGAGACGGAGTCTCATTCTGTCACCCAGGCTGGAATGCAGTGGCACGATCTTGGTTCACTGCAAGCTCCGCCTCCCAGGTTCACGCCATTCTCCTGCCTCAGCCTCTCCGAGTAGCTGGGACTTCAGGCGCCCGCCACTGCACCCGGCTAATTTTTTGTATTTTTTTTTTTTTTAGTAGAGACAGGGTTTCACCGTGGTCTCGATCTCCTGACCTCGTGATCCGCCCGCCTCGGCCTCCCAAAGTGCTGGGATTACAAGCATGAGCCACCGCGCCCGGCCAAATAGCACTATTATACCTTAGCAGTGGTTGAATTCTTTATCTCTAGGAATGCCTCTTAAAGTTCACTTTTTCTGATAATAAAATGACTACATTAACTTTCTTTTGTCTATCAATGAGTGGTAAACAGAGTTTGTCTGTCTTTTGGCTTTAAATCTTTATCCAGAAGTTTTAAGTGTATATCCTGTAAACATAATGCAGCTCGATTTTTGTATTTTATTTGTTTTTAAATCCAATTTGACATCTGTTTTTACCAGAAAGTTTAGTCTATTTACATTAATAGTGATTACCATTATATTTTGATTATTTCCACACTCATATATGCTTTCCACCTTTTTCTTTTTTTAAAATCAAGAAAATTGAGTTACTGAATCTTCAAAAAAAAAAAAGTAAATGAACTTATTTTACATAGGTAAGACACATTGCAGAAAATAATAAAACACAGATTATAAACAAGAATCTTTAAAACACTTCCATATGCATCACTCTGGTGTATACCTATTCATATTTTTATTATTTTTATAGGTTCAATTATAGTGGGTATAATTGAATTATACCCAATATATAATTATATTGGGTATAATATATACATACATAATGTTGAAGTTTTCTGAGGAGGAAAACTATGAAATAATATTTAAGGAGATTTCCTTAGTAGTATAAAACAGGTTAGAGGAAAGAGATTAGTGTCACAAAATGTAGAAAAAAAATAAGGCTGCTATAGTTTTCTGAATATAAGATAAAAGCATGATTACAGGTGCGTTTGAGCACTCAGCACCTAGTTGCCCTCGATAAATATGTCACCAAAACCTAAAAGCCAGAAATGTTGCACTAAGTTTGAAAGCAAATCTTCATATTCCTACCATTATTAATGTAAGACATTGTTTTAAGTTATAATTCAAGCATAGTTTAAAGTCACTGAACCTTAGCTCGTTAATGATATCATAAATCTCAGCTGTGTGAAATAGAAATCAGCCCACCTTTGGAAGATCTTGACAAGTAGCTGGAAGGTGAATTAGTTAATCAAAGGTCTGTTCATTTACATGTCGTCAAATTAAATCGGGGCGATAGTTTCACTGAATTAACCAGTTGTTTAAGTGTTGCATAAATATAGCCTTAGTTTTAAAATTAAGAACTGGCAGGATTTCTTCTTAGAAGGTTGCCAAATCTGGGGCTATTAAAGGCTATCCCATCCCAAGAACTTTCCACTTGTAGCTGTCAAGGATCTTTTTTCTTAATTAAGCCAAAATAGCTTGATGTCTGAGAGACTTCCTGATTGTAAATGAAGTGTCTTTGGAAACCTTTCTATGTCTTCCAGGCCTAGAGACAGATCCACGTGCTCTTAAGATTCACGTACACTCGAGTGGGAAGGGCAGGAGGAGGGAGTGTTGCAAGGAAAGGGAGCACTGGCCAGTGAGTCAGGTGTTGCTGAGTGGGACTTGCCACAGGAGCAAATATGTCCACTGGGGATTTGTGCCTGTCATAAAATATGTCCACTGGGGATTTGTGCCTGTCATAAGCTGTCGGGCAGCCTTGTTTCCACACTATTGGGACTTTTTAGAAAGGCACCCAATGTCCTGGCAGAGTTCACCATCTTAGTTCTTAACATCCACACTGATTTGTCCTTTGTTCAACAGCCTAGTTCTTCAGGCTCAGGGATCTACATGTTCTTCTGAAAATGGCCATATATCCCTTTCTAGACCTGATACTCAGTATCGTGGTCATTTTCCCTCTTTAAGTTTTTCCCTTCTCCCTTTATTCATTTCAACACACACACATACACACACACATACCTCTGGAGCACGTACAATGTTCTAGGCACTGGACACTTAGCTAGGTTCAGGGAGTATGGTGATAAATAACTTAGAAATAATTTCTGCATTCTCAGTGCTCATAATAGTAGGGACACATAGCAAAGACATTATCCACATTCACTCTTGATAATCTTTTTATCAACTGTTGTCCCAAATAACCCTTTTTTTACCACATAATCTCAACCCAAGAGTCTCTATTTTTTTTTTTTTTTTTTTTGAGATGGAGTCTTGCTCTGTCGCCCAGGCTGGAGTGCAGTGTCACAATCTCAGCTCACTGCAAGCTCCGCCTCCTGGGCTCATGCCATTCTCCTGCCTCAGCCTCCCAAGTAGCTGGGATTACAGGCGCCCGCCACCAAGCCTGGCTAATTTTTTTGTATTTTTAGTAGAGATGGGGTTTCACCATGTTAGCCAGGATGGTCTCGATCTCCTGACCTCGTGATCGCCCCACCTCGGCCTCCCAAAGTGCTGGGATTACAGGTATGAGCCACCGCGCCCGGCCTAAGAGTCTCTATTTTTTCAGTGACTGGAATAAATACTCCTTTTGCAGAATGTAACCAAGAAGGACCCAGACAGATGTCTTAGACAAAGACTGTAATCTGTTAAGAGTCATACCACATCAGATTTGGGCAAAAAGGTAAAGGATTCTGGATATAAGAAATAATTTCACTTTCTCCACACTAAATACAGCTGCTTATTTTCAGTTGCCAGTTGTTGTTTTTCTTTTGGGAAACTTTGTCTCTTCAATGAAAATTCAATGGTGACTCATTGAGACCCCCCAAGAAGAGGACTGTGCTCCATGGGACACCTGTGGATAGGGCCACCATGGCAGTTCCCTGGTGGAGTGGGTCTGCTGGGCACACAGCCATCCCCGCAGGCCAGCTCTGACCCAGGTTACAGTAATGCAAACAATTTGCTTTAATCCAACCAAAATAAAAGTAGGCAATCCTAAAGCTCTTTAAGAAAAATCTTGTTCTACCTTCGACCCAGGCTATTTTTCTTCAATATTTAAAGTTCAAAGGCATCGCGTGCTTATGCTTTTATTTCAAACCAGAAAATCACCTTTATTGTATTTGATCACTCTTACTTTAATTTGCAGACTTGCTTATTTACATAGCATACGCTGTTTAGCCTAATATTTAATGGATATAATAATATAAGAACTTTTTTAAACTTGTTAGCTAGGAAATACATAAAATACTGACCTTGTGGGTAAATGTCTTTTGCATACATTTTTAAGCATTAGTTGCTTACGAGTTGCAAGAGTGAGGTTTTAACATGACTCCTGGGAGAATTATACCAGTCTTTATGGAACACATTGCTCACAGCTGTGGTGAAATAGCAATCACTAAAATTCACAGCACTTTTTATTCCACATCAGTGACATCACTGGTATAATTTAACTATAATTCACATGTGGGAATCAGTTGTCTACAAATTGAAATTCTCCACAAACTGATTCTAAGATGGGGAAGAAACTGTAACATAAAGCTATTGTATGATTTTATTTTGCATTCATCATTAATGTCAGTTTCCAAAACATTTTGGATAATATTATCAGAGGGTATACTTCTCTTCCTATGAAAGCAGATGATATTTTTAAGATACTTTTTAAGGTACTAATAGAAAGACACTGTTCCACGAGACCAAAGTGCTGCTTGGTCTTAGCTTCTCCATTTAGCTTTCCACCTACACGTTCTACTGTTTTTGTTCAATAAAGAAAGACTTTCTGTTTATAAATGTGACAGTAAGACAGCTTGTGTCTAAAACTTAATTCAATGTCCCCTGGTAATCTCATGAGGAATCTGAAATTACAACAAGGAGACACAGCTGGATTGTTTTAGAATATTTAGGTCCTCACTGGAGAAGAGTAAGATAGAAACAAGTAGAGAATTGCCCATTATTAATTCTCTGTTGTTTTATCGCTCATACTGACTTGCTTCATGATAACTTGAATGTCACCCTGTATCCTTCTGTTGGGCAAAATTAATTTCTGATTACTTTACAGGATGAAATAAATCCCAAATCTTTTTTTAATTAATAAGAACTAGACTGCTCCTTGACTTCCTTCATTCAAACGAGAAAATAAATCTTCCCATGGGGAAATATGGTCAAGCAAATAGAATTCAGGACTAGGCTAGAATGGCCACCTGTACAGAATACATTCAGCTCAAGGGGAATATTTGCAACTAGAAAAACAAAGCTTCTAATAGTCATTCATTTAGACCCTCAGCATAGATATATCAAGCTCTGGTTATGTGTCAGCGCTGGGGATTAGACATTCTATAAGGTTTTGTTGATTACTACCGCATGGCTGGCATTGCTCGTGGAGTTTCAGTGGTAAATAGGACCAAGTGTCTACCCTGCGGGGCTTATATTCTGGTGGAAGGCATAAACAATACAAAATACAGATATAATTTCAGGTAGTGGTTGTTAGGTAACAGGGGTACCTTAATGGCGCCAGTTCCAGGTTCTTCTCCCCTCCTTGACCGGGCACTGTCTGAACCTGCCAAAGGAGGGCCACTCAGAAAGAAGCATCTCCCGCCTTCCCTTGGGCCCACCCCCCACGTAGGCCCAAGGGATATAAAACCCAGCACACCAGCAGCTCTCTCTCTCTCTCCTCTTCCCATCTCCTCTCTCTCTTCTCTTCTCACTCTCCCCCCCGCGACCTGACCTCTACCTCTCCAATAAAGATCTCTTGGCTGCCACCGGTGTCGTCTCTGACTAGCCTGTCGCCCTTCATTTTGGTGCCGTGACTCGGATCGGGATTCCCCACCTTTAGATGGGACCCCGATCCCCTTCCCAGGCTCAGTCTAGACCTCCAGCCACCCTTCACCCATTTTCCTGTTCGCCGAGCTCTTCGCCCACCACCGGCCTCATCTCGGTAAGTTTTCCCCTCCCGGGCCTACCTCTCGGGCAAATCGCCAGACCCTAGCCGCTCCCGTGACGGACACATTTTGCCTGACGCCCTTACGGCAGTGGTAGGCCCCTATCACTCACTTCTGCCTCGGCCTGCAGGGAACGGAGTTTTCTCCCTCGCCTCCTCGCGTCTCCGGCCTGGGCCCCTCTCCTTCGCTCGTTAAAATCCTGGTACCAGGTGACCCACGGCCTCCCACCTCTCAGAGGCTCCTCAGTCCTTCCGTTTCGGTGAAGATCGATCCGGAGGCTCTGACTCGCTCCGCAGCAAGCAGCCAGCAGGGGGCGCCCTGCCTAGCTCGTCGCCGTCTATTCCTTCCTCTCATTATGGGAGGCTCTGCATCCCTGCCAGCCGACTCACTCAAAACTGGCCCACCTATCCCCTAGACAACCAAAACAAATAGCCTCCTTATGGCTCTCTCGATCCTGATCTTCTTCGGGATCTCTACAACTATTGCGTGCGAACAGGAAAATGGGTAGAGATCCCATATATTCACGGCTTCTTCCTCCTACGGGACACACCTAACCTCTGCCTCCCTTGCGAACCCCAACAGCTCCTTGCCGCTCTTAAACTGCCAACCCCCCTCTGCCCTTGACTTCGACCCAGCCGACGAGCCCCCCCCATACCACCACCCTCCGCCCCGCCTTACGGCCGCTGGCACAGATCAACCAGACGTCCCTCCCAGAGGCGCCTGCCCGCCCCCCACCAACTGCACCTACACCACCGCTCCTCCAAACTTCCCAGGCCCCGAAGGCTGGTGCAATGGCTCCCTACACAAGTCTATCAACTCTTCCACTGGTGGCCCCTGTGTTCCCGTCACTCTCTTTCCCCAACTCATCCTATTACCCTTCTCTGAAGGCTCATCAGCACACCGACACAAGAGAGCAGTTTTCCTACCATTCATTCTCGGGCTATCCCTCACCACCTCCCTCCTAGGCTCAGGACTAGGGGCTGCCTCCCCAGGTTACAGCGTGTCTCAGTTTTCCAATCTCAAGATTCTGCTTTACAACGTCAAATCACATCCCTAGCAGGGGTAACACTTCAAACCGTCAAGCTCCAGATTTACTCACCGCTGAAAAAGGCGGTACTTGCATCTTCTTACAAACATTAAAACTTACCTAACATTAGGAAGAAACTAATAGGGGCCAACTCGTCTCCATCATTGTGGGACACCCTAAAGACCCCCTCTTAGCCTGGATCCTCCCATTTCTAGGCCCTCTCATGGGTCCTCTTGTGCTCTCCTTCCGTGCCTTCTCAAATCCATGAGACAGCAAGTCTCATCCATCTCTAACCAAACCTTTAACCAGCTTCTCCTTATACATTATCAACTCCTAGCAACCAGCGAAGAAGCGGCTGACTCCAGAGACAGACTCTGAGCGCCATGTCTCGGTTCTACCAGTTCCTAGACGATCTCCACAAAGACTGCTGGCTCATCACAGACCCCTCCCTGCCCTTTGGCTGGCTACAAGGAACATTCATGGACTTCACAACTGAGGAGATGTTCACATACAGCGCCCTACTGCTTGGCCTTATACTCCTGCTGTGCCCCGCACACAACCCCCACAGTCCTCCAGTACCCCTCCCCCACGACGCCCCTGTTCAGCAGGAAATAGTCAGACGAACTACAACGCCCGTTTCCCCACTTCTTAAGAAACAAAAAAGGGAGGAATGTTAGGTAACGGGGGTACCTTAATGGCGCCGGTTCCCGGTTCTTCTCCCCTCCTTGACCAGGCACTGTCTGAACCCGCCAAAGGAGGGCCAATCAGGAAGAAGCATCTCCCGCCTTCCCTTGGGCCCGCCCCACGTAGGCCCAAGGGATATAAAAGCCAGCACACCAGCAGCTCTCTTTTCTCTTCTCTCTCTCCCCCACGCGACCTGACCTCTACCTCTCCAATAAAGATCTCTTGGCTGCCACCGGTGTCATCTCTGACTAGCCTGTCGCCCTTCAGTGGTAATACAAAGAATAAAAATAAGTCCCAGAAGGGCTAGAGATTGCCTGGAGGCAGGGAGAGGAAGAAAGCTATTTTGAAGATGTGGTTAGGAAAGTTTCTCTGGAAAGTGAAATTTGAAAAGATGCCTTGAGGAGGAGAGAATGAGGCATGAGGCTCCGGCGTTCCAGGTGGAATGAACAGCAAGGGCAGCTGGACTCAGATGATAATAGCCTTGGTATGTGCCAGGGATAAAAGGAAGGGGAACAAGTGTGGTATTTCCAGGGGGAGATAAGGTTGAGAAAGCAAATGGATCCTGTGGGGCCTGGTAGACCTCAGGCAAACCTCTGGATTTTATTCCAAGTGTGAGAGAAACCATGGGAAGATTCAGAGCAGGAGAGCAGAGGAATCTGGTCCATGCTTAACAAGGAGACGTGGGTTGCTTTGTGAAGAAATGATTATAGGATTTGAGACTAGTATCAGAGATGGGGTAAGGGACTTTCTCATTAATTCCGATGAAAGACGATGATGGCTGAAATAGGGTGGTGGGAGTGGAGGTGTTGACACTGGTTAAAATCAGTATGTATTTTGAAAGTAGAGCTGACAGAGCTTGCTGAGGTGGGAGGTGGGTTGTAAACTGTGAGAGAAAGAGAGGAGTGAGGAAGATCCCTAAGAATTTGGGTGAGTGGATAAAAAGTGATACTACTAGCTGAGATGGGTATTCAGATCATTAAGACAGGTCCTGGACTCAAGATGCAAGGAGTTCACATCACTGAAAATAAACCAACACACACACACACACACACACACACACACACACCCCTAACAAGTGTTGCAATAAAAATATACACAGGAATTTCCTTATCTCTGGATTTTTCATAACTTTTATTTAAATGATTCTCCTTTTGTCAGTTGCATAAATAGACAAGTGAATGATGTGGCCTGCTGCTATGTGGATATCTGTGCTGGCTGACTGTACAAACTAGTTTGTACAGCAGCAGATTCTTCTTGGTTATTTACCATATAAGTATCTATTCCTTCACATCACAGAAGGTATTCTCCTTGTCCAGTAAATATCCCTCCCCCTTTCTCCAAATTTCCAAACTTGTCCAGGCTATGATGATTACTCAAGATAGAATCAGAGTGTCTTTTTCTGTATTCCTTAAGATTCATCTATACTCTTTGATGGAGTAAGATGGAAAAAGAGAAGAGT
Organism: Hylobates moloch; assembly: GCF_009828535.3. Lineage (NCBI taxonomy): Eukaryota > Metazoa > Chordata > Mammalia > Primates > Hylobatidae > Hylobates > Hylobates moloch. Next base: position 45,964,408 of record NW_026652288.1, read on the forward strand.
TTATGCACACTTAGCATTTCATCACCCATGGAAAGAAAGCATAAGAAGAGCTACATGGTAATAGAACTTGTTCCTCACAATTCCAGAGTAGCAGCTTGCAGATTCTCAAATTTTGGAGGGTGTGTTAAACTGCAGATCCCCAGGACCCATCTGTAGATTATCTAATTCAGTAAGTTGGGAAAGAGCCAAATAGTCTTTCTGGTTTACTATTATTATTATTATTATTATTTTAGAGACAGGGTCACTGTCACCCAGGCTGGAGTGCAGTGCCATGATCATGGCTCATTGTAACCTCGAATTCCTAGCCTCAAGTGATCCTCCCACCTCAGCAACGCAAAGTGCTGAGATTATGGGCATGAGCCACCATACCTGGCTTGAATAGTTTTTGTGTCTAATAATCCTCCCCCATGTCTGATGCTAGATTTACACTGATCATCCTTGGAGAACCACTATCATCTATAAATTGTTCAGTTTTACCTTAGTGTGTTGTGCCTTCTAAACTGTAGACAGAGGAATCATATTCAGGATAAAGTTTCATAATTAAGGAGGATAAAAGATGAAAGATTCTCTGACCTAAGCTTTATATTCTTTTAAATATCAGAGTTATAAGAAGCTGACAGCTCTTAATCTCAGATCTAGTCACATATAAAATGCATCTTAAAGATGTAACTATAGTTACCAAATATGGATTGCCTTAGGATATTGAAGCTATTTTTAATGGAGGCAAGAATGCTACATTTGAGTGATTTTATAAAAGATGATTTTTAAAAACTTGCCTAGGGCAAAACTTTTAGAAAGAGCTTTTGTGGCTGCTATCAGTATGTTCAAATTATGCATAATTTTGTTTCTACCATTCTTGTCTTAGATCACCAGAACTCAAGTGTAATTATTAACATGATGGAGAATACTATCCTCACCTTGAGACATTTGTCATGTACTCTCATGAACACTATAGAAAAAGATCTAAAGTTATGGTAAAAATGTAGTATATTTTCTTGTTTACTTCACAAGCGTATCAATTTAAATGAATAATCACAAACTTCAAGAAAATGTCCATCAACTGTTAATGCTATAGAGTCCTTTTGGAACAGACCTACTGACATTTAATGCAATTAATTATTCATGTGTCCGTTAACTTCCTCATAGTGTATTTTCATTAGGTGAAATAAGTGTTTTATCCAAATTCCTATTGTTAAGATGCCCTGGCTTTAAAAAATATTACCATGACATTAAATAATTTAATGTTCTAGGACTAACTGCCCAAATAAGTTTTACTTTTAAGAACATATTTTTTATATATCTGAAAAATTCAATATACTTTTATATGAATTACTTTTGTGCATAGACTGATAAAATCATAATTAGAGCTCTTAGTATTGGATGATAATAAAAATTCAAAAAGGAATTCACAGCCTTTAACACAAGGAGTGTATGTCTCTAGTACTTTCTCTTATCAGAAAATATAGATTTTATCAGAATTCTAGTAGGTTCATTTTCATGATGTGTATTGTGTTACTCATAGCAGAAAGTATTTATCATGTTACTGAATGGCTTAAGTATAAATTAAGACAATGAATATAACTTAAATGAATATAATGACTTTTAGAATTTGTGTTGTGTCTGAATTTTTTTTTTTTTTTTTCTGAGACGGAGTCTTGCTCTGTCGCCCAGGCTGGAGTGCAGTGGCGCAGTCTCGGCTCACTGCAAGCTCCGCCTCCCGGGTTCACGCCATTCTCCTGCCTCAGCCTCCCGTGTAGCTGGGACTACAGGCGCCCGCCGTCACGCCTAGCTAATTTTTTTTGTATTTTTAGTAGAGACGGGGTTTCACCATGTTAGCCAGGATGGTCTCGATCTCCTGACCTTGTGATTCGCCCGCCTCGGCCTCCCAAAGTGCTGGGATTACAGGCTTGAGCCACCGCACCCGGCCGTTGTGTCTGAATTTGAGGGAAGATTCTAACTCAAGCCTCACTGAGATGACTCAGGTAGTCTCCTAAAGAACGGAAGCCTCTGAGATGTTCCTTTGGCAGTGGACTTGAAGGTCAGCCTCAAAAAATAAAAAGCTGAATGGGAAACTAGAATTTAAACTCAGCCAATTTGGGACACTTTTGTTTAAAATTTTTTCCTTATACTGTTCAGAAGTTAGAAAAGCATAAAAATTAGCATTTGCCCATAAACAAAAAGAACAATTCTGTTACCACATGTGAAGTATCTCAACAGTAAAAACAATCTCTAGCATTAATATTTCATTTCCCTGGATTTGTGGGACCACATGCACTCCATTCACGGTTCCCCTAATTAGGTGCAGCCCTAGACAAAACTGTGAAGAAAGAAAAGCCTGTTTCCCTTTCTGCATCCTTTTCCTCTTCTGATTACCAACCGTCTAGGTTCTCCTGTGAGCCAAACTTAGTTTTATAGAACACTGACCCTAAAATGTCAACGATACCTTATGCAACACTCCTGGAGGTGAGGGTGTATTAATATTGCTGAAGAGGACTTCAGAAAGACAGTAATGTCTGAACCCATAGTTCATCTCTAATGGTTGGATTCTGAGCACTACTCTGATATCTGGGCAGGACATCAACCTTCACAAATCGGACCCTAAAGTGATTGATTCATACATCTGCATAAAACGAATCTTTTTTGGATCAATGAGGAAAGGAGAAAAAAATGGAGGGGGAGTGATTGCAACTGACCACCTTCAAAAAAACCAGGCAAGGTCCATACTTTCCTTATTGATTTCAATCTACTGGAAACTCCTTTTTAGCACTAAGGAAGACAGTGAAAATCCTTGCTTCTTCTGACTCTAGTGGAAAGCAGGGTAGCATAGTGGTCAAGGGGTACACTGTGAGGTCAGGCTGACTGAGTTTGTATCCCAACTCCATCACAGGTAAATTCCTCAGCATCTCCATCCCTCTGTTTCCTTATCTGGTAATATGGGGATAATAACTTAGAAGGTGATTATAAAAAATAAATTAGTTAATAATATCAAATATCTAGAAAATAGTAAGAGTAATAAGAGCTTGATAAATGTCAAATATTATCATTTGTATAGCTGCAAGGGCCTCATACCTCAATGTCTACATATTCATTTCTATAAGGCACATAAGCAGAAAGACATCCCTGATACACATGAGAGTGTGAGATAGAAGAACAGTAGTGTTCATGCAAAAGTGTTTGAAATAATTGTAACTATTAGGCCAGGTGCCATGTCTTATGCCTGTAATCCTAGCACTTTGGGAGGCCAAGGCGAGCAGATCACTTGAGATCAGGAGTTCAAAACCAGCTTGGCCACCATGGTGAAACCCCGTCCCTACTAAAAATACAAAAAATTAGCTGGCCATGGTGGTGCATGCCTGTAATCCTTGCTACTCGGGAGGTTGAGGCAGGAGAATCACTTGAACCCAGGAGGCGGAGGTTGCAGTGAGCAGAGATCATGCCACCGCACTCCAGCCTGGGTGACAGAGTGAGAGTCCATCTCAAAAAAAAAAAAAAAGAATTGTAATTATTTAATTTGCAAAGACATAGCTAAGGAATATTGCTGGTGACAGCTTCGATTTTGCCCAGGAAAAAAATAGATCAAACATACTCAAATGACAAGAGAGCAGGAGTTTATTTATGTGGGCTGTAAAGATGAATGTTCTGACTGGAAAAAAAGTTTTTCAAGTCTGAAATAACTGTCGTGGGAGCAGAAGAAGTTTTCTGCTGTAGTCACAGTTGTGCCTGGGGCAAGCAGATGAGTGAGGTGTTCTTGCAGAGCATCTTCATGCTCCACGTCAGTATTTCAGTGGAAATCTTTCCGCATGGATGTATACACATAGCAGAACTGTGGAAAGCTTTGGGCTAAATTTTAAGATGTTAGCAAGAAAGTATCCGTACTGTCCCCACTGTGACAGGTGCACAGCATCTTGCTGAAACTGACCCCATTCCACCAAAATTATCCCTCACTGTCTATTTGAAAATACAAGCCGGGCGCGGTGGCTCACGCTTGTAATCCCAGCACTTTGGGAGGCCGAGGCGGGCGGATCACGAGGTCAGGAGATCGAGACCACGGTGAAACCCCGTCTCTACTAAAAATACAAAAAAAATTAGCCGGGCGTAGTGGCGGGCGCCTGTAGTCCCAGCTACTCGGAGAGGCTGAGACAGGAGAATGGCGTGAACCCGGGAGGCGAAGCTTGCAGTGAGCCGAGAGCGCGCCACTGCACTCCAGCCTGGGCGACAGAGCGAGACTCCGTCTCAAAAAAAAAAAAAAAAAAAAGAAAATACATATGTGGAATCATATTGTAACTCGATAGCAATCCTTATATTTAGGGACAGAAGCAGAGCTTTTAGTGCAGGGAACTTGATTCTGACAATGTTTATGACAAAGTGACCTTAATAATTTGATAGTCAGGCCTGAGTAAATGTAATATGTGTAAGAGGATGAAACTATAAATAAAAGCAATAAATAACTCACGTATGAGTGCTCTCATGGTTCTGAAATGCAAATTAATTCTTAGAATGGTGTATAGGCCAACTGTTCATCCAAGAAGTGGGAGAAAAACATTCTGCAAAAAAGTTCCCAGGAGGGATATATAAGTCTTTTTAGTAAATATGCCTAATGATTCTTTCTGAACTCATGGCATAAATCATAACAAATTGAGTTATGCAGTAACTTCTTGAGATGGCATAATAAAATTCCTACTAAAAAAAGATCTCAGAATATGTACAGTATGCTGTCATAACAGACAGATTTAGAGCCTTGTATTAAGGTTAAAAGTGGTTTAAGTTTTGTTTTCATTTTAAAATTAAATATTATTTTCCTCATTCTATTTCATATTAACAGTTGAAGGTTTACTTAATCCCAACATTCCACTGGAAATTAATCTCAGCAGTGGGATGTTTCCGTAGTGCACTCACTTTGTCTCCCTGAATAATGAAAACAGCAATTTGGAAGTAATAGGAACTAGAATCTATATGGGACGTTATAGTTACAAAATATTGTAGTACGGTACAGCAAGGTATCGTTTTTCACTGGATTTTACAGGTGAGAAAAATGGAGCCTAGAAGTGTGAGGAAATCCAAAGTTACAGCGTTTCACCTTCTGACCACCCCACTTCTTCTCTAACAACTTTTCAAGCATTTAGATTTCTGTATTCCTGACAGGGTGGGCTATTTTACATGAGTTGAGATTCTCAGTGGAGTTTTAGGATTGCAGCTGGCTACAGAAAAAAAAAAGAGAGAGAGAGAAAAGAAGAAGAAGCAAGGATTGGAAAAAGAAGAGAAAGTGTTCTGAGGTTCTCAAAGGAATGAGAAAACTGGAGACCACTCAAAGGCTCTACTGCTGGGAAGGACACTCTGCCACGAGGAGGGTCTGGTGGAAGCTGAAGGCATCCTCCCCCTTTTCCCATTCCCTACCCCATCTCCAGACTCCCAGCAGCTCCAAAATGATCTCCAGGATATCCAGTGTTGTCTACAGCATGAGTTTTCCTCAGAGCTCACATTATTCCCAGAGGGTGACATGGGAAATGAGTAAAATACAAAATAGCATATATTAATTTGCAGTTCAGATAACACTGTTTGTTTTCAATTCAAATAATATCACACAGTTGGCTAACTTGAGAAAAACAGATGAGTGGCTATCTTTATTTTTCTAAATATTTTCTGAAAGTTAAGACATGTTCACAGCAGGGGTTGTGTAAAGTAATCTGCTCTCTAAGTGAAGCTGTGCATTTTGTGTGTTTGTATGTGTGTGTGAGAGACAGAGAGAGAGAAAGGAAGGTTATCTATTTCTTCTAAAATGCCTTAATGAATGGGAAAAGATATGGTTAAGTTACAAAGTACAGCAACATTTGCTTTTGGCATCATTATCTGGGGATTTTTGTGCTTTTCTTCCTCCTTTGCCTTATCTCTTTTCCTTTTCCACAGCTCACACTTACACAAACTGTGTCATTCATTGTAATGATAAAGCAAGTACTGAGTGTTTAGCTTTCATTCTTGTCCTTGGATGTTAAAACTGACAGTTTAGCACCTCTATTACTTTTTATCGGTGAGTCACTGGCCTTGCCAGCACTCAAGATAAGAAAGTCTCACACTTGCCAGAGAAAGGAAAAAGACCAAGAAAACTAAAAAGAGCACTAGGGTTGGGTTATGCTAACCACAAAATGGGCGGTAGGAGACCCTTTCGAAAATGGATGAAACTTGCCATTCACTGGGACACAGTTGGAAACAAGAAACTGTCTGGTGTGATCTCAGCAATTTCCAATGGAAAGTTAACTTCCAACTACCTGGTTAACTGGTGTAAACCTCTGAAGGAGTAGAGAAATCCAACATCTTATCTCATTTTATTTCAAATGTTAAAAGACCTCTGGTCAAAATGAATTTCACTTTCTCATACTAAATTCTTATTTGTAAGACAGTCACAAAAACTGAGATTCAACATCTGATAGCACTGTGTCCTCTGTGTGTGTGTGTGTGTGTGTGTGTCTGTACAAGAAAATGACATCAAAAGAGTATCAGAGAATTCAGTGATACATTAATCCTGTTTCTAGGTCACTGTTATTCCCTGATAAATTTTGGGAGATTAAACAGAATTTTATGTACCTCTTCTTCCTCTATTACAACTATCTTTGCTGTCACTCTGCCTTCATGCCTATTTTCTATCTACTATAAAGGAATCAGAACAGAGCTGTAAGGGACCTCAAAAGATACTAGTTCTCATCTGCCCAGATGGATACCCAGTGGAAGTTCTCTCTGCCCTGTGGTTCATGAAAGGTTTGAGAAGCCTGTGAAAATATTACATTGATGTAAAGTTTCAGCCAGGCAGGTGGCTCATGCCTGTAATTCCAGCACTTTGGGATGCTGAAACAGGTAGATGGATTTCTTGAGCCCAGGAGTTCAAGACCAGACTGGACAACATGGTTAAACACCATCTATATATATATATAAAAATACAAAAATTAGCCGGGTATGGTGGCATGAGCCTGTGGTCCCAGCTATTCAGGAGGCTGAAGTGGGAGGATCGCCTGAGCCCAGGAAGTTGAGGCTGCAGTGAGCGAAGATCCCACCACTGCATTTCAGCCTAGGTGATAGAGTGAGACCCTGTCTCAAAAAAATAAAAATAAAAAAATAAAGTTTTCATGTAGGACTAGTTCCCCTTTGTATTGACCACTTGGTTAAGCACATATTGAAATGGAGAACAGTGATTTTTAATGTGCGCTGTATTCTTTCCATGTCATGCTTTTTTACTCTCAACGATCACATTAAGTTCTGAGTAAGCTTAAGCCACACCCATAAAACGTCCTCTGTGGATTGATTCCCAAATACAATTAAAGTGGAACAAGATCTTACTTGCAAAGTAACCTTTCCAAAAAATCTCCTAGATATTTCTAATCTCCTCCTACCATATTTACAATTGTCTTATCTTCATCTAATTGGATAGCATTGTTTTAGCGATTACCTTTAAAGAATCTTTCCCAACCTTCAAATTCATTATCACAGAAATAAAGGTATTTTCTTGTTGCACTTGTATTTATTTGGTTTACACAATATTGTGTAACATTAATAATAAATATAAACAAGTCTGTAACTACTGTGGATCAGCACCTGACAGGTAGGAGCAAATATGCAAAGGCGGTTCTAGGGAGAGGCTGGTAGTGTCTAGATTTCAGCTGGTCATAAGCATCAGTCAGCAGGTTGTACAGAGAGAACAGAGTGACTGCTAATCCAGTAACTGATAAATGGAAGCCAGCCAGATAAGATCTTTTTTTTTGTATTTCCAGTTTACAGACTGAGAAACTGGGGTACTGAAAACTTAAGTAATTTAACTTCACAATAGCTGGGAAAACCCTTAAAGGCGATAAGGAATACGTGGTTATGGGAAAATTCTATAGTATTACCTAGGGGTTAGAGTGAAAATGGTCTATTACATTCCAGTCAATACTGATGTGCGGGGAGTATACTGGAGGTATAGATAGTTAAACCTGATTCAGGGAAGTGTTTGCCAAAGGAGGAATGCCACCAACCAGGCAGAAGAAGGAGCAGAGAATGATTTGGACAGAAGAACCATTTGCAAGAGGGCTGAAGGCAAGAGCACAGCTGGGAAGAGAATTGCAAGTAGCTCCTAGAGTAGGAGAAAAATGATGAAAGACAATGAATTAAAGAGATAAGTAGAGGCTCAACACCAAAACAAACAAACAAACAAAACTGTATAAGTCACTCTAAAGAATTTGAACTTTATTCTCAAGACACTAGGAACCCAAGAAAAGAATTGATCAGTTGAGTCACAGCTCAGATTTGACCTTCAGAGATATCACTTCACTGCCCTGAGGAGAAAGGAGTGGAATGCCTGATAGGTGGCAAGAGCTGCTGGTGGTCTGGATTTGCATAATTTCTACAGAGAGAAGATATATTTAGGAGCTAGCTTTAACAGGACTTGCTAATTGATTGACTGTGGTGGTGGTGGTGGTGGTGGTGGTGGTGGTGGTGGTGGTGGTGGTGAGAATGAAGTAATGTTAAGGTGACTTTCAGGTTTCTGGGGCATTCATCTAGATGGAAGGAAGTATCCATTCTTTAAGACAGTGAACTCAGGAGGAAACAAGTCAGTTTCAAGGGTGGTGAAATTTAATTCTAGACATGTTATATTTGAACATCCAATTTTTAATGACCTGTGGGTAATTGCACATATGGATTTCGAGTTTAGGAAAAAGACCTAGGCTGAAATATGGATGTTGTATATGTCAGCACGTAAATGTAAATGGAATTCGTGGAAGAAGATGAAATTATACAAGGAGAATAAAGAATGAGAAAAGGAAATGAGCCAAAACTCCCCAAAATGGTAGCACATTTATATGCCTGTCATATGTCTCATGTCTCAAGAGCAAGCCTCCATACTGATGCTACCATGCTTATGCATAATGGCATGTGTATAATGGAATCTTTCTTCTTTCTGAAAACTTCAATGAATTATACCTAATTTTCCTTGTATGAAATAGATGGGGTGCCGGGTGTGGTGGCTCACGCTTGTAATCCCAGCACTTTGGGAGGCCAAAGCGGGCGGGTCGCCTGAGGTCAGAAGTTAGAGACCAGCTTGGCCAACATGGTGAAACCCTGTCTCCACTAAAACTACAAAAAAATTAGCCGGGTGTGGTGGCGGGCACCTGTAATCCCAGCTACTTGGGAGGTTGAGGCAGGATAATTGCTTGAACCCAGGGGGTAGAGGATGCAGTGAGCCGACATCGCGTCACTGCACTCCACTCCAGCCTGGGTGACAGATGGAGACTCCATCTCAAAAATAAAAAAATAAAATAAATAAAAAATAGATGGGGGATACTGAGCTGGAAAATTCTTACCATGACTGTAGTGTGTTTTGTCCACTCCCAAGCAGACAAAATCATAAATTCAAAACCGAGGTGCCATCATTATAGATATTTTCTAATTATAATTATACATCATCCAGAAAGGTAGTGGGGTTGTTGTTAATGGTAGCTGGAAATCAGAAAATGGGATACCATATCTAAAATAGGGTGTGTTAACTTCAAAGTGAGACTTTTCCTTCCCCCGTAAATGGGAATGATTTGCTACAGTGAAAAATCAATGGGCGTTAGAGTCAAGGTTAAAGTCTCAACTCCACAAGCTATCTCCACTCCTCAATCATGAGCAGTTTGCGCAACTCCAAGGACACACAAGCTTGGGCAGACAGCATGCAATAAACAATGTATAGAAGTGAAAACTTACTTTAAGCTTCCAGGGTTTGTTTTTTGGTTCGTTCATGTTTTCTGTCTTGCTTTTATTTTTTTTGCAACAAACACATTAGTTACGTTCTCTAGATCTATTTCCTTACCCAGAGGAGGAAGGCCCCTTAGCACACGATCTCTGCGGTCTCCATTAGTTTCAACATCTTGTGGCGCTGATCACCTGTAAGTTAAGGAACAAACTTCACTGGGAAGTCCTGTAGCCTGAATCCAGCCCCAAACATCCACTCCCCCAGCTGAGGAGGCCCGGAGGTACTTTTACCCTGGTAGCATTCTCAATCAACATGTGTCATTACTCAAAGCGCAAGTGGACCAAGTTGTATATACTAATTTTTTCCAAGGTCTTAGTTTTCATTTTACTTTGAAATGTCACTGTGACTACTTTTATTATTACTACTACCAGGAATCTATGATTGCCATCGAGGTCTATTAGAAGGTCATCCCCCATCCCCCACCCTGCCCAGCTTTATCCAGTGCACGAAGGCTATTTGTAACTCAATATACACTTTTCCAAAACCACGAGTTTTACGTCTTATTATTGTTTTTACTTTTGAAGCTGATGTATGGGGGAAAACCCACCAGCATTAACGTTAAAAGAACTGTTTTCATTGAAACCACTCTTTCATCTGTGGATGGTAAGATAATTTATCAGTGTCTTTAATTTGGAATTGAAAGGTTTCCTGAAAACACCGCTAATTAAACTTTACTTCCCTGAAGTTCTCCTAAATACCTCCAACTCCGAGAACTAGCCCAGTATTTGCTCACTCCCTTTCGCCTTTCAACTCCATTTGATATATGTTTCCCACGACGTAGTGGAGACTTCTGGCTGGAGAGGCTGGAAAATATAACTCTGAATTTCCTACAATCTCAGCTCCACTTTCTCCCGCGCGTAGGCCCCCGGCTGGAGCGGTGTTATTGTCACGTGGCCACGGGGACGCCCGCAGCCGGGCCGGCCAATGGGCGCGCGTCGGCCTCTCCACGCCCCGCCTTGCTACTCCGCCGCGCGGGGACTTGGCGCAGCGCCGCGGGGTGGAGGCGAAAAAGTTTCTTTTGCCGACAAGAAGGGGCTTCGGCTAGCAGACGCTGCTCAAGCTGCAACTCTGTTGCAGTTGGCAGTTCTTTTCAGTTTCCCTCCTGCTGTTTGGGGACATGAAAGGGCTTCGCCGCCAGCAGTAAAAGAAGGAATTGACCCGGCAGCGCGAGGGAGGAGCGCGCACGCGACCGGGAGGACGGGCGTGCACCCTCGGCTGGAAGTTTGTGCCGGGGCCCGAGCGCGCGCCGGCTGGGAGCATCGGGCAGAGACCGAGGCCGCTGGACCGCGATGAGCGCGCCGAGCCTCCGTGCGCGCGCGGCGGCGCTGGGGCTGCTGCTGTGCGCGGTGCTGGGGCGCGCTGGCCGGTCCGACAACGGCGGTCGCGGGGCACTCGGGCAGCCCTCTGGGGTAGCCGCCGAGCGCCCGTGCCCCACTGCCTGCCGCTGCCTCAGGGACCTGCTGGACTGCAGTCGTCAGCGGCTAGCGCGTCTTCCCGAGCCGCTCCCGCCCTGGGTCGCTCGGCTGTAAGTATTCTTCCCGCGGGGGGAGGGGGGCCGGGCCGCTGGAGATTCGGGAAAACAGGAGCTGGCTAGGGCCTGGTTGCTTGGGGTTCGGCGTGCATTGCCTTTTGTTCCGCATAGCTCCTTCTGGTCCAGGCCGCGATCGGCGCTCCGTGGGCCTGGAAAAAGAACTGTCCAGACCTCAGTTTCCCTCCTACGTGCTTTGCGGGCGGCGCAGGTGGGCTCTTGGCGCGTCCTAACTGGCTGCAGGTAGGCCAGGGGTGGGGGCCAGTGACGACGCCAGAGGTCGGGGATGAAGTCCTGCGCCCTAAGCTAGCCAAGGGGTTCAAATGCGCGCTCCTGCCAGGCCCAGGGGAGATAAGCGGCAACCTGCGCAATCAGGAGTTTGCAGTTCTCCCTGAGTTATTAGTCTGGTTCAGTTTTAGTTTCTAGCTACGTCAGACTCCTTTTCCTGTTCCCACCCAGTAACTGAAGTCAGGCTTTTCATTTAGGAAGCCCCCTCAACAGAATTCGGTCACTATCCAAGTTATGGTGGACGACAATACTTCTGTTCTCCGTCTGCTTGCTTTCACATTAGCAGACCGTAAGTTCCCACTCCTCAACCAGATTGTAAAGACTGGTCAGTAGCTATGGAAAGGGAGGAACTCGATTATCCAGAATCAAGGGCGTGATTTCTGTAGCTCCTCAGAACGTCCAGACGGTTTAGGGGAGAGCGCACGGAGATCTTATGCAAGTTTTTGGATTTTAGCTGCGAAGTCTGAAAACCTGAAATCACTGTCAACTGCGTGAAGAACAAGGAAAAAATGTAATTTAGTTGGAAATGCTGATCTTTTCCAAATGTCATCTCTCTTTTCTTCCTCAGTCCCAGTTTTAAAATTGGAGTGCTGTAAAAAGTAAACAATCAGAACTTGTATTTTTTAAAGTAGTTGTTCTGTTTAAAATAAATAAAAGTGCACTTCGTACGTAAGCTTACATTTTGACTTAGCAGAATTGCAATGAAAATTTTAAGTTTTTAAAACAATTCTAGCGAACTATTCCAGTGCCCTAATGTGGTAGGAGGTTTGGTCAGGTGTTCAAGAATTTATATTTTAAAATTATTGTGCTAATCTAAATAACTTTTGTGAATGTAGAATTGTTGGCCATCAGAAAGTATATTCCTTGTGTTTTTAATAAGCCTTAGGTTAATAAAGTAGAATTAGTATTGGATTGATATTTAATTTCTTTTCTTGGGACGTTTTATTTAGTAGTTTTTATTACAACTGGAAGAGGAGATAAGGTCTTTAACCGAAAGCAGGGAGACTTTCAATTAGTTGTGGCTAATTCTGTTCAATTGCCTCTTGTGGAGGTCATGCTGCCTTATTCATGAGTGAATGGCTTTATTGACAGCATATGGAACTGAACATGTAAATGACTGGAGGTGAACACTTAGGAATAATAGAGGGATGAGAAAGAGAAAATGAATACAGTGCTTCCTGGAGTGTATTTAGATATGCTTAGATTATTCACGGCATCTAACTTGTATTTGATAGTTTTTCAATGTCAGGTTGTCTATTGTGATCATGCTAGTGTGCAGTACTTTTTTTTTTTCTGTGCATTTAGATGTTTAGAAAAAAAATCTGTGTTGCCCTTGATTAGAAATTGAGTTGAACCAAAAGGGGTTCGATACCTATTTAAACATTGTCTTAAAACTAGCTGACCTAATTAGGATTTTGTTTTGCAGATAATTTGGTGGCACACTAAAAACAAATTAGAGTTTATTTGGTTAGCACAGTCTTTAATTACATTTCCGCCAGCAGTAAATTGTCTCAATACTAGCCCACATTCCTTAAATGTATGTGAAAATAAGTTCCACTTGTATAAATAAGCACTCAGTCTGTTGTCAGGAACCCTGCTGTGATCACTTATTGGACAGCTCTGTCATTCTTGTACTTCTGTGACTTTTAACCATCTTTGTAGATGTCACCAAACCATGTGGTCTGGATTCTTTATTGTAAATATTTCTTTTGTTTGTACCTAAAGCACTAGAGGTCTCCTCTTTCCACTTCTGAAAGGAGCAGAAAAACACGTGGAATTGAGTTGTACTTTCTCTGTTATTTGGTATTTTAGAATAGGTGGTCTAGAAAGCTACTAAAGTTTTTCATAATTAGAAAAATCGTCTTAAGGAGATGATTTCCGAGTTCAGATATAAATAGAAAAATGCATGCTTTTGTTCCCCATCTCTTACCTTCCCTTTGCTTGGGTAATCAAAATAGTAGAAGTTTGTCTTTGGACTGGCTTATGAAAGCACTTTTCAGAAAAAGTTCAGTGTCTATCTTTTGTTTTATTTGTTGAATTTGCTAGTTTACGAAAAATCTCTACGTGTGTATGTATTTTTTCCACTTTATTTGGTTGTGATTTATTACTATAGGAGTCCCATGTGTGAAAAGTTGAATAGTTTGAGCTGTAAAATAATAATACTGTATCAGTAGTCCTTTTAGAAAATAACCTCTAATGCTTTAATGAAAGTGGCTCTTAAAAGAGTAACTGAGCGAGACTTTGTCTAAAAAAAAAACAACCCAGTAACTACGCCAAGCCTTGCTCACAACTGCCATTAAAGGCAAGCTAGAGTTTATGTCGAGAGTTTGCGCTTAAACAGTTCTCAACCTAAAGAGGAATGCTTGTTAGAATGTTATTTAGCCCAGAGACGGAAAAGTTGCTAAATTACCAATGAGAACTTCCAATATTATTAAATTCTCACTGGCATTTCAGAATTATTTGTCTTATGTAGAAATGTTTGAGTTCTCAACAGGACCCAGGCGAAAGTCCCAAAGGTAGTTTCTGCTGGTGTGACTTCTTTAGTGTTGACCTGTTATAAATCTTCTGGTCCGGACCAGAGTTGGGGGTGGGGTGGGGGTAATAGTCCTTATGGTTTTCACAGCTGTTTTTCTATATTTTCCAGACTAAAACTTGAATATAGCAGGCTGATTTATGAGTCACTTTGGATCAGTGTCTTAAAACAGCTATAGCCTGGCTTTTTGTTTTTCAGCTTTCCAGATTTGTGCTGAATTAGCAGCTCTGCAGGCCCCAGTGGGATTGATTAAGAAGCTGTGCTGGATTTGCGTTTAAAATTTGACTTGGAAGTCAGATTTCCAAATGCTAAAAGGAAGAAAATGATAGCTGGAACCAAATGTTGCAAATTGATTATTTTCATATATATTGATTCATTTGCTAATATTCAGGAAGAGAAGTCTGTCTAACCATGTAGAAAGAGTTTGATTTTCAAGTTTTGGCCAACCGAGCTCTGGGTACATGGTTAACACTTCTGTACCTTACTACCTTTCCCATTCATTAACCCCACTACAAAAAGTTTTTGTAAAAGTTTTGTGGGGAAGATGTTATTAATGGAACTCTAAACATGAAGAATCTGCCTTTCTTATTGAATGTTTTATGATCTGGGTTTAAGAAAACATCGACATTGAACAACTTGAATCTGTTTTTAATGGTTTAGCCATAAAAACAATGTAAGGAAGATTTAGGAAAATGTGACATCCCTTAACTGGAAAGTAATCATTTCTCAAATGTAAACTATATTAAATCTAAATTTAGGTACACTAAAAGTTTCATAGCTGTAAGTATTTAGCAGTAAATGTCATTTAAGGGGCGTTTTTTTTCCTCCTACATATAATGTAGTTTTAATAGTACACAAAACTCAGGAATGGAAGTGTGTTGCAATAACTGAAATATTCAAAGTTGCCAGCTCCTTTTTCTGGATCAGAAATGAGGTGTCCCCAGCATGTGCACTGGTCTCTGAAGGCCGTTTCTTATTTTTTACAGGTCTTTTGTAGGAGGAATCTTATCCCATTACTAGTTGAAAACAAGTTAAGCACTCCATCTCATTTCTCTCACAGGATTGCCCTGTGAAATAATCCTTAAAATGAAGTTAGTGCTCAGTTTTAGGTTTTTTTAAATTTTTAATTAAAAAGAAAATCACCTGTGTTAAATATTAATGCCAGATTGCTTCCCCTTTCGTTTTAAGACCTGAAACAATAGGGGATGCAGTTTTACGCTGGTCCAATGCTCTTTAGTTAAGTGGGTCTAAATGAGACTTTCTGTTGACTCAGGCTACCTCCCAGGTGAAAGACTCTTTTCCTTGGTTGTTTTTTAAACCATGTGGGAAATCTGTGACTGTCTGGGGTGCTAAAAGCACACAGGTTTTGTTTGAATCCTAACGTGAGTTGTTGGGCTCACGGTTTCCTTGATGAACTCCAGATGGACTTGAGCTGGGCTGTGAGGGAAAGTGTCTGGCTCCAGCCAGCGTGGTGAGCATGCACAGCAGTGGTTGTAATTGCAGGATTTTTATAGTTTAAAGACTGTGCCAGATTTTTTTCATGTTATAACTCTACCAGAACAAATCTACTCATGTCTGTCACTGTCTGGTAGGTCTTTGGGCAAACATATTTCAAATAAAACCTTGCAGAATTTTTTTTTTTTTTTTTTAGGTGAAAAAGAGAATCCAAGTTTATTCTCAAAACAAAAACTCAAAGATTGAAAGGATCTCTGATTTCTAATTGTTAACTAAACACTGAGTAACACTGTGCTTCTCTGGAGGTGATTTCTCTTTATTTCTTTTTTAGGAGGGATATACTTATGCATATAACACATAATTCATGCTTTTCTCCAATCAACTTTGGTTATTTAAAAATCTCCGTTTTAAACACTGAAAAAATTAGTATGGGTTGGATAACCCTTTCAGTGGGAAGCTTCAAGCCGTACTATTTGTTATCCCGGTTTTTCATCACTCTGGAACCATTTCATTTTTATTACACTATTTTGAAGGCACATAGTCAATGTATTAACACATATGGGGAATGTAACCAAGAATATTTGCTGGAATTTGTTCCATATTTTGAATCTTAAATGAGCTGACTTTCTAGTCTAGAGTATTGTATATGTATGAGATTGTTATTGGTTTTAATAGTAATGATGTTCTATGGAAATTGTTACTAAGTTAAATTGAGTTATTGAGTAAGAAGCACATTTATTTTAATGATTGAAATCTGTTCACAAGTTTTTGTGCAATCTGCTGAACTTTGTTAGATGACGATGTGGTTTAAATTATATATTATCAGATATTGAGATCTGGGGAATTTAAGAAAGTGGAGGGTTCAGATTGTTTTCTACCCTCTCAACACTCACACACAAAATAATACTTGAAATGATTTGGTGCTTTACTGCAGAGAAACAAATATGTATGCAAAGCAATTTCTGTTTTCCTTGACTGCAATAAGGACATTGATGCTTAAATGTATGACAATAAAAAGATTTCTATAGAGGCTTTAGTTTCAGCAACCTGCCTAATTAGCTCCTTTTCATAAACCATGACGTCATCATATCAGGTTGGGAGTGGGGAGATGGGAGGGTGAAGCAGACCTGCCAGTTCACAAAAGATCTGTTCACCATGTGCCAAAAAACATCTCTTAAAAACGTTTGTGGGCTTAAAGTATTTGAATCTGCCAGTCTCCTTAAACTAATTTTGTCCTTGGAGCTTGTATTTTTGAGTTTGGCATTTTGGTTGCCATCTAGTTTGTGGACAGAATAGACCAGTTATTTCTCCTGCTCCCACTAGTGTTCACAGAGATACTTCATAAGCCCAGTTAGCACTATTAGTGATTTTTAGAAATGACTTATAATTTTATGTTTGTTTTCTTATAGGGACTTAAGTCACAACAGATTATCTTTCATCAAGGCAAGTTCCATGAGCCATCTTCAAAGCCTTCGAGAAGTGTGAGTCTTCGTTATTTTGTTTTTAAGGTTTGAGTAAAATACATTACCCCTTATACTATTTAACTGTAAGGAATACTTGGATTATAAGAAGTTATTCAAAACTTTTAACTTGGGAGGTATCTTGAAATAATATGTAAAGTTTTCACCTCTGTGAATTACAGATTGCCTAATCAGCTTTTCTTTTTCTTTTTCTTTTTTTTGGCATTTGCAGGAAACTGAACAACAATGAATTGGAGACCATTCCAAATCTGGGACCAGTCTCAGCAAATGTTACACTTCTCTCCTTGTAAGTGAATATCAGCAGAATTCCTCATGTATGTCTGCAGGAACCTTGACTGGGAGTTCCATAGGGAATAGCATAGAGATCTTAGAAGAAAAAATGGAATATTTTCTTCCGGGCATAGTAAAGATACGCTCTTTAAATTGATTAACTTGTTTTCTAGCCTCTAACTCTGTCACTGCTAAATTTCATGTACTCTTATAACAACACACTTTTTACACTTTGCTGTTGTTGCCGAACTGGTCTTCGAGATTCAAAGAGGCCAGCTTTACACCATAGAAATGTGTATTTTATCATATTCTGTAGACTAGGACTTTAATTCTGGTATTGCTCACTGGTTGGCATGGGGATCTGTGGGTTACGTGTTACGTAGTTCCTAGTGGAGAATGATCAGAGTTGCCTTGTGAGGAGAAACTGGAGTTGAGAATAAGCCATTGGAGTATCCTCTTTTAAGTGTGGTACCTGCAGTGGAAATCAGAGTTCAGAGACATCAACTCAAAAAGAGTAAATATGTGACTGAAGACAGAAATAACTTTGCAGGTTGTTTTGCAAATGTGAGTTTTCAGATACCATTAAGGTTGTACCAAGTTTTCTGTATTTTTAGTGTAGGTAACGTATATACATGCACTGACGTAGGTTTTGGAATAATTTTGACTTTTCAGCATTTAAAGGTAGCATTAAGAATGCCTGTGGTTTAATTTCTAAAATCTAATTAGCTTACCACCTTAATCTTAAACAATTTAAAAATATATTTAAGCTACTGATGTTAAAAAATGTTTTTCTTTAAGCAACTTAAGGAAAAAACCACCATTGTTAGTTGCTTCTGAGAGAGGTGTTGGGAGGGTTGACATTAGACAGTAAATTTCAGGAAAGCTGTTCAATTAATAGAGTGATCACTACCCAATTGCTTACATCTGGTGATTTATAGAGGTTTGTTTTTACTGAGGGCCCAGGTCAGCTAAGTCACGGGTGCAGCCGCTGTGTCTGCTTTCCTCTGTTTGAATAAGAGCTAAGTGACATTTGATACTGATGTGGTTTTTCCAAAGATCAGAAACAGAAAGGAATGAAAGAAAAAGCAGTTGGTATTTGACAAATAAACACTGTATTTAAAAAACATTTTTATGCTAGCATAAATACCTTTTTTCTTTGTCTTTTACAATTGCTTAAAATTTTAGAATCTAAATGGAGTGCTGGTTTGGTATCATAAACATCTGCAGCTATTCTTGTTTGACCAAGGTGGCCTTTTTAAATTCCACTTTGCTCTTGCTGTCCTCGCACTGCATATTGGCAGATTCTGTCAGTATGTTTAAGAGAGCTTGAGGGTCATGGCATACTTCATGGCTGAGAGGATCTGCAGTGCAGTTTTGTAATCTGGACGGGGTGGGGAAAGCAGTCTACTCTTTGGCATGGTATAGCGTTGAGAGCGTTAAGAACTTGTGAGAAGTTAGAAAATTATAAGGAACCTAGTGTTTTACACTTTTTGTTTTTTGTTTTTTTTGGAGACAGAGTCTTGCTCTGTTGCCCAGGCTGGAGTGCAGTGGCGCGATCTCGGCTCACTGCAAGCTCCGCCTCCCGGGTTCACACCATTCTCCTGCCTCAGCCTCCCAAGTAGCTGGGACTACAGGCATCCGCCACTATGCCCGGCTAGTTTTTTGTATTTTTAGTAGAGACGGGGTTTCACTGTGTTAGCCAGGGTGATCTCGATCTCCTGACCTCGTAATCCTCCCGCCTCCACCTCCCAAAATGTTGGGATTACAGGTGTGAGCCACTGCACCCAGCCCCTAGTGTTTTACACTTTCACGTTATAACTTATAATTAGAAAGCTACAATGATCTCTCAAAAGTTAGAAATTTGTGCTCCTTCAGAATTTGTCCTCTTCTCCATATTGTTTTTGTGTTTCACTTTAGCAAGTGTTGGGTGTGAAATCACCCTGAATAATTTCACTTTCTTTCTCCTTGATGTGTTACAGTACCTCTGGCCAGTGATTGTTTTGTTCATCTCACATAATGATACATCCAATGTGTTACCTAGATTACACAGACTCTGGGAAGAGTAATTTATATCATGGGCCTGATAATTCAATGTGGAGAGTAAAGACTTCTTTTTATACCTATGAAATATCTTGAAAAATTTACCTCTCTGGTTGTTTTCATCTACAAATGTTTTGTTTCCTCCTGCAGGCTTGATTGGATATTGTAATATACAATCATTGTTTCTCAAGCACTTTTAATTTCTGTGTTGTGTAGAGTAAAACATTTTCTTTTATATAGAAACACGTGAAAATAAAGCTAAAAATGAGTTCTGAAATACTTTTCTGAGATTAAAAAAAAAATCTGTTATATAACATGACACAGATTGAAAACTTGCTGTAGCACCACAATTAAATCTCATATCTTTCAAAGTAGTTTTTAGAATGATTTGACTTTCATATTAAGAGTTTTTTGTGGTGGTTTTTTGTTTGTATCTTTTACATTTTGCAGAGGAAAACATTTTTATGAGTTATTTGCACAGGTTAAATAGTTTGAAAGCTTGTGTGTAAAGAAAATGAGTAATTAGTTGAAGTCTTAGCCGTAGGATTTAATAATTACTGCTCCATACTCTTTCTACTCTGTGCCATGAAGACCCCTCCTAGCTGGAGGGGCTGCATGCAGAGAAGACTGTCCTGGTGAGACTTTTGTCATAGCTATAGGAGCCAGGAGCTGATAATTAGATCAAAGGGTACCCCATGTCCAGAGACGAATTCAGTTAGGGACCTATTCTCATAATATCCGGGAATCTGGGATGATAGGAATCTGGGATAATCTTCCCACTAACAAAGCTCATCTCCAACCTTTTTAGGAATCTTTTAGCACGTACAAGGCCTGAATCGACATGCTTTCCTTTGAATCCCACACAGAGCTAGCTCAGAAGTCAACCAATGTGCTAGGTGCAAGGCATGATTTGTATGTTTTTTTAATTTTTCTCTCACAATATCCTAGCTATTGCAGGATGACATATTTTAAAAGAAGTGGAATAGTCTTTGGAATGAACATACCTTACAGTAAAACTCTATTAACCTGGCTTACATAAGGGAGTTGATTTTTCTGAATGTACGAACTCTGGCTTTGCGTGGTGTGGAATGACCTGCTTGAGCACTGGACATGATTGAAACCTGTGCCTTGTTTTAGGGAAGTTTGAATCTGTGAGTTCTACAGCATTGTAGTTGAACAAAAGAGCCTTGTTGGTTATTAAATAGAGCTAGTTGGGTCTTAGTCTTGATGGTAATGGTTTATATAGTGTTAGCCAGAATGCAGATGCTTGCCTGGTGTCCTAGAGTTGAAGAGTGTTAGGTCAGTGACTGTCAAAGAGGCACCTAGGGTACTTGTTTTTTTTTTTTTTTTTTGGAGACGGAGTCTGGCTGTATCGCCCAGGCTGGAGTGCAGTGGCACAATCTCAGCTCACTGCAAGCTCCGCCACCCGGGTTCATGCCATTCTCTTGCCTCAGCCTCCCCAGCAGCTGGGACTACAGGCGCATGCCGCCACGCCCAGTTAATTTTTCTATTTTTGGTAGAGATGGGGTTTCACTGTTAGCCAGGATGGTCTCGATCTCCTGACCTCGTGGTCCGCCCGCCTCAGCCTCCCAGAGTGCTGGGATTAAAGGCGTGAGCCACCGCGCCCTGCCAGGGTACTTGTTAGATTATCAGACACTATCCCTAGAGATTCTAAATTAGTAGATTTGGGTGGGGCCCAGGAGTATCCATTTTAACATATGCAATATTCTAATCAGATATTGCATAAATATTTCTAGAATTACTGATAAAGGTCATATCATAATCAGGTAAGCCTTTTCTCTTTATTTCTTATCTCAAAAGTAAAGCATTTCTTAGTCCATCATTGTCTTTATAGCCTGTCATCTTCCCAGAGGTGACATTGTCCTCATTCCAGAGAGGTTATTATGTATATTGATTACCTTTGCTGGTAGGACACCAAAACGTGTACTCTACCAATGGAAAGCCATTGAAGAGATGTAAAGCAGAATGACATGATCAGATCTGCTATTTGAAAATGTCATACTGTCTTTAGTGTGGCAAATGACCTGGAGGTGGCAGGAGGATGGTTTAAAGGGGCAGATAATTAAACCACATGATAGTTGAGAAGCCATGGTGGCCTGTTCTCCAGTGAAGTCACGTCAGTAGAACAGTGATTAAAAGTAAAGCTCAAGTCAGGTGGCCTGGAATTAACTTCTGGCTCCACCCTTTGCCAGGTTTGTAACCTTGGGCAAGTTACTGACTGACTGTGTTTCATCATCTCTAAAATGACAATAATGCTGGCGTCTGTCTCATAGAGTTATTGTGAAGATACGGGGAATACAGGTAAAGCTGTCTTGCATGTACTGAGTGCTCAGTGAATGTGAGCTGTGATAAGGATGACGATTCATTCAACTACAATATATTGAGTATCTACTATGTACCAAGCCCTCCTTTAAGCGCTAGGACACCCAGTGAAAAAGCGTACAAACTCCCTCTTATCCTGACGCCTGAGGCTTCCATTCTAGTGAGGAGAGAAAAATAAACGAAAAAAAGAAAACATAACATCAGTTCATGATCAATGCTATGAAGGAAAAGAAAGGAGAATGAAAGGATTAGAGAGCTCTGGCAATTGTTCTTTAATGTAGTCAGGAAAGGCACATATTTACCAAATCCTACTATGTTCTGGGTACTGTTCTAAGGTTAGGATTCAGAAAGCAAGACAGGAATCCCTACCCTCTATAGCTGACCTGCTCATGGAAGGAGAAACACAAAAAATAAATAAGAGATGTGATCAGAAGGAGATTAAGTGCTGGAGATAAGCAGCAGGAAGAGGTGTCGGAAGCATGTGGCCAAAGAGGGGTTTTACAGTTTTAAATGGGGATGTAGAGAAACGCTTGCCAGGAGGAAGATACTTGAATCAGGGTCTGAAAGTGAGGGAGGGAGTTGTGTGTGTTTCTGGGGACATTTAGTCATCTCTGCTGAGCCTGCCCTGCCACATTCGGGCCCATCTTACCTTGTATATCCAACTTACGCAGTAATTAAATAATTTTGTTTATATTTTTCTCCTCTGCTGTATTTTGAGGCCTCTGTAGCTAACTCTTCATTTCCCCAGCACTTAATGCAGGTATATGGCATAAGTTAGTGCTTAATTAATGTATGAATTACATTATCTATGAATGTATGAATTAAAGAACATTCATGGAATAACCACATGCTGCTGCACTTAGCGTAATTCAGACAGATCTCCTTTCTGTACACTTAGTTTAAACCAGTGGCTAAAGATTTACAGTGGCAACAGCATACCTATGTTTTACATAACTTGTGTTCAACTATGCATGCTTGAGAAAATAATAATAATTCTGACAATAGCAGCAATAATTAAAAGGAAAAAAAGAACAAGAGAAGTAACTTAACACAAGGATTCAGCTGACCACCCTAGCTGGTGAGTGCATGCTCTGGAGTATGTATGAGGTGGGAAATAAAAGCCCCCTTTCCCATATGTCTTTCTAAGCATGAATATCTCAGCCCACTGAGGGTGACTTTGGTGTTCAGGCATACAGCTTTTTCACAGCCCCCGTGCCCTTCACATTTCTGAACTACTTTAACAGGCCCTGAACCAAAAATAAAATGCACAACAATGACAAAACCCTCCGCTTTCCAAATTGATCTCTTCCCACACTGAAGGAAAACTGCCCATGTTAGATTCATTGAGGGGGAAGACTGTCTACATAAAGTACCTTGCTGGTGTCATAAGAGATCTTCAAGGGTGTGTTGATGATACGTGGTTTTCCACCATCTGCTGGCTTGGGACCTAATGCCGCGAGATGTGGTTCCATCACATGCATCCTTCTGTATTGGAGATGCTTTGGGGGTGCAGGAAAGTAGGACAGTCATGCCCATTGCTATGCTACAGAGATCAATACTGGGTGGTAGGGAGTACTGGCAATTTGTATGTCATTAACTATAGTTATTGTAGAATCCCAAGGATGGCGATTTTTCTTTTCCAGTTTTGAAGCTTTCACAAGCACAGCATGTGTAGTCTCTAATGACATGGTCACACATCTCCTTCCAGGGTCCAACTTTCATCTTAGCGAGCTCTCAATCCCCTCGGCCCTCTACAGTCTCAGACACACAGAAGGTGCTCACTAAGAATCGAGTAGACAAGAGAAATCACAGGCCCTTGTGCAATAGAAGAGAGCCCTGAGCTGGGAATTGGACTCACAGATGCACAGGTTTTCATCTCGTCTCACACTGCTAACCTGTCTGACCTTAGGCAGACTTAATTAACTTTTCTTTGTTTATCTGTGAAAACAGTCTAAGATGTCTGCCCATCTCTCTCCTGGGGTTCCGGTAAAGGATCAAATGGCATAATGTACATGAAAGAGTTCTGAAAGTGTGAGCGCCGGCAGCTGATGCTTTTGCATTGTGGTGGGCTTGGCAGAGGAGCAGAGACTGGAGGCAGTGGGCCAAAGTGGATTCTTGAATGGGAGGGTCACAGGAGGAATGCAGGATTTAAAAACGTTATCCTGGCAGCAAGAGATGAGGGAAGGAAAAACCATTTTGCGTTGGGGGTGAATTTTCAGGAAAACTTCTCTCTTCATAGTTCCTAATAATTTTGGTGGGTACTCAATTATAAATAACAACAATATTTGTAGCCTGAGGGCTTGTGTGTCTATAAGGTGAATTTCAAGCTCTTCAGAATGCCCAGCAACAATGCCTACTGTGTGCTAAGTGCTAGGGAACAAGGAAAAATAGGATTTGGCCCCCACTTCCAAGGTGCTCTGAACAAGAGAGAAGACAGACGGTAAAGACATAGCACACGTGGAGTGTGCCTGGGACAGTGGAGGATGCCTGGGCATGTACCAGCACATAGGTTTCAGGATGTGTGGGGCATGAGGGGAAGTGAGGTGGAGAAGGAAGGAAACTTGTGTGAGTTTGTAGGGATCAGCTCAGGAAGCTTCTTCCATGCTTAGGTGGTTTGCACGTTTGGGGAGTCTTCATTGAAGACTTTTTTTTTTTTTTTTTTAAAGCAGGGGAATAAAATGACTACAGTTAAGCAAAGAATCTACTTTTCTCCTTTTGTTTGATAGCACTAAAGGTCATTCATTTTCATTCATTAAAGTCATTTAATTTTCAAAATCAAGTGGATAAAAACAAATAAATGTGGCTTTGATAATAATTTTGACTTGCCAAATGCCTCTTATCCATTGACCCCTGGAGCTGTTCAGTGTTGTGAGCCCTACTATGTGTTAGGGCCACATCTCTTTTTCTCACAAAGGGAAACTGGCCACAGGTGGGAGTCATAGGATCGTTGGCTTATGAATGATGAATAGGGTAGAGTTGGCCGTAGTGATCACAAATCAGATCTGCAATATTCTGCTATTTATATACTGAACCCAGCACCATATTAAGTGAGAATTTCATTCATAAGCATGCATTTCTCATTGCATTCCAAAAATCAGACCATTAAAAAAACAAGTTTGGGAAACATCTGAGAGACTGTTGCTTGAGTACATGGCACAGAGTTTATTTAATTCATCAAACTCAACTTATAACTTTAAAGTAATATTGATATTTTAATATGCTCTGAATTCAGAGGTAAAGTTGCAAAGAGGGAAGGCAAGCATTAAATGTGTTTTCAAGTGAGGGTATCTCTTAGTAACGTGCAGTAGAGCTCAAATAGTTGCTACCTTTTTTTAAAAAAGGGAACTTTTATCAGTATTTGAAAGGTGGTCATCAGTTTTTCATATTAATTATGGAAGTTGAGGAGCAGCTTTAGCCACAATTAGAACTTAAGTTTCTGGGGAAATTGGAGAGTTTTGTTTTTATTAAGTGGACAGAAACCATATCCCACTCTTATACTCGGATCTGAGTATAGAGAAACCCGTGGAATTTGACCGTCTTTACTGCCAAATTTATCTGGAACGTGTGCTGTCCTGATGCAGATGAATGGACTGTTTCCTTCACATGTAAAGGACATCATTTTATTAGAGGTTGTCCTAGTCCATTTTCTGTGCTTATAACAGAATACCTGAAACCTATGCAGAAAGCTATACAGAATACCTATAGCGTCTTTGATTTATGAAGAAAAGGAATTTATTTCTTATTGTGGAGGCTGAGAGGTCGAAGGTTGATGGGCCTCATTTGGTGAACCTTTTTGCTGGTGGGGACTCTGCAGAATCCCTAAGCCGGTGTAGGGCATCTTGTGTCAAGGGGGCCTGAGCACGATAGCTGAGGTGTCTCTTCGTCTTATAAAGCTACCAGTCTCACTCCCATAATAGCTCATTAATCTCTTAAACCATTAATTCATCAATAGACTAATCCATTCACGAGGGTAGAGCCCTCATGACGCAATCACCTCTTAAAGGCCCTATCGGTACGACCACATTGAGCGTTACATTTCAACGTGAGTTTTGGAGAGGACACATGTTAAAACCACAGCAGGGGACTGCAACCTTCACCAGTACATACAAACCAGATATTACATTTAATGGAAATAAACTTATGAAGCTCAAGTCTTACAAAATAAACACATAAACATCTTAATATGATAAGTTGTAATCTTTTATTGGATTTTAAATGTTTATAGATGACTTACACATAAAAGAGAGTTTACTATACACAGAGCTGTATTTGTGACAAACACTGTAAGTTTATCTTCACATTTAAATATAAACTGGCCCCCAGAATTCAAGGTTGCTAGGTTTTTGAATTCTCAATTTAGAATGACTGTATTTGACACATAAATTTGTGATTGCTGCATGGTTCCTTAAACCCTTCAACAGTTCCCATTGCTCTTAGGTGAAGAAAAATATCCTTCTCAAGACATACAATGCCCTGCATGATCTGTGTCCTGTTGGTCCATTGAGCAGTCTCTGGAGTCACTCCTCAGTTCTCCAGAAGTGCCAGGTTGTTCCAGCCCTGAGTTCTTTTGCATACGTATTTCCCACTGCCTAGAATACTCACCCTGTATGCACTGTTTAAATCAGACTCTTAGGTTTCCCCTTACACATTTTTATATCTTCTTTGTTATAATGTCTACATTATCATCATATAAGTAATTGTATTTTTTACTCATCTATTTGTTATTCTTTAAAAAGTTTCCCCCACCAAAATGAAATTTTACAGGAGCTGAGATTATGTCTGTTATTTTCCCCATTGCAACCCTGGCATGTAACACAGTGCCTGGCCCATGGTGGGTGCTCAGTACATGTATGTCGGATGAATGAATGGATGGCTTAGTCCAGATTAATATATATGGGTAACTTTTCTGTTCCTGTGTCTCCATTGTTTTCCTTAGTAAGACTTGGTTTTTCCAAGGTAATGACAGTTTTAGATTTGACAGTGACCCATTTTGGGCAACCTTTCTGTGGTGTTTCTTGAAGCCCGTAAAATTCATTCCCACCTGCTTGACTTGACTTTTCAGTATAGCTTGCCACAAAAACTCTTGTATTACCGCTATTTATCCTGAACCCACACCATTCCCTCATGCCCTCTCTCACCTTCATTCTATTAATAGCCATTTCAATTGGTGCTTTAAAGTATCAGGTACAACTTCTACCAAGAGACTTCTCTGTGCCAAAAGGAGACTTATTCTACCAAGAGAGACAAGACAATAAAGCTACAGCCAGTTTCTTTTCATGATTGGGAGGGCAAGATTCAACATGTGTCTCTGTCCTGGCCTAGTTATTTTTCCCCCTTCTCTTCCTTATTTTGGTTTCTCAGTTGTCTTCTATAAGGCAGAGGTTCAGGGCCCTCATTTGATAGAGACCAAAACAATGAAACAGAGCTCTAGCAGTACCACCTCCTCTCTCTTTGGCTGAAAGTTGCTTAAGTACTAAATTTAACACATGAAAGAAAAGGCAATTATAAATATAAACACCTCCTTTCTAATACTTTCTAATACTTAAAATCACCTGCCCACTGTCTCCCTGTCTCTCATATAGCTTTATTGAGCAGATAGAGCAGTCTCTAGAGTGAGGTGGAAGGCAAAATGAAATATTAAGGTAACATTCATGCTACAGTGTAGGATAAAATGGTAGACGTTCTTCGACTGTCATTTTTAGTGTGCATGAGCAATTTTAACCATTTTTAAAATAAGAAATTATGAAATAGAATCAAAATGAGCATTTTTAAAATTTTTTTTTAAGAATAAGATGCTTTTGAATTGAGTCACATCGCTTTGTGATCCCACACAAAGTATCGACCTAGAATAGAGGACAGTGCTCTTCAAAGATGAATGGATGTTTACAGACTCAGGGAAGTAGTCAATTAATGGTATAAATCTCTCTTTCTCTTATTCTCCTCTGGCCTTTCCTGTCTTAATTTCCTCAGTACAGTTGCCTTGTAAATGTCAAAGAAAAAGTGAAAGGAGTTAGGAACAGCTTGCTATATTATATTATATAACTGGTTGTAACCCATTTGTTGATAGTTTAGTGTGTTGTTGCATAATTCTAGTAACTTGGAATCAGAAGAGACATTTTTCTCTAGAGAAATCCCTGGAAGAGTGGTTGTCTGACCTTCCTCTCCTTAATCACTTCTAAGAACAAAAGCTCATTCTTGGTGAGCAGCCTTTCTGTAGTGACTAATTCTAATTGCTAGGTCTTTTTATACGTTAAGCAGAGGTCTGCCTTTCAGCAGCTTCTACCTATTGTCGTAGTTCTGTGTGGTGGAGAGAGCAGTTCTCTTTTCTGCATAATTCTTGTAAGTCTTAAAATATGAGATTTTCTTAAAGCATTCCCTTCTCCTGGGTCAAATTCTCATTCCCATTTTTTGTCTGCCATGGGGTATAGACAAGTGCTGTCCAATGGCACTTTTTGCAATGATAGAAATGTTCTGTATCTGTGTCGTACCTGGTGCTAGCCACCAGACACATGAATATTGAACACTTAAAATGTGGCTAGTGTGACCCAGGAATTGAATTTTCAGTGTAAATTTAAATAGCCACTCATAACTAGTGGCTGTTATACTGGAAAATGCAAGTCTAGAGCCTTAAAGTCTGCTCTGTCACACACCTGTCTGGCATGACAGTATAAACACAGTGGTGGCCAGAACAAGATAATTGAGATGTGGTCTGACTTATACAGAATATGGTAGGGTCATCTCTCGACCAGAATACCAGACATTAATGAAGTTTAAGATTATATTAGCATTTTAAGTACCATGTTGTATTATTGGCTCATACTGAGTTTGTGGTCAGCTGTTATTTATTAGTAAGCTTGTTGTCACTTTTCAAAAGAATTGCTTTTACATAGGCCTTGTAAAAATGCTTGATTAAAATTCCAAAACACTGCCTTATCCCAGCTCAATTCTCATCTTGCTTTTTGAGCATATTTTAGTACGTTGAGAGGTTTTGGATCACGATTCATCTAGTATATGAATTACAGTTTTAGTTTTGTGGCATTTGTACTTGATCATTCACACCTCTATGTTCATACAAATGTCGACAGCACAGGGCCACAGTAGCTGCCACTAGCTGCTTCCCTAAAGGTTAATGCCAGTCTGTGAATAAAGACAAGGGATGTGAGCTCACCTGCCTATATGATCATTGCCACCACATTTTCTATGTCTTATTCACAAGGACAAAATAAATACTCGGGTGAAATAAAGCTATTCTGTGTCTACATTCTAGTCCGTTGGTCTGTGTACCATATCAGAAAATAAAATGAAATTAGTTTAACTGGATGTGTTTATATGGAATCAGTCGTCTATATGATAACTGGTGCAGTGTTTTCTGGTTTGTACTATCATCTGAAATGAAAATTCTTTATGTAGGCTAATTTTAAAAAATATGCAAATCTAAGTTGAATTTTTTTTCAGTAAAACAGACTACAGTAACTTAATGGTTTTATTTTGGTGTTTAGAGAAAAACTGGTTTCATTCATTGAATTTCTATTGAAGGCGTGCTATTAAGCATGATGGACTGAGTACATTTATTTCACTCTGCTCCTTCCTAAAATCCCTTTAAAATAAAAGTAAAGGAATAAAAAAGTGCATACCAATGGGAGCAAAGAGAAAATAGAGAACATGAAGAGAGGATACAGTTCGAATGAAAGATGCCATACAAATTTTGCGAACAAATGGATAAATTGTAACTGACTTGAAAGAGAAAAAGTGAAGTTGATCAAAAAAAAAAAAAGGTGCTTCAGAACCTCAAAGTGGCTTAGGAATTTAGAACCTATAAAGATGGGAGTGCAGAGTAGGACTGAAAACAGGATTGGTTAAAACTTTTGTACAGGAAGATAGAAGTAATCAGACCTCCAGGCTTCTCCAAAACTCAAAGCCCAGTAACTACCTTTCCCATGACACAGAGGTCTGGAAATTTAATTTTGGGAGACCTTAAATAGAAAGTCTCTGGGATTCAGGACGGAGGCCCAGCTGTGCAGGGGTAATGATTGAGGGGGGCAACATCTTCTGAAATCAGGAAAATTAAGTCAAATATGAATACTGAAGGCAACACCCACAGCCCTCAGTTTATTTCCTGTTAGCCTTCCCAGATGGTAGCATCCAAGCTGTACTCACCAGACTGGAGATTGGAGAATTTGAGAGAAGATTCACAGAAACTGACATGTGGCCGTTTCGTCCTAAAATAGGTCCCTCCTTCACCTGTGCTGGCACTCACCATTCAACAAGCCCATACCACACACAGCCCTCAGGAGGCTTTTAGTGCTGCTTTTTATTAAGTATGGATGAGCAGCCAGTGATCATCAGACTTTTGAAGACGTTTGTAACAATGAAGTCAGAATTTGAAACAAATGAGGAATGAGAAACAAAGATAAATGGAAGGAGAAAGGAACATCAAAACAAATTTAATATCTTTGGGGAGAAAAGAAAAGATACTATGTCCACAAAATCAGAAAAACATGGTGAAAAAAAAAACAGTGAAAGGAATATTCAGAAAAGTTAAAAATACAATACCAGACACTTTAAAAAGGTAATAAAAATGTTGAGAGAAAGTTGAAAAACTCAGAAAAAAGAACCAAAAAACAAAGAGATGGAAATCATGGGAGGAAAAAATAAGAAAATAGGAAGACGAACTAAAAAGGCTAACACTTATCTAATTGGAATTTCACAAAGAGATGTCAGTGGAAATGGAAAGGAGGAAACTATGAAAGATACAAAATTCTGAATTTCCTGGAACTGAGGAATATACATTTCTAGATTGAAAGGACCTACTGAGTTACGTCTCAATGAAAACAAGGCAAAGATGGTCCTATGAGGACTGTGCTCCTAGCACATCACCATCACCTGGGAACTTGGTAGAAATGCAACTTCCTTGGTCCCCACCCACACCCAGTGAAAAAGAAGCCCTGAAGGTGTGGGCTTAACAATCTGGGCTTCTAGAAGCCCCTGCCCACCAATTCTGACGTGTGCTAAAGTTTACAAAACACTGGTGCAGAGAGTCAGAATGGCCTCTGGCTCCCCAGTCATCCACGAGCAGTGTCTTCAAAATCCTAAGAGAGGCCGGGCACCGTGGCTCCCGCCTGTAATCCCAGCACTTTGGGAGGCTGAGGCAGGCGGATCATGAAGTCAGGAGATTGAGAGCATCCTGGCCAACATGGTGAAACCTCATCTCTACTAAAAATACAAAAATTAGCTGGGCGTGGTGGCGTGTGCCTGTAATCTCAGCTACTCGGGAGGCTGAGGCTGGAGAATTGCTTGAACCGGGGAGTCGGAGGTTGCAGTGAGCCAAGATTGTGCCACTGCACTCCAGCCTGGCAACAGAGCCAGACTGTCTCAAGGAAAAAAAAAAAAAAAAAAAAAGGGAGAAAAGGATTAATAATCTAAACTATACACACCCAAATTGTCCTGTAACGATATTTTCAAACGTGAAGTGACAGCTTTTACACAGGGTTTCTTGCAAAGCTAACAAAAGATAGACCCCAGGAAAATGAAGGAGCAAGCCAAGAAAGAGGAAGACTAGACAGCCAGGTAATGGGACTCCCAGGAGGAGAGAGGCGAAAGAAACCCTCAAGAGGGAGGGTAGGTTCTACAAGAGGCTACAGTATTTACATGATGCAGTTGTGTGACTTCTCTACAGCAAATCTGGTCATTTGCAGTGTTTCTCATCCAGATCTAGAGTCACAGCTCAGTAGAGCTGGAAGAGATCATTTCATTTCATTTCCTTCTCTTTACAGGTGAGAAAATTAAGGTTCACAAAAACGTAGTAGATAAAGACACAGAACCAGGAATAGAATCTAAATCTCCTCTCTGGGGAGCTGTAGTTTTTGAATTACTGTGTCAGATCTTATCAGCAGGTTGATTAATATAGAGTATCACAGTTTTATGTTTACGCTTTCTGGCTGGCAGCAGTAATGGACATTTTGTTTTCTGATGTTCATATGCACTTTGAACAATAGCTAAGATAAGTCCTTATGGTGCAATCTGCAGCTGCTCTTGGGTGTGTGGACTCTAGTTTGTTCACTCTGGGGTCTTGTACCCATTCATTTTATCCTGAATTCTTGGGAACCAAAGATAAATCAGAGGTTCTCTCCACTCACAAGTAAATCACAAGCCTAGTTGGGGAGACTCAAACCAGATCAGTGGTCCGACATGTGAAAATGACTGTGGAAGGCCTCTGCCCCAAAAAAGAAACAGTAAAAATTTTTAAGTTTACTAAATCAGAGTCCATTTTTATTGTACATAAATTACTTCAGATTAAATATTTTTTCAATGTTTTCTGTATCCTGTTGTCTTCTAGGATTTGCTTTTCAAATTTCCATTTACATAAAGGTCTAGATTGAATTTATACTTGGAGATCAAAGAAGGGCTGTTTTGTATGTGGTGTGAATGGGGCTTTTGACTTATTTTTCTTTCATTGATTTTTTGTTGTTGTTGTGTTAAGAGACAGGGTCTTGCAATGTTGCCCAGGCTGGATTTGAACTCCTGGCCTTAAGTAATCCTCCCACCTCAGCCTTCCAAATAGCTGGAATTACTTGCATGCACCGTGGAGCTTGGCTCATATTTCTTTTTTCATTTTTAACATGTGTTATGACTGGTGCATGAATAAGACACTGATTATTGCAGGACCTCTATAGTAAAATATTAATATGTGGCCATCTTTACTATGTTTGTGATCCAAAGGATAATTATATTTTATGTTGACCTGACTTTTTGCTGAAAGAACTGATTCTTTGCTTCTTACACCAACACTCGTTTGCTGGTTAGTGTCCTTAGTTCTTCATCAAGAATCTGTCTCCTTACACAGGTTTCCTCAGTTAGCTTTATTCTTTGATGCCACAGTACCAATGGACCAGTCTAAACATGTGTTCTTTTAATGAAACCTCTTAATTATCTTTTTAGAAAAGAGATGAGCAGAGGCAGTTTATTTTTTATCTATATGAGAGGAGTTCTTTGCTTGACAAATTTCTGTTAAAAGTTGCCTGATATTATGGGGTGTTAGTTATTCCAGTCAAGATAGTTTTCAAGGAAGCTTTTCGGAGGGAGTGGGGGTTATTGTTGGAAATATAAGTGACCTTTAATGTGTTTGCAGAATGTAGTGTTTTCTTTAACAGTTTGTAATTCCTTTATAAATGGTGCTAAGCTGGTTGTTTGCAAGCTATGTATAGAAAGTATTTCCTTGGGGCCAGGCTCGACTGTATCAGTCAATACATTTAATCTGCTTGCTCGATGGTTGTTTGTATGGAATGGCCACAGATTCAGCAATTTGTTAGTTGCAATCACTGAATTGGACTTAGGGGATGTGGCTAGAGTGATGCATTCTAAGAAAAGACGGTATTGCAAACATAAAAAATGGCTTCGCATTAAATTTCAGCGCACACATCCTCTAAAAGGCAAATGCTGCATGCAGATACCTTCTCTAAATTGCCTAGATTGTATGTCCTTACACTTCACAGCCGCAAGGCCTTAAGCTGCCTGTTATCTGTGTACTAGGTAGGAGACAGCTAAAACTACTGACAGATATACCTTATTCAGCAGGAAGCTACACTTTGGTTGGTTTAGGTATTCCAGCATGAGAAAACCTGATATTCTGGTTCCTCACTAACAAAGAATATTCCACTCTGTGGTTCTCTTTTCAGACCCTGGAATTAAACTAACACCATTTATATCCACTTAAGAGAGCATGAAGGTTCTTTTGAGACACTTATGCTTTCTGGAGATTACAGTGAATCAAGAAGTAGAACCAGTCATCACACTAAGTGGTCATATCACTAACCTCATAAGTTACATTTTACTGTTGTTAATTTGGTCCAGATTTAGATTCAAGGCAGGTGTTAAGAGTATCCGAACAAACTAGCACAGTTCTTATATGTGAGAATAATGCACTTATCCATTTTCTTAGTGATTACAGATGCATTAAAATGCCAGTATTGGGCTCTTCTGGGCAGTAGCATCTCACACCTGAGCACAGGGGGACCCTAGTCTGCACTCTGTGTCTTAGAAAACCTCCCATATCAGAAGCACCAAATGCAATGGTAATGGATAGTGAATGAGAACTCCAGTAGAGCTGAACTGGGTCCCTGTGGCCAGAGGCTGCAGAGCTGGAAGAGCTGAACCTGTATGTCAGTGAAGGAGAGAAGCACGTTGTGTGCCCTGGAAACCAGAGGAAGTGTGGTGCTTCGCCCCACACGTGGGCATCAAGGTCGCCTGTCATCCTTCTGTCATCTGTCCTGCATGGAGTTAGGAGCCTCCAACTGGTGCCCTTGCACCTGGTCGTGCCCTCCTCCTCCCAGTCTTTCCACCCACAGCCATCAGAGTAGCCATTCTAAAATGTACATGTGATCTTGTCACCCCACCATTTGACATCCTCTGGCCCCCTCCCCACAGTCGATCTTGAGATAAAGGTCAAATGCCTGATGTGGTTTCCAGGGCCCAGCTTGACTGCTGTCATCTCCCAGCGGCCTCACTCCTGAGCCTCTTCTTTCTCCAGTCTCCACCCGTGCACTCTGTACTCAGCCATCAGGTGTTCCTCCATTTCGTCTAAGGGAAGCTTTGCTCTGCTCTCACTTGCCCAAATCGTTGCCTCGGCTTAGAGCACTAGGCTCTACTGTCCCTTGCGGAGCTAACTCATCCCACAGATCTCAGTATGGCCGTTTCTTCCCTTCCTTTGGGAAGTTTTGCTGACCTCCAACCTTCTAGAAGTCTGTCCACAGTACTTCCACTGCCCTCTCTTCCTTTCCTGTCGCTGCATACCACACTGTGGACAGCTCCCTGTTGCCTGCTATCCTCCCCCACTAGACTTTAAGCTCTGTGAGGTCAAGGGGCATGTCCATCTTGCTCATGTAGAACTCCAGTGCTCTCAGAGTAAATATCATCAGATGAAAATGGTAAGCCATGTTTGCCTCTGCATTTTAAAGGTATTTGGCAAAGTGGCTGAAAAGTGAAATGGGCAACAAAATGAAACCATTATCATTGGACCCGAGAAGCTGAGGCCAAAATACCTGGGACTCCTGTTTTTCCAGTGGCCTCTTAGAAGCCTGAGGGAACCATCTGGCATTCCTGACCAACCCAAGTCCC
Organism: Hylobates moloch; assembly: GCF_009828535.3. Lineage (NCBI taxonomy): Eukaryota > Metazoa > Chordata > Mammalia > Primates > Hylobatidae > Hylobates > Hylobates moloch. Next base: position 45,999,219 of record NW_026652288.1, read on the forward strand.
CAGGTCTGTGTGTCCACAAGGGACTAATTATACTTCACTTCAGATATTAGTTAACCGTGGAACTCCCTGTACTATCAACAAACATAGAAGACCAAAATATTCCTAGTCTCTAAGACAGATTTGTACGAGACTGAAACACCTTCCAATATTTACAGTTTATTTTGTGATTTTTGAACAATGGAAAGATGGTATTTCCACATTAAGTAATGGAAAAAGGTATTCAGAGTTTTGTTTTTGTTCAAGCGTTGCACATTTCCTGCCAAAAATATTAATTAACTACAGTGCTTTTTAATGTGTTGATCAAGTTTGGCATTTATTCCTATTTGGAGAAAAATTAAAGCTGGGGTTGAGTTGAATCTTTGTCTTCTAGAAGTGGATATTTTTGACCAACTCCATAAAATACTTTTTTTTTTTTTTTTGAGGATTTTAGATGATAAAAAAGATTTTTTAATCTAGCTTTTTTAAGGTAGTCTCCTGTTTTTAGCCCTCTTTATTATACAAAGCAAGATTTTTGTTTGTTTGTTTTGTTTTAAACTGTTATGGTGTATATCAGGTGGTTACTTGCCAGTTAGTCTGAGAGCTAATAAGAAATGAGTATTTGGATTTAATTCAGTTCCATTAGGACAGATTTAAATTTTTGTGATACAGGGACTATTATTCTGGCAGTTGTAAGGGATTTTTGTGCTAGGAAGCAGTGCTGACAAAGACAGCACTGTGCACGCTCCATCTATAACTGAGCACTTTCACACTGCAATTTAGGAGGTGTGCAGTTCAGGAAATTGCTGGCTTTGGCTGGAGCATACTTTTACTGCAAGGAAAATTTTATTCGTCACTCAAGTAATTGGCAGTTTTAATACCTTGTTCATAATTACCTTATAAACAAACGAATATATAAACCAAAGATTGTATGGTCTGTTATCTAACTGGTAGCCTTATTTGACCAACGTGATAGACACTTGTGGGCCTCCCTGCCCCCAACTAATTTGCTTTATTTATTGCACACATCCATAGCTGAGTGTTTTGTTTTTGTTGTTGTTAAATACAAGTGTAGCTGTGCTTGCCTCAGACAGCCTGGGGACCAAAACCAGATGCAAAGTTTGAAGGGAGATAGGGCTAGGGATGGGGGAGGGGATAGAGAGAGGGGCACTCAGGCACTTCAGAGTGACTCCAGTGTTTGTAGGAGGACATCCTACTAATGCAAACATTTGGATTATGCATTTAAGAGAAAACTTTTGTCCCCTAGAGCAGTGTGGTTTTATTTAACCCACACACCCTGACCCTAAGGCCTTGTGGCTTGTCTCCTGGATGGAATCCATCTCCGGGACCTAGGAATTGACTAATTGTCTCACTTGCATTACCCTATACCTCACAGCTAGATCAAGGACTTTATACACAGGCAAATCCAGATGTGGGAAATGGTCAAAATCAGAGGTCATGGCTGACTTGACTCTAAACAAAAGCCTCTAAGACTTTATGGAAATCTGAAGGGCTTGATATTCATTTGTGACTTGTACATAGGACTGCTGAATCGTCTCTTTTTTAAAACTTTATTGTTATCATAAAGTTCAGCTCTTAAGATATACATTATCTATGCTAGTTACCTGACATTAGACTTTCTGATGACTTGGATTTTAAAGCTGGAAAAAGACAATCCACCTACAGTCCTTAAAAATACTGTTCAGAAGAGTTTTAACAATATTTTGAGAAGCTTTCTTAATTTGTTCTTTAAATATAAAATGTATGCCTATTTTCTCCCCTTATTGTTCTCTTGTGAAGAAGGTGGCACCTGACAGAAAGTCAGTCATCTGACTCTGGTAGATGGTAAATACTTGGAAGCCCTGGGGCTTCCTCTCACCTGCAAAGTGGGCAAGCACAGATTGAGAGGGCCTCTGTTCTGGGGCATTCTTAATGTTGGCATGATCATGGCTCAGTGAGCCAGGGTAGATTCCCAGAACAGTTTAAAACCAGAAGTTCAGCATTTTTGCAAGGTGGGAAGTAACGGCCTTTTCAAGGGAGGTACATATCTGCATAAGAAATTAAATGCCAGAATATCTTTCATACTCTGTATTCTGTGAAAGAAGCCTTAAGGGATTGCTTTAGGAACAATCAGGCTTATTCTTTGAGCTGGCTGGGGAATGCTTGAACTTGTTAGGTGAAAAGCCCTAGTTTTAAGATGTTTTGTAATGGCTGTACCAGAGAAATTTTATTATGATTAAAGGGCATCATATATGAAAAGTGTTTAGCATGGGGCTTGGCACTGAATCGATCTTCAATATTATTAGATTTTATACACATTCTAAGGGTGATATATAGAGAGAATTCTGCTTCTAAGAGTATCTCAGTATGGCAGAGAAGACCAGTGGTGTAAGTCTGACGTCAGCTTGCAGCACAAGATTTTGTGAAAATATGTAAGAGGTGATAACTTGGGAACCTACTGCGATAGTGAGAGACTGATGAGTTATAATAATGCAGAAGAGCACAGAACACTATAGAAATCCAGTTTTGGGTACAAAAAATACACAAGATATATTTTGTAAGTTTTCTTTTTAATTGAAGATTAACTGCAGACCGTGTACAAACACCAGCGTGTGACTTATATAAGACACAGAATTCTGTTCAGAGCATTCGGATTGTTTCATTGTTCCTTGCGTTGTAAAGAGGAGACCTTTCTATGATTTGTAGGTATCCTTTCTACCTTGACATTGTTTTCTCCTGTCAAAAGATGGTCTAAAAAAGACCAAACTGCCTGATGTAATATGACAATTATGATGACTTGCACATCCGTTTGATTGCTATTTTCTAACAAAATTGTCATTTAATGCTGCATTTTCCCTTGGGAGGTTACTATATTGATTGATGACTTTTGAAGAACTTTGAAATGGCCTCTTTTTTTTTTTTCCTGTTTGTTTCTTTCCATTTGTTCAGTATAACACTCACCAATAGAACTTTACACAATGGTAGAAGCATTCTGTATGTCTGCTGTACTATTGATAGCTGCCAGGAGTGTATGGCTATTGAGCACTTGAAATGTGGCTACTGTGACTAAGTAGCTAAATTTTAGCATTTAATTTGAATTAATTTAAATTTAAAGAGCCTCATGTGGCTAGTGGCTGCCATACTGGACGTCATGGTCTGATGTTTAAGACTTTTAATGTAAAACGTGTTTTGATCTAATTATACCAAGGGATTATTCAAACTGGAGTGCTCTTATGTAATACTTTTGTACTATTGAAAGCGCTGGAGCATATTCATTGGTATTGAAGACTATGGCAGTGCCTTGAAACTTGCTGTTTCTTAAAGAAAAGGGGATCTCTCTAGCACGCTTCTAAAAAATCCCCAATCTGACAAGTATTTTAAATTCATTGGCACCTGTAATATGGGCACTTTTCAAGAGAAGAATTAGAAATAGATTGGAAATCAAGAAGAAGGAATAGGGAATTAACTCATGAGTGCCTGGTATGCCACCTTGGTGTTAGGCATTTCGTATACCATTTAATAAGGAGAAGGGAGCAGAGCTGTTAAGAAAAATAGCCGGGTGTGGTGGCTCACACCTGTAATCCTAGCACTTTGGGAGGCCGAGGCTGGAGGATTGCTTGAGGCCAGGAGTTGAGACCACCCTAGACAACATAGTGAGACCCCCCTACTGTACAAAAAAATTAGCGAGATGAGGTGGCACTTACCTGTAGCCCTAGCTACTTGGAAACTAAGGTGGGAATATTCCTTGAGCCCAGGAGTTTGAGCTGCAGTGAGCTATGAGTGTGCCACTGCGCTGTAGCCTGGGTGACAGAGTGAGACCCTGTCTCTAAAAAATAACAATAAATAAATTTTTTAAAAAAGAAAATAGGATAAAGAAAAATCAAACCGCTGTCTTTAAGTGCATAGCATTTAGACAGCCACAGCTGCTAAACAGAACCCCGGATTTATATAGGAATGCTTTCCACATATTTGAATATTATGATTTTTAATTTAATGAATAACTTAAAATGGCCATGGTATTGCTGTTTAACTTTTAAAAGTACTGTTTAGATTAGTCAGTTCCGTATTTCTGAAGAAGCAGTCAAGAATAGAAAATATTTTTCTTCTTTCAGATTGTTGCACCGTTAACCTTGTTAACTGTGGTTTCTTTTAATTCTAGGGCTGGAAACAGGATTGTTGAAATACTACCTGAACATCTGAAAGAGTTTCAGTCCCTTGAAACTTTGGACCTTAGCAGCAACAATATTTCAGAGCTCAAAACTGCATTTCCAGCCCTACAGCTCAAATATCTGTAAGCGAAGCTTTCTTTAGCAAAAACTTTCACCTGTAATGAAAATATTACAATGAAAAAATAAGATATAGCAAACTCTGTCTACTTTACTACTGATGGATCGAAAGTATAATTTATTGACTTGAAATTTGCTGTAAGCTCGAACGACCACAATCATCAGTTTATTCTTACACTTTTAGATTACAAAAAATTAGATATTTTTTATTAGAAAACCTAGATGGCGTGAAAAGTGCTCATTTTTAAAAAAACAAAATCAGACCATTGCTATGTTTTATTAATAAATGAATGTCATAAAAAGTGGATATTTATTTAAAAAGTTGCATCCGTCACATATTTTAATCACTCTTTTTCCAGCAATATGTGTGAATCTTAACGTCTGTCCTTGAGGACCTAAAAAGTAATTATTTTAAGTTTCCATTGGTGGTTAGGTTCTCTGGAGACTCCTTCTAATACAGAGATGGCCTGCACTTTAACTTGCAAATAAATCAGAAGGAGAAGCTCATCTTTAAACTTTCAACAGGTATCTCAACAGCAACCGAGTCACATCAATGGAACCTGGGTATTTTGACAATTTGGCCAACACACTGCTTGTGTTAAAGCTGAACAGGAACCGAATCTCAGCTATCCCACCCAAGATGTTTAAACTGCCCCAACTGCAACACCTGTAAGTCAAATGTCCTCTTAGATACTGTTTCTCACCTCCTCCAAACCCTTGGTATCTTTTCCTTAAAATCTATACAATGTGGTGAAAAGGAGTTTAGGAACAAGGATGTTGCTGCCTTTCCTTTGAGAGTTGGAGGTGTAGAATCTCCAAATTGGAAAGAGCCTTAAACGTCATCTCGTCACCTAGTGCCAGCCGCTGCTTGACAAGACACGTTAGATTGTTACTGAAAGAGTGAACAGTGTAATCGTTGAACAACGCTGGTACAAACGTGCCATTGTGGGGCACTGAAAAAAATCCAAGGTCTCAACAGCTGTGGTTTATGAGAATAATACCAGTAACTCCAGGAGGCTCTTGGTAGCTTAAGTGGCTGTAAAGATCTGTCTTGTTAATAATGGTAGAGCGATCTGTGAACAGACTCCTGCAATAGGGCAACTTTAGCTGCACATTACAAACACTTGGGGAGCTTTTAAAAATCTCACTGCCCAGGCCACACCTTAGACCAATTATATCTTACCCTCTAAGAGTAAGATCCAGGCTTCAGAAATTTTTTTTTTTTTTTTTTTTTTGAGACGGAGTCTCGCTCTGTCGCCCAGGCTGGAGTGCAGTGGCGCAGTCTGGGCTCACTGCAAGCTCCGCCTCCCGGGTTCACGCCATTCTCCTGCCTCAGCCTCTCCGAGTAGCTGGGACTACAGGCGCCCGCCACCACACCTGGCTAATTTTTTGTATTTTTAGTAGAGACGGGGTTTTATCATGGTCTCGATCTCCTGACCTCGTGATCCGCCCGCCTCGGCTTCCCAAAGTGCTGGGATTACAAGCATGAGCCACCGTGCCTGGCCCAGAAATTTAAATTTTAAAACTCCCAGGTTGCATCCAGTGTGCAACCAAGGCTGAGAACTACTGCCTTAAAGAGAAAGCATTAAACCTAAAAAGAAGGGTGAAAGATAGTAACCAACTTGTAAACAGATTGTACAGGATAACTTGAAGCCCAGCTCCTTGATAGACCTCATGTTTTAGTGTAACATTTAATAATCTCATTCTGGATTGTTTAAAAACAAATCTTAATTTGTTTGTGTCTATACAGAGTGGACAAGACTTTAGAAATTAAAGTGCAGTCTAGTTTCAGTATTTTATTATTCCAAAAACACATGACACATTTCAGCAGGAAATTCACTGCCTGCTTAACAAATTGAAATTCTTTGCAATAAAAATGTTTAGAAACTGAAAACACTCTATGTAATTGAACACTGACTGGTTTAATTATATTGTAGTAATGACACATTTTATTACTACCTCCAGAATTTAATTGTCATATAAGCTAACTCTTGTAATACTCAATGCAGCGAATTGAACCGAAACAAGATTAAAAATGTAGATGGACTGACATTCCAAGGGCTTGGTGCTCTGAAGTCTCTGAAAATGCAAAGAAATGGAGTAACGAAACTTATGGATGGAGCTTTTTGGGGGCTGAGCAACATGGAAATTTTGTAAGTGTGGGTTATCACAGTTCCTACTGAGGTAGTATGATCATAGAATGCTCAGTGTACATTCAGTAGGTCTTATGTGAAATCCTATGTTAAAATCTCATCATCCACAATATTATTTATAATTCAGTATTCAGTTTTGATTCAGGTAATGTGATCGATAATTTGTAAGTACCTAAATTTAGTATAGTATAGACTATATAGTATTTTTTTGCTGACGTCTTCATATAAGAAAAGTTAAACATCTAATAACAGTAGGAATATGTAATAGGTTGTAATCATATGTCCCCTTTGAAGAGACTAGATAATGAAGTTTTGATCCTGCTTTTGATTCTTCTTGTAAATGTAGGCAGCTGGACCATAACAACCTAACAGAGATTACCAAAGGCTGGCTTTACGGCTTGCTGATGCTGCAGGAACTTCATCTCAGCCAAAATGCCATCAACAGGATCAGCCCTGATGCCTGGGAGTTCTGCCAGAAGCTCAGTGAGCTGTGAGTTGCCTTTTATTCTCCTCAGGTTTGAGAGCAGGGATCATGCCAGGGCATGAGCTTCTTACCACTGATCTGTGAAATTTTCATAACAAAGTTTCCAAGGTGACAGCTTTTTTCACATGCAACCTAGTCTTCTTTTTGTTGTGATAAGTTGAAGCCAATTCTACTGTTGCAGTTCTATGGCACGTTGGCAAAAGCATTGATGGTTATTTTCAAGTAAAGAGAATGTATTTTTTTAATTACTGATATTAGAAATATTTACTTGGGTATTATTAAGGCAGAATTTAAAAATAAGGATTAGTGTAGCTCATACAGTACCTGTCTTTTGGAAGACGAATCATTGTGTTGAATTGAAAAATAAAAGCTATTGTTTGTATTTCTCTTTTTTTCTTTACAGGGACCTAACTTTCAATCACTTATCAAGGTTAGATGATTCAAGCTTCCTTGGCCTAAGCTTACTAAATACACTGCACATTGGGAACAACAGAGTCAGCTACATTGCTGATTGTGCCTTCCGGGGGCTTTCCAGTTTAAAGACTTTGTAAGTTACACATTTTGCTGTCAGTACACGAACCTAATTGGTTCCTAAACATGCCCACTTTTCTCCTAGCAGATTTCCTTTGTTGTCAAGGAAATGCATACAGCCTCAGAAGTAGCGTCTTAATCTTTCCCAGATCAGTTTGATTAAAATGGATCCATTTCATCCATATGTGTTTCGTAAAGGGATTAAAAGGACAGTCATCAGTTAGTTTTGGTGATTACAGTGAACCTTCTCAGGATCTCCAGGAAATTGGTAACTGCTTAAGAGGGAAACAATTTTAAGTCCACTGAGTTTTCTTTATAAAATACAGATTAAAAATTACTTAGAGCAAAAAGGTCTACAAGGGGCAAGGAAGATACTGTTTATCATGCCAGTTACATCCTCAACCTGATCTCTGTCCTAAGAGAAAGAAAAGGGAGTTGAATTAATTGACCTTTGAAAAATTTCTCAAATGGTAATTTAAGGTTGTGCAATGGGCTTTTGATTTTTGTTCTGTCAGAAACTTTTGCTCTGTTCGCTATTTGAAGCATTACATAATTGAAAGACATACTGTATGCTTTGGCGAACTTCTGCATGTGTGGTTGGAACAGTGGTTTTAAAGTTTAATGTATTTTTCAGATTGTTCGGATCATTCAGAATGTAGTCATTTTGATAGAGGAATTAATAGGGCCAGTGTCAGCTTTTTCTGATTTTAGGGAAAAACTTAAAATGTTGTTGAGGGAGTCAGGCAGGGTGTAAGAAGTAAGTAGGAGAAAAAGAGTTTTCTATTATTTTGAAAGAGGTGGAGATAATGTGGGGAATTATGAGAAATTTTTTACAAATCATATGCCACCTGGGTGGTGATATTAGGCTTTCTGAGCTTATCACTCTAAAGGGAATGCTTCTTTTAAAATTAGGGATCTGAAGAACAATGAGATTTCCTGGACTATTGAAGACATGAATGGTGCTTTCTCTGGGCTTGACAAACTGAGGCGGCTGTGAGTATGAATTGCCTCATAATTTAGCTCACTCTTTGATTTAAAAATGTTGTCTTCACTGAAGTCGGCTATACAAGTTGACATCATGAAGAGATGAGAAATCGGTGCTTAATCTGGTTACCACCTGTGATCCTCTCCCCAAATGCCTGCTGTTGCACGAGATGTATATTATTAACTTTTTCTTCCTTAGGTGAAAGTGTTTTATTTAACACTTTAGTGTGTGTAATTTACTTTAATATCCTTATAATAATTTTCATCTATGTTGAGGGCTTAGACTTTTGGAATTACCATTGCGTAAAAGTTAGTGCATGCACTTCCACATTTTGAAATCCTCAATGTTGTACTGTCCTCGTAGGAATTTTTTTAATGAAGTAATCTATTAGCCACTGATAATGCTGTGGTAGGTTACAAGCAAAACAGGATGAACACATCTTATAATTAGCCATAAAATGGCCTTGCAGACAGTCAGATTACATGTTTTAAGCCAGCAGTATTCAAATTCAGCTCCCCATAGTCCCAAACTCCTGTGGATGGAAGGTATCCACAGAGAAGGAGGGGAAGGAGAAAACGTTCACTATTACCTGCTTTGTTAGTGTTCTGAGACAGTTTACTTGAAATAAAGTCTCTACCTATTGCTAAAAGGACTCTGAGAAACAATGGTTTAACTTAATCAGCCGAGTGACTTACTGAATACCTATTTTTGTTGGGCTCTTTGTTGAATGCTTTGAAAATCATGTTCAACTACATTATTGAAATAGATGGCATGGACACATTTTTACAGGATATATTGTTTAATTGAAGAAAATGGAATTGCTCACACATAATTTAAAAAGCAGTTCTGTTTATGAGAGTTCCACCCCAAAATGGCTTTTTAAATTAAATGTTCCAATGTAATTTTTTTCCCCAGGATACTCCAAGGAAATCGGATCCGATCTATTACTAAAAAAGCCTTCACTGGTTTGGATGCATTGGAGCATCTGTGAGTAGCTAGAATTTAGTTACCCTAAAGAGAATCTCTAAGATGGTTTTTACTTACGTGTCATGAAAGATAAACTGGAATGTAATTTTGTTGGCATCCTTCTGGTTCCATAAAATATATTTAAACATCTCCCTATCTTTCTATCTCTTTCTCTGTCTACCTACTTACCTACCTACCTATATAGAAGTATACAGGTATATGCTTTCCTTTGTATTTAAGGACAAAAGCTATATCTCCTTAATGGGTTTTTAATTGTTTTTCTCAAACAGTGATTATTTAATTAAAAAAAAAACTACTAGATGTAGTTCATCCACTATATGTCAGGCATTGTACCACATAGTCACATATATTCTCATTTAATTCTGAATCAGAATACAATTCAATAGCTATTATTATCTTTATTGTTAAGCAGAGGTTCTAAGAGTTTATTGATTCCATTGGACAGTTAAAGGAAATGACTTGGCTTTTAAGGAACAGAGACAATGTTCCACAATCCTTGAGTGACACAGGAGAGTTTTAGCACTACTTTGAGAATTGTTGGTCTCTTATTGTTGTTTAATTATGAAACATACAACCCCCCCTTACCATTGTTCTCTTTTTTGTTGTTTTCTTTTATTTCTTCTTGACCCATCAGTTAGTAGCTGTCAGAAGCAGGACTCAACCCAGAGCTGCCCGGACTTTGACAGTGTCCCTGCATCACACTGGCTCTTGCCTGTACAATCTCTGCCGCTACTCCCAGTAACTCCTAGTAACTCCTGGCACACGTTTCTGAAATGTCATTTAGGGGCTCAGGAATTTTCAGCCACTAAGAGAGGAAAGCTAGCTAACATTGATAGGAATTAAAACTTGCATGTTTTAACTAAGGGAACCAACCAGCTGCTTATAACCATGGATGTATGTTTTACGCTTGTACAGTAAAAGTACAAAGAATGTATAATATCTACTCTGACTGTTAAGGAATGCTTGTAGCTAGAAGTTTTAATATGTATTAACCAGGACAAAAGAAGTTACAATTTAAAATACATATTGGGTTCTCCTATGTGTGCTATGTATTGAGAGTGAAGATTTAGCTGTTATCTGTAAACCACTGTGTTGTCACCTTCTGACTGCACCAGTTCGTCTGAGGGAGACTTGGATCGTGAGCCATCCTGACAGTGAGTGTGGCAGTTCAAATTATAGTAGAATGATTCTGCAAAGCTGAGTTTTGGAAGGGCAGATCAACATTGCACTATTTATTGAAACCGATTATTTTGAAAAGAAAACTAGCCAAAAGGGTTTGTCATTTGGCCCATTCCATTTCTGGGAAAGTGGAATTAGTGGATCAGTGGAGTATTAATCTCTGCTTCAGTTTTCTTAAATCTTCCTTGATTGCCCCAGCCTCTTCGTCTAGCCATGTCTGGTCCCTTCTTTCTTTGTCTTCTCTTCCCACTTGTCTCACTCAATATTCCCTTTGTATACTCTGACCCCTGTAAAGAAAAACAGAGTGGTAATCATTGTGGTGACTACTTTAATACAGAGTGCTTATAAGTCTCTGTATAAAGAGAATTAACCCAGAATATGTGCTCATTTTATGAATTTCCTGCCTGAAGTATTTGTTTTAACAAGTATATCTTGTCTGAACATGTTACTGCGTTTATGTTAGTGAGCTGTGGGTGACAGAATTAGTTTAATGGTTAAAAGCACAGGTTTTGGAATTGAAAATAATTGTTTCAACCCTTACCTTCCCCTTTCGTGCTAAGCTAAGTAGAATTACCGTCATATTTTGGGTTGTTATAGGAATAAATGCAGTAACACATGTAAATCACTTAACTGAGTGCATATCTTCAAAAATACTGTGTAAATGTTTTATAAAAGCATAATTATGAGAAATTTTATTTGTATATTTAGAAGTTTCTAATAGTTGCTAATTGGAATAAAGAGTAATAGAATAAAATAATAGAACAGCATGGGCCCTAATGAGTCAAATAATCTTTAAGTGATGACAGAAAGTGAATCTTTTTCACTAAAACAAAACCTATCTGTGGTACAAATGCCCTGGGTCTTCAGCACAAGCTTTGCAGTCGATTCTTCTGGGGTTACCCCAGTCATATATTTTAACACATAGAGGGAGTATTTGTTTGGCAAATGGGGTGGGCAGTGTGGGCCCAAACTTTGTCCAAAAGCACGAAATGATGGTAGTTTGCTCTGATGCATTTGATTTGGTGATTTTTTTCAGAGACCTGAGTGACAACGCAATCATGTCTTTACAAGGCAATGCATTTTCACAAATGAAGAAACTGCAACAATTGTAAGCTTTTCTTTTCCTTCTAAGAGTCTGAAAGTATACAGGGGAAAACTGTCATACGGTGTGTCACCCTAGATTATGTATCTATAAAAAGTGCCTAGCACACTCTTAACATTACTTAATTTTTATACTAGACAACAAAAAAGGAGTTTATTTGTTCTTTTTGTTGAAATGAGTTTTTGTTTCTATTTTAAATTCGCAACTTTGTGGGACCAAATACAGTACAGTCACCCAATATAGTAGTAATTTTTTCAGTTGTAAGGAACTTTCGATAAATCAACACTTCCGTCTCAGTAGGACAGTAAGAACAACAGAAAATCATGCTAGATACATTTCTTGTATTTTAAAATTGACTGTAGAATACTTATTCCATGGGATGTGTGTATTCAGTTTCCAAATTCATTGCTTTGTTAATATTTACTTGGGTTTAGTTTACTTGTAGAAATCTGCATTTCATACAGAACAAATTGAATGTAATTACTCTCCTCAGGCATTTAAATACATCAAGCCTTTTGTGCGATTGCCAACTAAAATGGCTCCCACAGTGGGTGGCGGAAAACAACTTTCAGAGCTTTGTAAATGCCAGTTGTGCCCATCCTCAGCTACTAAAAGGAAGAAGCATTTTTGCTGTTAGCCCAGATGGCTTTGTGTGTGGTGAGTATAAGTATTGCCCTTGCCTTTTATTTATTCTTCTTTTTTCCCCCTCCCATTTATCCAAATAATGGTTTTGAATAGATTTATGATCTCTTTATAAAGCTTTTATTTCTGCTGAGGTAGAGGAAAATGGGTCTATAGTTTGCTGATTATTTTAATTTCACAGATGGGAAAGAGAGTTTTCTAAAATTGCTTCATCTTTGTTTTGGCATCAGGATGGTGTGGTGGAAAGAGAATGAAATTGGATCTTGGGAGAATGGAAGGATAATCCCAGCCCTTCTACTTAACTTAAATTCCCTAAATGTTAGTCTCTGCATCCATGAAATGGGGACTCTCCTTTCTTCTCTTCCCAACTCTGAGGCTTGTTGAGAGGTTTACATGAAAGAGAAAATTATTAATGATTTATGGGGTGCTAAAAAATTAACCATTGGTAGGTAAAACATTTACAAGTAATAGGAAATGTGAGTTTATTATAAATAATTTTAAGGTCCGTTGTTTTAGCATCCAAGAATCTCAGCATTAGAAATCTAGCTACCTGAACTTTACATAGCTAGTTAGTAGCAGATCTGGATTTAAAAGAAAAGTTTTCATCTCTGGTGCAACTTTCTATCTATTACATAACGCTGCTATTTACTATTAGCTGCCATGGAGACCTCTGTAAAAATAAATATGTTTTATAAAACAGTAAATCAGAATTTGCTTTTATTTAAGCATGGGTGTTAAAATATTAAGAACCTTCTTTTGCATTGGCATTTAAAAATTTACTTAAAACTGCTTTGTCCACGATATATATTTTTAGGTTGCAGCATTAAGCTGTGCCAGTAGTTTCTGGAAATAAAACCTCTGATGTAGCTTTTGGAACTGAATAAGCTTTTGGCATTCATCTGTAAGGGCCTGAACTGCTCCTTTCCCATGGTCCTTATTTCATAGTTTTTTTAGTCCCAAGATCTGATCCCCCTATTACGATGAAACACATGTATAGTATCCATAGTTTTTTTCACTTCCTTGTGAATCTGAACATCGATTTATTAGATGAGAATTTCAGAATAATACAGAAAAGAAACCACCTCGATTACAATATGCAGACATTGAGAAACAGCAGCACTGGAGTTATCAAAGCATCCCCCATAACCCATTCAATACACATAAACAGTTGTTTTTTCAAATAGTAGTAGCACCCAAATGTTACGCTTTGGTAGATCTCAGATGTTTCCTTCTGTGTTTAGATCATCGCGGAGAAACTGAAGTTCAAAAAGGTAACTTTTCCAAAAAGTAACAGAGAACTAAAAATAACTGTTTAGAATGAAAGAGTTGCTTAGCTCTAATTATAATGTAGCTTTGACAGGGTAGCACAGCAGCATGATTGGCCTCTCAAAGCTCCAGGCCGAAGCCAGTGTCTTACAGTTTGTTTTACAGATGCTTTTTGTTTTGCTATCAGTTTTTTTTTTTTTTTTTTTTTTTTTGCCTCTACCTAAATTACTATTTTTTAATAGTGGTTCTGTTTTGGTAAATGGAATGTTAATGGCTGTCTTTGTTGATTAATCATGATTGATGTTTGATTTCTTAATTTTGCTGCTCCTTATTTGGGGAGAACATGGGAACAGTTGCAGTTTCTGATAGTAGTAGCATTCAAAAATGATCCCTGAGCCTGGAAGTTTTTAAACTGCTTTCTTCTTCTACTTATAGAAAGCATAAGGGATCAGGAATAAAGTGTGGGTTTTCTGATAGCTCCAAAATAACAATCTTTTCTCAGGTAATAGCGATTGATAAATAGATCTCCATCTGTATTCGAGATGAATGAGTTACTTTATAAACACTCTCCCAGTGTATCATGTCAACACGGGGACTGCTAGTCCATCTGGAAAACATACACAAAGGGTAAAACCTAAGCTGCTGTTTTTGCATTTCTTGGTGTTCAAATTTGAGTAGTATTTGGACTCTTGAGCCTTAACATTGTTTTGTCTCCTCCTCTCCATTTTGAACAGATGATTTTCCCAAACCCCAGATCACGGTTCAGCCAGAAACACAGTCGGCAATAAAAGGTTCCAATTTGAGTTTCATCTGCTCAGCTGCCAGCAGCAGTGATTCCCCAATGACTTTTGCTTGGAAAAAAGACAATGAACTGCTGCATGATGCCGAAATGGAAAATTATGCACACCTCCGGGCCCAAGGTGGCGAGGTGATGGAGTATACCACCATCCTTCGGCTGCGCGAGGTGGAATTTGCCAGTGAGGGGAAATATCAGTGTGTCATCTCCAATCACTTCGGTTCATCCTACTCTGTCAAAGCCAAGCTTACAGTAAATAGTATGTCATCTGACTTTTCCTTTAGCATTTAAAGATACCTTTTAGAAATAGAAAGCACCTGTTTTTCTCTCTTAATCTTAACCCTGTCTTTTCTTCTCACAGTTCCCCACCTGACTCTTCCTTTCCCTACCTTTCATTCCACAAAATTACCATTCTTGGTTATTTGTATCTAAACCTGCAATTATGTTGAAGACGACACCGTACTCAGTGTGGTGAGTAACACAGAGATGAACCAGACATGTTTTGCTCTTTTTTTTTTTTTTTTTTTTTTTTTTTTTTGAGACGGAATCTTGCACTGTCACCCAGGCTGGATGACATCCTGGTTGCAATCTCGGCTCACTGCAACCTCCACCTCCCAGATTCAAGCAATTCTCCTGCCTCAGCCTCCTGAGTAGCTGGGATTATAGGCGTGTGCCACCATGCCCGGCCAATTTTTTATATTTTTAGTAGAGACGGGGTTTCACTATGTTGGTCAGGCTGGTCTCGAATGCCTGACCTCGTGATCTGCCCACGTCGGCCTCACAAAATGCTGGCTGGGATTACAGGTGTGAGCCACCGTGCCCGGCCATGTTTTCCTCTTTGAGAGTTTACAGTGTAGTATACTGACCTGGAAGGCTGCAAAGCATCATGCTGGACGCACACTGCCTTTAATTCAGAGATCTGTGTGTGAATCGTGCCACCCCTGCGTGATTTTCAGCAGGTTACTTCACGTCTCTGCCTCCAGTTCCACATCTTTCAATTAGGGATAATAGGACCTGCCCCCTGGAGGTATTATGCTCATTTAGTGAAATAATATGTGTAAAGGATGTAGCAAAGTGGCTGCAAGGTAGTGCTCAGTAAATGCACTGTTAAAAGAAGTCTATTCTTGTTTGCTTTGGGTGGTAGGTATACAGTTTTACAGCAGGATCTTTGCCACTTTATCATTTAACTATCTGTATCTGCCGTGGTAGAAGATTTTGAATATGATTCATTAATGCATTCACTCAGCAAATGATGGCTGTGGCCTGGCACATAGAACAGTTTTGAGTTTAAATTGTAGGGCAAAACATATATCTTAAAAGTCACAGAATGTTAGTACTACCAGGAGAGACTTTAAAAAAAAATAGATGAAGTGAGTGGTCAGGGTACAAAGAGATTAACTGATATGCCCAAGATCTCACAGTTCATTATTGAGGAAACTAAAAAGTGGCAGAAAATAGCAGGAAGACCTTCATTCTGAGAATCAGATGACCTCTGTTTTATCCTGACTTCATTGTTTCTGTATCTGTAACCTTGAGCAAGCCTTTTAATCTTTCCATCTCAACTTTAGTTTCCTTGACTTGAAATTGGAATTAACCCCTGCCCAATCTATGTCAGGGACAATCTGTAAGTATCAAACAAACAAAAAAATAGTAAAAAGGAATGCAAGTGAACCTGTAAGACTCCATTGTGCTAATGCCTATATTGTTTCTCTGATTTCAGTGCTTCCCTCATTCACCAAGACCCCCATGGACCTCACCATCCGAGCTGGGGCCATGGCACGCTTGGAGTGTGCTGCTGTGGGGCACCCAGCCCCCCAGATAGCCTGGCAGAAGGATGGGGGCACAGACTTCCCAGCTGCACGGGAGAGACGCATGCATGTGATGCCCGAGGATGACGTGTTCTTTATTGTGGATGTGAAGATAGAGGACATTGGGGTATACAGCTGCACAGCTCAGAACAGTGCAGGAAGTATTTCTGCAAATGCAACTCTGACTGTCCTAGGTGGGTGAATTTGTTAAGATTCTGTAGTATAAATCAGTCTTGAAGATACTAGCTCATCCAAGGTCCCTAAGTACCAGAAGTTGTGAGAGTAAGAGATGAAGATCTATGGGGCATTGCCTTTTCCTAGGAAGTATTAATGCAAATGGCCTCTTGAACACTTTGAAGTCAGGGATTGCATGACATCCTCAAGTCTGGCCACTGAGGTGAATCCCTGCCCCCTCCATCCTGAAGAGAGGGGCCGAGGAAAAGTTGTGATGCTTTCCCTTTTATGGGGGATCACCCTCCTAATTTCCCCACCGTGCTGTCTGTATCAGTATCTTAACACCATAAAGAACATTAAAAAAAAAAAAGTAGGAACAAATTGGGAAGGCCTTACTCTCTTTTCTCGGCCTACCATACCTCTCCGGAAGTCAGAGTTTTTTTTTTCATCTTTTACCTAAACAAATGCTTTTTAAAAATGTAAACACAATTATTATTCACGTATCTTTGAAAGAGCTAATTAAAGTAACCTATTAAGATACTAAATAATAAAAGTAAATTATTGTCAGAGTTTTAATGTAGGCCTAGGCATCCGGCCCTAAAAAGTTTCACTTAAAAAACTTAGGCATTCTGATTTTTTTTATTTATCAACATACCCTTGTGCTTGAAATTATTTTTATACTTTCTATTTTTAAAAAGCGTTTGTTTCCCACTCTCCCCTCTGCAACCAGCTTCCCGACTTTCGCAAAAGTGAGGGAAGTTGAGATTTTAAAAATAGTAGCTATTATGCTTAACTGGTGTTATGAGTAAATGACAGCAGAATAGTGAAATACTGAATGTTGTATATGTTTAGGCTCTTAAAAAAGCATGTCCAGTAAGTTGTGGGAGAATAAAATTTTAGGTTACAATTTGAATAAGTTTAAATGCTACGTTTTATGATATGGAAACTAAATTTTATTTGGGAAATTAAAAGCATAACTTCTTATTTCAGAAACACCATCATTTTTGCGGCCACTGTTGGACCGAACTGTAACCAAGGGAGAAACGGCTGTCCTACAGTGCATTGCTGGAGGAAGCCCTCCCCCGAAACTGAACTGGACCAAAGATGATAGCCCTTTGGTGGTAACCGAGAGGCACTTTTTTGCAGCAGGCAATCAGCTTCTGATTATTGTGGACTCAGATGTCAGTGATGCTGGGAAATACACGTGTGAGATGTCTAATACCCTTGGCACTGAGAGAGGAAACGTGCGCCTCAGTGTGATCCCCACTCCGACCTGCGACTCCCCTCAGATGACCGCCCCATCGTTAGACGATGACGGATGGGCCACTGTGGGTGTCGTGATCATAGCCGTGGTTTGCTGTGTGGTGGGCACGTCACTCGTGTGGGTGGTCATCATATACCACACAAGGCGGAGGAATGAAGATTGCAGCATTACCAACACAGGTGTGTAAACAGAAGCTTGGCACAGGTCATGGGAGTCATGTGTATTTGTGGTTCCGCAGATACTTCTAGAATGTGTGTCTTGCAGTCTGAGTTCATCTCAGAAGGGTGACTCATTTGCTTCAAGCTGCAGAAATATGATTCGCTAAAAAACTCCAGCCCCAAATAAAGCTGATGTTTAAAGATTAATACTTTTTGTTAAAATGACATCAGGATATCCTGTGGCTGTGAGATATAATCCAAGTCACGAACTAAAATATTTCTAACTCCTTCATAAGATAGTGATGGAGAAGCAGGAACAGCCCTTTAATGATAAGGTTTACTGTCTGCAGTAGTTGTATGTCTTGTGTATGCGTATGTGCATGTACTTAGGTTGGATTTTATTAGCGGAAGAGGGGTTGTGACTTCATTAGTATGTGCAGTCAGATATTGATTAGTAATATTAAGCAGGGAATATGGCAATAATCAAGTATAATTCGAAAGCTTAGATACTGTCCCATGAAAATTCTTAGGCCTTCAGCCTTTTAAAAAATCTGTTTAAGCATTTGTTGTTTTGAAATTTGGGAGGTGCATCCAATGGGTGATAAAACAGAAAGTCAGCTTATACGTCCCAGAGCAGCAAAGTCCTAATTTGCCATTCCAGAGTACTGTACAATCGAGATGGTTTTGCCAGAGTAGATCTCCCCTAATCTGATGTATGCAGAAGCCAAAATAGTCTATGCCATTCACCTGGGATGCCTGTGGGACAATTAACGATCATTCTTGGTTAATAAAATGCTGCTGTTTTATTACAGATGAGACCAACTTGCCAGCAGATACTCCTAGTTATTTGTCATCTCAGGGAACGTTAGCTGACAGGCAGGATGGGTACGTGTCTTCAGAAAGTGGAAGCCACCACCAATTTGTCACATCTTCAGGTGCTGGATTTTTCTTACCACAACATGACAGTAGTGGTAAGTGTTTAAAATGAACGTGGGCTGTAATTGTTTTGAAGTCGTATGGTGGAAAGCTCAGATATGATACTCATTTTCACAAGATATTGATTAACACTGACGTTAATTAAGGACCTGGCCCAAGATCACTAGCAAGGTTGAAATTGTATAGTTCTATACCCTTCTCTTAAATACTAGGAAAAAAATAAATCTTTGTTTCTAACAATAAAAAAAGACTAGTAGGTTTAGAAAAATGTAATTATTCCATGTGTAAAGGATATTTGTATATCCTTTACGTTATAAATGTTCTTTGACCCTTACTGGTTACATGAATGGCTTTAAAAGTCAAATGGTTTACATTATTTTCTTTAAGAAGTCTATTTTTTATTTATTTATTTTTATTTACTTGAGACGAAGTCTCGCTCTGTCACCCAGGCTGGAGTGCAGTGGCGTGGTCTCGGCTCACTGCAGCCTCCACCTGCTGGGTTCAAATGATTCTCCTGCCTCAGCCTCCCAAGTAACGGGGACTACAGCCACATGCCACCATGCCTGGCTAATGCTTTCTTTTGTTTTTGTATTTTTAGTAGAGACGGGGTTTTGCCATGTTGGCCAGGCTGGTCTTGAACTCCTGACCTCAGGTGATCTGCCCACCTCGGCCTCCCAAACTGCTGGGATTACAGGCGTGAGCCACCGCGCCCAGCCTCTTTGAGAAGGCTAATTCTGACCCTTGCTTTCAATGCTGCATAGTTTTGAGAATAATAATGGAGACAGCATAATACAAGAGCGCAGGTTTGGTACAGGACCGACTCCTACTACTTACTGCATGTACTGTGGGGCACATGCAGTACTTTCTGGTGAGGTACTTGTACAAATGAAATGAAGATGGAAAACTGCGTGGCCCTAGGCACATATTAAGGGCTCAGCAAGTGGAAGCCATCGATGTTATTCTAAAATACATGACCAACTTT
This sequence comes from Hylobates moloch, assembly GCF_009828535.3. Taxonomy (NCBI): domain Eukaryota; kingdom Metazoa; phylum Chordata; class Mammalia; order Primates; family Hylobatidae; genus Hylobates; species Hylobates moloch. Next base: position 46,018,928 of record NW_026652288.1, read on the forward strand.
TCCCGTAAGTATTTATTATACGCTCTGTGCCAGACATTGTAGTTGGGAGTGAAGTGTATGTTTTCAATTTCATAGTTTCATCAGAGGTGAGATAAACTAAAAGTGCTTGGCAAGCCAGAAATAGCGTAGAGTTAGAGGATCTGAGCATAGAAGTGAGTATTCTAGTTAGACCCATTTAGAGGCAAAGAGTAGAGACCCAAGCTCATTCAAGTATAATGGGCTTAACTGAAAAGACACTTGAGGAAAACCTAAAGGGACAGAACTGGGGCATAATAATGCCAGGCTGCCTAGATGCTGGGGCTGGAGATGAGGCTGCTCCCAGAGTAGCTCTGGGCCACCAGCATTACTGCGTCACATTCTGCATATTTGCTTTCCTCTCAGCCCACCACCTCTGACTGCCCAGTTTCTGCTTCCCAGACACATGCGTCATCGTGACATCTCTAACCCTGATGATATCACTTACTCTTCACCTGCTGTGTCCAGCAGTAAATGGCGTATCATTTCTGTGTTGTTTGGTTCAGATACCCATGAGATGATATGTTTAGCTGAGCTTATCTTTGAGATGGGCATTAAGAGGTCATTGGCTGAGTGCCAATCCTGGTTCTGGTCATCTGGGACCTTTTGTAAGAAGGGGACAGTGCTGATGGTATGTGGTTTAGACCATGGCTGCTTTGGCTGCAGGATCCGCACACATCAGTTTCCTGTAGAAACCAAGTGAGCAGTAAGGCCGCCACACCTAGCACAATGGCTAATCAAGTCCTGTAATAAATTTTTTAAAACCCTACTGTAAATTTTTGCAATTTTTTTGTCTGTGTGATGCTCTAGTCAAACTTTCATCTATAAATATGGAAGATGCCAAAACTAGGGAGAGTGTTGAATGGTACTTGAATAATTGGATCATTGACTAAGATTTTTGTTTCAAAGGTACCTGCCATATTGACAATAGCAGTGAAGCTGATGTGGAAGCTGCCACAGATCTGTTCCTTTGTCCCTTTTTGGGATCCACAGGCCCTGTGTATTTGAAGGGAAATGTGTATGGCTCAGATCCTTTTGAAACGTATCATACAGGTAGGTGGTCTTCTTGCTTGAGTACAATTCTGTTTCTTAGACTTCTAGATGTGCTAACTCTAATCTCCTTCTGTTATTACCCCCAAATTAAAAAGGTTGCAGTCCTGACCCAAGAACAGCTTTAATGGACCACTATGAGCCCGGTTACATAAAGAAAAAGGAGTGCTACCCATGTTCTCATCCTTCAGAAGAAACCTGCGAACGGAGCTTCAGTAATATAGCATGGCCTTCGCATGTGAGGAAGCTACTTAACACTAGTTACTCTCAAAATGAAGGACCTGGAATGAAAAATCTGTGTCTAAACAAGTCCTCTTTAGATTTTAGCGCAAATCCAGAGCCAGCGTCAGTTGCCTCGAGTAATTCTTTCATGGGTAAGTTTATTAAGTTAGCAGGTACCTCGTCTGAGGATCCATACTCCAAGTTGTGTGTGAGAGAGCAATGAGAGCCTTGAGTGTCAAACCGGCATAAAATGGTTTCTTGAATGAGGCTGCCGTGACATCCGACTAGTTAGTGTAAATGCCTCCAAAAGCAGTCAGAGGTGGGATTTTACTTGATGATGTGTTTAATCTATAACTAAGCCTCAGGAGCTTTCTGGGTAGCACTGTGTGTGGCATCTACTCCAAGACAAGGGTTTGGGGAGGACTCAGGAGCTCCGCTTGTCAGCCATGTGGAAAAAGTGGTTTTGGGCTCCCACGGCCTTTGGGGTGGAGTTGTGTGCTCCGCGTGATTGTGGTTTGGTATGTCTGCTGGCTTCCAACTGAACCCGCAGTCGAAGGGTGGAAAACAGCGTCCTACCTAGCAACAACTGCTAGTCTGACAAGCTGGACTACCTTTGGCAAAGAAAACCAGCCTTGAGGTCCAAGTCGGTGGTAGTAGATGCTGGCTGGCACTGAGATTAGGTTGTGAATTTTTTTGTCTGATGCATGGGGATAATAGGATGGAAGAGCTGAGGTCATCTTTTCACTGAACGGAGAGATGGGAAAATCAGCCACAACTTGCCATGTTGACAATAAAATAAAAAAAGGAGAATTTTCAAATATTTTACCCAACTTCTACGAAATGTTATGTTTTATCACAGTGGAATTATTTATATTCCTTTTTTGGAAAAAATTAAAAGAATATGCTTTGTATGACTGAGGCAAGAATTTGATTCAATTGAGTAATATTTGGCTACAATTAATGAAGAAAGGGCAGGACACAGGTTTATTTTGAAAGAAAATTTCTATATTTAGCCTCAGTTAATTTGGATGTTACCATCCAACGCACCCGTCACCAAAATTGGTGGGCTCTCAGCTAGGATATGGGGAAACTTATGTTGGGGAACTTTATTGCATGACCATTAACATTACTGCCGGTCATGAGAAATGATAAAGAATAGATGCATTTGTTGAGTGGATGTAAATGTGAGGGAGGGCAAATTGTCTTTTGCTCCATTCTAGAAGTGATCTGTCTGTGACACAGATGTACATGTATGTGAATGCCATAATGTGGACTTGTAGAAAACACTTACTCATATTCATGGGGTAAGATGTTTCTTCATTTGCAGTGGGTTTTATTGATTCACATGCTAGCAAAGGGACCCATGTGCTCAAGGTGTTTCTTTCTTTCAGGTACATTTGGAAAAGCTCTCAGGAGACCTCACCTAGATGCCTATTCAAGCTTTGGACAGCCATCAGATTGTCAGCCAAGAGCCTTTTATTTGAAAGCTCATTCTTCCCCAGACTTGGACTCTGGGTCAGAGGAAGATGGGAAAGAAAGGACAGATTTTCAGGAAGAAAATCACATTTGTACCTTTAAACAGACTTTAGAAAACTACAGGACTCCAAATTTTCAGTCTTATGACTTGGACACATAGACTGAATGAGACCAAAGGAAAAGCTTAACATACTACCTCAAGTGAACTTTTATTTAAAAGAGAGAGAATCTTATGTTTTTTAAATGGAGTTATGAATTTTAAAAGGATAAAAATGCTTTATTTATACAGATGAACCAAAATTACAAAAAGTTATGGAAATTTTTATACTGGGAATCATGCTCATATAAGAATACCTTTTAAAACTATTTTTTAACTTTGTTTTATGCAAAAAAGTATCTTACGTAAATTAATGATATAAATCATGATTATTTTATGTATTTTTATAATGCCAGATTTCTTTTTATGGAAAATGAGTTACTAAAGCATTTTAAATAATACCTGCCTTGTACGGTGTTTTAAATAGAAGTTACTTCATTATATTTTGCACATTATATTTAATAAAATATGTCAATTTGATGCCAAGCCCCATTTATACAATAACAATTTTTATTATTTTCAGCACAATTTAGGCTTAATTAGTTCACATTATCACGTCTCAAACTGATGGGAATTATATTTAACCCATTAAAGTACGAACAAAAATGACCATTCTTTCTGCCTCCCAGGATTGTTGTAATACAGATTGAAATCAGATTGTGCATATGAAAGCACAATTGTAAACGAGAAGGAGCTACAGAGATTTAAGGTACATTAATTTATTTCTAAATCTATGAACAAAAAAAGATTTGCTGTTATAATCTGGTGTAATATAGTACAACTACCATTCCATAAATCACTGCTCAATTCATGTTTCTTTAATTATAATAATGGTTTACGTGGTCTAATGCCTTATGCTTATCCAAGTAGTTTCACTTTTGCCGTCCCTTTTCTTACAACAAGCGGGTGGTTTATTGCACATGTCTATAACTAAAATGGCTATAGCAGAAGTGGACTTTCATGCACTGTTCCAGGTTATAATGAGATGCTGGTAGAATTGTTTTCTGTTTTTATTGATTTTCTGCTGGAGGAGCAGTTTGTATATAAATGGTACTTCTAAGCTATTCTTGAACAATTACCAAAATATTTTCTTTGATCATCAAGATTTGGTTAAAAACTAAGTATAAAATCTGTTACTTAAGCACATAAAACTATTTAAAACATTTGTTTTAGAACAGTGTTCATTGAAAAATGTAATTACATGACAGGCATATATACACAGAAAAATGAACATAACCATATTTTCAAAACTAGATGACACAATTCAAAGTAATTGAATGGAAAAAAAATTCAGTTTAATAACTCATTATAAAACTTTTTTCTTCTTTAGTAAATTCTAGCTCATATGTGTAGTTTAAAGAAAAACCCTCTTGCTCAAGATAAATTGGCACAAAAGGAGTTAATATAGCACAATAAGCTTTAAAAGTCAACTAACCTCCAAGGTGTGAATTTATACCATTGCCTTGTGTTTGAACTAAACTGAAAGCAGCTCTTCAAAAAGCGGATTCTTCTTAGAGAATACGTTGGGGGTAAAAATCTTCCTGCTTTTAGTGAGTTTCGAGCTTTGTTGCTTGTGAGCCAGAAGCCTGGAACCCAGATTGCAGTCGATTTTCCTGCTTTAATTTAGACGCCAGAGTCCAAGACAGGAAGTTGATCCTTCCTTGGACCACCAGTGACTGAGTACAGAGAAGTAATTTCGTATACTTTGGCTTGATCATATTGCCAGATTTTCAAAATTTTATTGTTAATTTGTCTTCATTATTGCCAGATGGGGCCTTTTTCAGTTATTATGAACTTCTTTTAAAGGATTTAATTTTTCCATACTTAAGCACAAAGGTTTAAATCATTAACGCCTGAAATTCAAAAATTAGATTCACTCTACATCAGTATGATTTTACCCTTTTACTGTGTGTATGTGCTGAAATTTGTGGATTAGATGTAATCTTAACTGTCTGGAGAAAGAGTAAGAACTTGATTTCTCTTTGACATTTGCAGGAAAAGAATATATATGATTTTGAGACTCCATATTGAATTAACAAAATCAATCTAGTAGGTGGTAAGATAACTTAAATAACATAGACTCAAGGTAAAAAGCCTAATGTAGATAAATGTCACATTGCTTGGAGGAATACTTAAAAATTCCAGTTTAATCATCCTATGCTTTTTGATATGAATTCACGTACAACATATCTTAATAGATATTCACAAAATTTCTGTATTATTTTTATCTTAATTCCACTATTGGCACTAATTGTAGGATATTGGGGAAAAATATTCCTTAGTTCTGGCAAAATTTTATGAAAGTTAAGTATCTGTGGAATATATATAATTTATTTTCACAGCCTTTCTACAGAAAGAAACCAAAAGTTACTGCTCAGAATAGAGCCGTACTACTTTTTAAAGATTGACAGAAGGAAGGAAAGTGGTTTGGTGTTTCTACAAACTTGGGAGGCTTTCTTTCTTTCAATTCAATGTGATAGGAAGTAATTTATAACCAATATTATGATAGATGTGCTACACTGGTATTCTTCAAGAGAAGAATGTCCTTGCAAAACGCCTGAGCTGTCCTTCCCACTCTTGCAATCTGAAATGATCAGATTTATGTAATAGGATAATTTTGAGCTCGTTTAAGACAGCATTCTATTAACACATTGGATAACACAATACCCTGCCAAGAAAACAATTAGTCTCCAAAGAGAGGTACAGTTTCTTCATGAATTGAATAATTTTCATACTCCAGAAATATCTAGGTGCCAGAACTTAACCTTTTTTATGGGGCATTTCTTAAACTAATGTGTAATAGGAAAGTCCTGAAATAATTGTCTTGCTTGGTCTCAGATGGGAGCTAAAATGGCACGGAAGTATTTTCATTGGCATTTTATTTTAATAGAGAAGAGGTCTTGCCCACATATTTTCTGAATTATCTCAATATCTTGGGCCATTTGGTTTTTTGTTGTTGTTGTTGAAAAATCTGTTACTGAATGGGATGTCTTTTGACAAAGACGTTTTATTTTACTCAAGGTATATTATTAAGATAAAACATATGAAAGTCTATATTTTAGATTAAAATGTGCATAATTTATCAAGTCCATTCTTACTATTGTAAAAATTACAAGTTCATTTTTCATTCCTATTTTTTTTTTAGTGTCGGATCTGGATTCCATATCTGCCTATATGATGGTTGATATCCATGAATACCAGAAAAGTTAAACCAACATTCACATGTGGCTTTTAATTAAAATAACATGTTTTAATTCAAGAAATTTTAAGAATACATTTTAAAGAATATGACAAAGGAATTCACAACTGTACAGTTCTTGCTTTACTTCTATAATTTTTTTATATACCTTTGTTGGGTTTCATGTTGAACTTTGTCTTCTATTTTACAAGTATAACTTTTTTCTTAATTCCTTTTTTCTTCAGTACAACACCTAATACTTTTATGAGGTTATTGTAGTTGTTTTGTTGGTTATTTTGAGATTACTTCCTATGGCTTTATTTTGATCTAACTACAGCTCAGAGTTGAAATTTGGTAACAATACACTCAGTTTTCAAACATTTCTTATGCTCTGGTGATGTGAAAAATGAATAAAATCTTATTCTAATTATCAGTGGGACAGGAAGCAGGTTCATGAATAAATACTTATTATCGATGTGTTAAATGCTATAGCTCAGTAGGCCCCTGTAATTGGCAGTGATTGTCTCCGAATGTTTACTTTCTAACTGTACTACCTGGAAGTGTTCCATGCACCTCACCAGCATGTCCCAGGCTAAGCCAATTACCTCTCTTCTCCACCTGCATTCCACAGAAGCTCCAGTTCTGGTACTCTCTTTCTTGTTTAATCACCAGTAATCACCGTTCCTGATGGTTTTGCTCCTGAGTTTTCTCAAGGCTGATGATACCTTCCCTCTTAGCCCGTTGCCACAGCTGAAGTTCAGCCCCTTATCTGTCTTTTGTAGCAGTGTTTTAACTAGTCTTTCTCCTCCTCTGTTTTATCCAATCCATTGTCTTTGCTGTCACCAGAAATACTTTTTTCTAAAGTAAATCTGAATGGGCCACCTCCCTGTTTAAAAACCTTCGATGACTAATTTTAAATCCTAGTTATGTCATATAAGACCTTTCGTACACATCCCAGCTCACCCTTCAAGCCATGCTCTCATCACCCCCAAATGTTTTGACCATACAGTACTTCTTATCCGCCGCTATGCACCATGTCCTTTTATAAACTAAACATCATTGTATATATTATCTCATCTTCAGTTCTGCAAACATTTGAGTGGCTACAGTGCTAAGTGCTATCTTAGATGCTATGGCTATGGTAACATTACTAAGACAAATATTCTCTCAAGAAAGTGCTAGATAAACGACAAAACTTTTGTCCTGAAATGTTTTTTCTTCTTTCTCACTTGGCAGAATCCAGTTCTTCTAAGACAAAGCTTTTGCTTTTACCCCAAGCATAATAATTATTTTCCCGTAGAACCCTGTGAACCATCTGAGAAAATCACAGGGAAGGAGATAGTTACTAAGCCAGCTGTGGTATCATTGTATAAGAAATACTAAAAACAGTTAACCTCTGTGTTAATCAGATACTTTCTAGGAAGAAATGAAGTAAAACAGTCTGTGTTTTTGACAATCGCCAGATGATATGGTCTAGCACTTAGCAGTGTAATCACATGATGAGTTAGATGATGTGTGGGCACTTAGCAGGAAGTCAACTTATGCAGTTTACTAAAGGTAAACAGATGGCCATGTGCATCGAGATTTTTTTTTTTTTTTTCCTGTAGGAACAGTGAGTGGCTCCAAGTTAAAAAGTATGGGGTTTATGGGGGAACGAACTATAGTGATGTAGCTGGAGTGAGAAGTTGCTGTCCCTCCATCTTAACTTTGTCCTCAACCTATAAATATGATTGTGAGAATCCTGTAATGCAATATCTATCTTCCCTGAACCTTGCCTCTAGATTATCCCCTCTCGTATTTTTCTCATTCAAACATCTCAAAATCTTAGTTCCTCTTCAACCTAGGAAGATCAAAATTTGTTCATGTTCAATTGAAATTGCTTTTGCCAAGATCGCCAGTTTTCCTAACTTCCAAACTTGATCATATGTTTACAGTTTTTATTTTACTGGACTAAAACATTGTTGTAGCACCTTTCTGACTCGACATTTTTCTAGTCCTACTTGTCTTGCTGGTCTTTTTCCTTGGTCTCTTTCATTGATGTATCTCCCATGGCCCACTTCTTAAAAATCAATGTTACTCAAGGTTTAACTTGGTTGGAGTGTCTGATATCTGTCTATTCATTACAAAGTTAATTTTTTATTTGCTTGGCATATTTTTCCCAGTTTTGTCATTTCCAATTTTACTGTGCCATTTCTGAAGTATCTGAAGTAACCAAAGAAACAAAGTAGAATAGTAGTTATGGGGGCCGGCAGGAGGGGGAAATGGGAGTTCTTGATTAATGCGTATAGATTTTCAGATATGCAAGATGGAAAAGTTCTGGAAATCTTTTCCTGAACAATGTGAATATGCTTAACATTACTGAGCTATATACTTAAATTTTAAGATGGTAAGTTTATGTTGTGTTGTTTTAGTCACAATAAAAAATTATGTCTGTTATAATCGAAATATACTTAAAACTTTTCCCAACATGGTCATTGATAGTTTTTTATAGGCGTGTGTATTAGGGTTCTACAGAAAAACAGAACCAATAGGATATGTAGAGATATATGGGAGGATTTATTATGGGAATTGGTTTATGTGATTATGGAGGCTATGAAATCCCACAATATGCTGTCTGCAAGCTGGAGAACTGGGAAAGCCAGTTAATGCAGCCTGACCCAAAGACCTGAGAACCAGAAAACATGATGTAACTTTCAGTTACATCAAAGGACCGTTACACGATGTAACTACATCAAAGGACAAGGATAAGATGGATTTCCCAGTTCTACAACAGAGTGAATTCACTTTTCTTCCTGTTTTTTGTTCTATCTGGGCCCACAATGGATTGGATGATGCCTGTCCACATTGGTGTGAAGCGATCTTCTTTACTCAGTCCACTGATTCAAATGCTAATTTCTAATGGAACCACCCTCAAAAACAGAAACAATGTTTTGCCAGTTATCTGGGTATCCCTTAACCCAGTCAAGTTGACATGTAACATTAACCATCACAGTGAGTTCATGCTATTATCATTTGAGAATTATGAATACATTCGGAACTTTTTTTTTTTTTTTCTGAGACGGAGTCTCACTCTGTCACCCAGGCTGGAGTGTAGTGGCTCACTGCAACCTCCGCCTCCTGGGTTCAAGCCATTCTCCTGCCTCAGTCTGCTGAGTAGATGGGATTACAGGCATCCGCCACCATGCCCAGCTAATTTTGGTATTTTTAGTAGAAACGGGGTTTCACCATGTTGGCCAGACTGGTCTTGAACTCCTGACCTTGTGATCCGTCTGCCTCGGCTTCCCAAAGTGCTGGAATTACAGGCGTGAGCCACCATGCTCTGCAGAACTATTTCTATTTTTTTTGTTGTTCTGTTTCTCATCATTTTTCTTTTTCTCCTTTTCTTGACTTGAATTTTTTCTTGTTTTCCCTTGCTAGTTTGGAACTTACAGGTTAGTTATATTTTTATTGTTTGTAAAGTTACCACTCAAATTTTAACATGTTTTCTCTATCCCTCTCCTATTGTTTTTTTTTACTAATAAAGGGTTATACTTCTTTGTCCTCCCAGAAAAGAAAAGATAGTGATTTAACAAACTTTTCCTGCTCACCTACATCGTCTTCATTCATATTTATTAGAATGACCACATACTTTACCATTCCTTCAATCACTTTAATTTCATGTTTGATTAACTTTTCTTCTTGATAAACCACGGTTGTCCCTCAGTATACTCCGGGGATTCATTCCAGGAGCACCTGTGTATACCATAATCCACACATACTCGAGTCCTGTGGTTGGCCATGTGAAACCCACATATTTGAAGTCAACTTTCCTTATATGAAGGTTTGGCATCCTTTGAATATTGTACTTTTGGTCCGTGTGTGTGTGTGTTTTTTTAATCTCCATATAAATGGACCCATGTAGTTCAAATTCAGACTATTCAAGAGCCAGCTGTGTATTCCTTAGGAATTCTTTTAACCTGTTAAAAAATATGTTCTTATGGCTTTTGTGGGTCTAAAGATATCCTCATCTTGCCCTAACCTGAATTATGGTTTAGTGAATAGAAAGTATTAAATTGGTGGTCGTTTTACTTGACTTTCAGAATCATTTGCTGAAATCTGTTCTCACTCTATTGTTAGTACTCTGCTGCTGATCCATCTTTCCCTCTGGTAGCTTTTAAGTCTTTTTGCTTTATCTCTCATCCTTTTCAGTTTCATTGTAATGGTTCTAAATGTGAGTTTATTTAACATACCTGACGTGATGCACATTTAATCTGAAAATTTGTTATACTTCTGGAAAAACCGTGACCTTTTAGAAAACTGCTTACCTGTCTTTCCATTTGCTCTTAAATTCTCAAATCCCTTTAAGATGTGTTTTGGAGCCTCGAATAATCTTTTATATTTCTCATTTCCTCTCACGTGTTCTTTCTAGGTGAATAATTATCTTAATTATTAAGATTAATTATCTTACTGCTCTAATTTTTAGCTGCAGTCTAAAAAGTCCTTTTTTTATGTCAAGGACTGTATCTTTACATATGTCAGAATGCTAGATGTTTCTGTTTTTAGCCATTCCTTATTAAATTGTATCTGCCTGCTTGCGTTTCACAAAATTATACAGTGCTACTTTCTTGTGTCTCTGATAATCTTAAAATTATTTCAAAATCACAAAGATTGTTGTATTTTTATTTTTTCAAAACTGACACAATCTCTGTCTCGTTTACCATCTCTCTTAGTTTTGGTTGTGTGCTTTGGAATTTTTGTTTGCAGATTTATCTTTTTCCTTTTCTTCCTTTTAGGGTTGACTCTCCCTATTTAGTGCTTTTATGATTGCCTTGTGGTACCACGGGACTCTTAGTCCAGAACCAGCTTTTGTATTAAAAGCTAGGGATGATGTAGGTACTTGTCATAGTCAGTCACAGAGCTGACCGGCATTGGCTCAAGTACTACCTCCTTCAAGCACTGTAAGTTCACAGATTGACATATACCTTAGTCCTAGTCAGTGGCCACTGCTGTTTCCATAGGTGGAGAGCCCTGCTGCCATGTCCAGTTTGAGCCTGCCTCCATTTCCTGCAACACCAAGGGAACTTTCGGCTCTTGATTAAGCTTTTGGCTCTGCCAGTTTTCTGACTTAGAGCTTTATAGAGCACTGACTTTAGTCTCTGTCACTGCTGTGTGTGTGTCTGTTGTTTTATGTTGCTTGAGTGTGGTCCATAAATATATTCTCTAATTCTATGTCTCATATGTAGCCATGTGTATGTACCATATATTTGACACATGCACATGCATATATGTTTATATTTGCTGGGTGAAGATTAAGGCGTAGTGCTATTCTGGCCATAAAGGGATTTCCTAACTGAGGAAGAGACTGTGGCTCTAGCTTTTGTGATTAGATGGAGTTTAACATCACTAAGCAACATATGAAACATGATAAGTTTGGAGAGAGGACATAATACATTTTATTTTATACAATTTGAAAGATTTATTAGAAAACTAAAATAGAATTCCAGTAGGCTCTTAGAAAGTGGGTATAATGTGAAAATGCTCAAGATTGAAGAGGCGAGAATCACTTGCATGCAAGTTAGAGTCTAGGTTCTGAGAGGTTACAAGATGAAGAGAGTTTGTTGAGTGTGTAGATAAGATACAAAAGTCTAGGGGACAAACAGATGAAGTGGAATTAAAAGGAAACCTGAAAAGAGTTTTCAGAAAGGTAAAAGAAAAATGAGCAACGAAGAGTTTTAAAATGTATTCGTTGCCTACTATTTATTCAACAAACATGCATTGAACACTTTTTTGTGTTTACCTGCAGAAGATACAGTGACAAAAGATGCTATCCTCATTGAGCTTATAGAGAAGGATAGATGATTATGCAAAATAAATGCTATATGGTATGTTACATAGTGACTAGTGCTAGAAAAAAAAAGCAAGGAGATGAGTTTACTAGTATCTGGGGTGGGGGCTGAAATTTTAGATAGGAGAAATTCACTCATTTGAGCTATGTCCTAAAGAAGTGAGGGACCCAGTCATCTTATGTGCAGGAAAAGCACTCCACACAGAATGGACAAACTGCCAGTGAAGTGGTGTTGGGGCAGGAGCAGGTAGCTAGAAGCAGCTGGCCAAGAGAGAAAGGAGTCACACGTGAAGCCAGAGAGGTAACACAAGGGTCCTAAAAATGGCCTTACGTGCAAGGACTCTGGCTTTTTCTCTATGGGACAGGCATAGAAGTTGAAGGGCTTTGGTCAGAGGGAAGGCATGTTAACAGGTTCATTTTATGGCTATGCTGATGATAAATCAAGAGGGCAAGGCTAGAAGCAAGAAGACTATAACCATTTCATAATCCAGGCAAGATGTGATAGTAACTTGGACTAGAGTTGTACCTGTAAAGGTAGTGAGGTTATTGTTTATGTAGCCATAGGTTGGCTATAGGGTATGACATAAAAAGTGGATTCAAAGATGACCATAAGGTTTTTGGTTCAAGTACCATGGGATGGAGTTTTCAAATCTCAGATGAGGGAGTTTGTGGAAGGATGAGGTTCATAGAGAAGGTCAGCTGGTCGGGCGCTGTGGCTCACGCCTGTAATCCCAGCACTTTGGGAGGCCGAAGCAGGCAGATCACCTGAGGCTGGGAGTTCAAGACCAGCCTGGTCAATATGGTGAAACCACTTCTCTGCTAAAAATACAAAAAATTAGCTGGGCATGGTTGCAGGCACCTGTAATCCCAGCTACTTGGGAGACTGAGGAGGGAGAATCTCTTGAACCTGGGAGGCGGATGTTGCAGTGAGCTGAGACTGTGCTGCTGCACTCCAGCCTGGGCACGACAGAGCAAGACTCCATCTCAAAAAAAAAAAAAAAAAAAAACAGCTCAGCTTTGGATAGATGTATGGATTCTGAGGGACACCTCAATGGAACTGTCAGGATGGCAGTAGTTGAATATGAATCTAGGATGAATGTATAAACTCAGGAGTCATTAGCATAGAGATGGTATTTAAAGCCTTTAAACCAAATTAGTTCACCTTGGGAGTGGGCATAGACAGAAAACAGACAAGGTCCAAGACTGAGCTCTGGGCCTCTCCAACATGTAACAGGTCTGGAAGATGAGGAGTATTCATCTAAGCTGATTGAGAAGGAGCCGCTAGTTACATAGGAAGAAAAGAAGCAAAGGTAGTGAAAGCGAAGTGAAGAAAGTGTCAAGGAGAGGGGAATGACTGACGGACATGGTTTGGCTGTGTCCCCATCCAAATCTCATCTCAAATTGTACTTCCTATAATCTCTACATATCGTGGGAGGGACCCAGTGGGAGGTAGTTTTATCATCAGGGCAGTTACCCCTATGCTGTTTTTGTGGTAGTGAGTTCTCATGAGATCTGATAGTTTTATAAGGGGCTTTTTCCCCTTTGCTTGGCACTTGTTCCTTTTGCCATGTAAAGAAACGTGTTTGCTTCTCCTTTTGCCATGATTGTAAGTTTCCTGAGGCCTCCCAGCCCTGTGGAACTATGAGTCAATTAAACCTCTTTCCTTTATAAATTACCCAGTCTCGAATATGCCTTTATAGCAGCATGAGAATGGACTAATACAGTAAATTGGTACTGGGAGTGAAGGTGCTGCTATAAGGGTACGTGAAAATGTGGAAGTGACTTTGGAACTGGGTCACCGGCAGACATTGGAACGGTCTGCAGGGCTCAGAAAAAGATAGGAAAATGTAGGAAAGCCTGGAACTTCCTAGAGACTTGTTGAATGGCTTTGACCAACTTCCTAGAGACTTGTTGAATGGCTTTGACCAAAGTGCTGATAGTGATATGGAGAATAAAGGCCAGGCTGAGGTGGTCTCAGATGGAGATGAGGAACTTGCTGGGAACTGGAATAAAGGTGATTCTTGCTATTCTTTAGCAAGGAGACTGGCAAAATTTTGTCCCTGCCCTAGTGATCTCTGGAACTTTGAACTTGAGAGAGATAATTTGGGGTTTCTGGCAGAAGAAATTTCTAAGCAGCAAAGCATTCAAGAGGAAGCAGAGCATAAAAGTTTGGAAAATTTGCAGACTGACAATGCAGTAGAAAAGAAAAACCCATTTTCTGGGGAGAAATTCAATCTAGCTGCACAAATTTGCATAAGAAATGAGGAGCCAAAGGCTAATTGCTGAGACAATAAGGAAAATGTCTCCAGGGCATGTCAGAGGCCTTTACGACAGCCCCTCCCATCACAGGCCCTGGAGGCCTAGGAGGGACCCCTAGGGGGTCCAAGGCCCCCCTGCTGTCTGCAGCATCAGAACTTGATGCCCTGCATCTCAGCTGCTCCAACTGTGGCTAAAATGGGCCAACTTACAGCTCAGGCTGTTGCTTCAGAGGGTGCAAGCCCCCAGCCTTGATGACTTACACATGGTATTGGGCCTGCAGGTACACAGAAGTCAAGAATTCAGGTTTGGGAACTCCCACCTAGATTTCAGAGGATCTATGTAAATGCCTGGATGTGCAGACAGAAGTTTGCTGCAGGGGTTCAACCCTAATGGAGAACCTCTGCTAGGGCAGCGCAGAGGGAAATGTGGGGTCGGAGCCCCCACACAGAGTTCCCCCTGGGGCACCACCTACTGGACCTGCGAGAAGACAGCCACTGTCCTCCATTCCTCAGAATGGTAGATCCACTGACAGCTTGCACTCTGTACCTGGAAAAGCCACAGACACTCAATGCCAACCTGTCAAAGCAGCCAGGAGGGAGGCTGTACCCTGCAAAGTCACAGGGCCGGAGCTGCCCAAGGCCACGGGAGCCTATTTCTTGCATCAGTGTGACCTGGATGTGAGACATGGAGTCAAAACAGATCATTTTGGAACTTTAAGGTTTAATGACTGCCCTATTGGATTTCGGACTTGATTGGGGCCTGTAGACCCTTGGTGTTGGCCAGTTTATCCCATTTGGAAAGGATGTATTTACTTAAAGCCTGTACTTACATTTAGATCTAAGAAGTAACTAACTTGCTTTTGATTTAACAGGCTCCTATGTAGAAGGGACTTGCCTTGTCTCAGATGAGACTTTGGACTTGGACTTTTGGGTTAATGCTGAAATGAGCTAAGACTTTGGAGGACTATTGGAAAGGCATGATTGGTTTTGAAATGTGAGGGCATGAGATTTGGGAGTGTCCAGGTTTGGCTGTGTCCCCACTCAAATCTCATCTTGAATTTTGGTTCACATAAACCCCATGTGTTGTGGGAGGGACACACGGAATTGAATCACACACATGATTCAATTTACCTATGATAGGAGGTGATTGAATTATGCAGGCAGTTATCCTCGTGCTGTTCTCGTGATAGTGAGTGAATTCTCATGAGATCTGATGGTTTTATAAGGGGCTTTTCCATCTTTGCTTGGCACTTCTTCCGTCCCCCACATGAAGAAGCACGTGTTTGCTTCCCCTTCCACCATGATTTAAGCTTCCTGAGGCCTCCCCAGCCCTACAGAACTGTGAGTCAATTAAACCAATTTCCTTTACTAATTATCCAGTCTTAGATATGTCCTTATGAGAGACAGGACTAGCTGGATTTCCTAGGCCGACTAAGAATCCCTAAGCCTAGCTGGGAAGGTGACCACATCCACCTTTAAACACGGGACTTGCAACTTAGCTCACATCCGACCAATCAGGTAATTAAAAAAAGCTCACTAAAATGCTAATTAGGCAAAAACAGGAGGTAAAGAAATAGCCAATCATCTATCACCTGAGAGCACAGCTGGAGGGACAATGATCGGGATATAAACCCAGGCATTCGAGCCAGCAACAGCTACCCTCTTTGGGTCCCCTCCCTTTGTATGGGAGCTCTGTTTTCACTCTAGTTCACTTTATTAAATCTTGCAACTGCACTCTCTTTCGGTCCGTGTTTTTTTTTGTTGTTTATTTTTATTTTTTATTTTTGAGACGGAGTCTTGCTCTGTCACCCAGGCTGGAGTGCAGTGGCGCAATCTCAGCTCACTGCAAGCTCTGCCTCCCAGGTTCACGCCATCCTCCTGCCTCAGCCTCTCCGAGTAGCTGGGACTACAGGCGCCCGCCACCACGCCCGGCTAATTTTTTGTATATTTAGTAGAGACGGGGTTTCACCGTGGTCTCCATCTCCTGACCTCGTGATCCACCCGCCTTGGCCTCCCAAAGTGCGGGATTACAAGTGTGAGCCACCGCACCGGGCCTGGTCCGTGTTTGTTATGGCTAGAGCTGAGCTTTCGCTCACCGTCCACCACTGCTATTTGCTGCCGTCGCAGACCCGCCTTGATTTCCAGCCCTCCGGATCCAGCAGGGTGTCCGCTGTGCTCCTGATCCAGTGAGGCACCCATTGCCACTCCCGATTGGGCTAAACACTTGCCATTGTTCCTGCACAGCTAAGTGCCTGGGTTCGTCCTAATCGAGCTGAACACTAGTCACTGGGTTCCACGGTTCTCTTCCATGACCCACAGCTTCTAATAGAGCTATAACACCGCATGGCCGAAGATTCCATTCTTGGAATCTGTGAGGCCAATAACCCCAGGTCAGAGAACACAAGGCTTGCCACCATCTTGGAAGCAGCTCGCTTGGGAACTCTGGGAGCAAGGACCCCCCGGCAACATTCTGGTGACCACGAAGCGTCCTCCAAAGTGGTGAGTAATATTGTACCACTTTTGCTTGCTATTCTGTCCTATCCTTCCTTAGAATTGGAGGAAAATACTGGGCACCTGTCAGCCAGTTAAAAATGATTAGCGTGGCCGCCGGACTTAAGACTCAGGTGTGAGTCTATCTGGGGTTGGGAGCCTACAACCAGCTTCCACTTTCAGTTTTCTTGGGGAAGCCGAGGGCCGACTAAAGGCAGAAAGCTGTCATCCTGAACTCCTGGCATTAACTCATTGAGATCATGGCACAGCCAGAAGCCTCTACCCAACCGTCGCCCGTGTGTGCACCCCTACCTTTACTTTTGACCCATACCTCCTGGCTCCCAACCACGACTTTCTTGAAGCTGTAGCCCCAAAATTCTCCTTACCTCTGAATCTACTTCCTCTGATCCCTGCCTCCTAGGCACTAAGGGTTCAGACTTTCATTTCCTCTAGCAAGTTGTATCTCCAAAGGGATCTAAGGAAGCTCTAGGCTGCATCCTTAGGCATCTAGACAATAAACCCAGGGAATCTTATCCCTGGTGTCCCTCCCGATTTAGGTATACAGCTCTCGACATGGGCAGTTAGGTGGGACCCATTCTCCACCACCTTTGCCAGGTCCCCAAGTTTGTAAATGGCTAAGAGAGAGATGGAGGAGAGAGAGAAAGATGGAGGAGAGAGAGAAAGACGGAGGAGAGAGACAGACAGAGGAGAGAGACAGAGGGGAGAGAGAGACAGAGGGGGGAGAGAGAGGAGAGGGAGAGAGAGAGGAGAGGGAGAGGGAGAGGAGAGAAACAGGAGAGAGATGGAGGAGAGAGAGAGACGGAGGAGAGAGACAAAGGAGAGAGAGATGGAGGAGAGAGAGAGATGGAGAAGAGAGAGAGATATGGAGAGAGAGAGAGATGGAGGAGAGAGAGAGAAAAAGAGTCAAAGAGAAAGATAGTAATAGTAGAAAACAGTGTGCCTTATTCCTTTAAAAGCCAGGGTAAATTTAAAACCTATAATTGATAATTGAAGGTCTTCTCCGTGACCCCATGACACTCCAATACTACCTTGTTATCAGTGTAAACAAGGGCGTAGCCTGAAAACACTGAGACCACTGACAACCTGTAGCTTTCCTATCAAAAACCCTTAACCCTGTAACCCGCAGATGCATTCAATCTGCAGTGGCAACTGCTTTGCTAACAGAAGAAAGTAGAAAAGAAACTTTTAGAGGAAACCTCATTGTGAGCACACCTCACCAGTTCAGAATTATCCTAAGTCAAAAAAGGAAAAAGGTAGCATACTAACTCAAAAATCTTAAAGTATGGGGCTATCCTGTTAGAAAAAGGTAATTTAACACCAACCGCTGATAATTCCCTTAACCCAGCAGATTTCCTAACAGGGGATTTAAATCTTAATTACTATACAAAGGTCTGACCAGACCTGGGAGGAACTCCCTTCAGGACAGGATGATAGAAGGTTCCTCCCAGGTGACTGAGGAAAAAACCACAGTGGGTATTCAGTAATTGATAGGGAGACTCTTCTGGAAGCAGAGTTAGAAAAATTGCCTAATAATTGGTCTCCTCAAACGTGTGAGCTGTTTGCACTCAGCCAAGCCTTAAAGTACCTACAGAATCAAAAAAGACTACTCAATCCTGACTCAGAAGGTTACCTACACCCTCTCTGAAATGAATTTGCATAAGAACTGTTTATGGGAATGCAACTTGATGGGGCAGCTGGGTTGTTATGAAATAGGAACCCAGCCCAGCTCTAGGACTCACCCCTGAGCACAAAGGTGATGTTGGGCACCCTGGTAAAGGACCACTAGAATCCAGCAGCCCAGACCCCTTTCTCTGTGGTCAAGAAAGGCAGGAAAAGGGGTGCAGGAACGCTGCATCAGTGAGCGTAACTAATCTGTCCATGGGTGGTTGCGCACCCTGGAAAGGAATAAGCATTAGTACCATAGAGGACACTCTAGGACTAATGCCCATCGGAAAATGACTAGGGATGCTGGCATCCCTATGTTCTTTTTTCAGATGAGAGATGTTCCCCACCAAGGCAAAAATGCCCCTAAGATGTATTCTAGAGAATTGAGACAAGTTTGACCCTCAGACGCTAAGAAAGAAACGACTTAAATTCTTCTGCAGTACCACCTGGCCACAGTGTCCTCTTCAAGAGGGAGAAACCTGGCCTCCTGGGGGAAGTATAAAGTATAACACCATCTTACAGCTAGACCTCTTTTGTAGAAAATAAGGCAAATGGAGTGGAATGCCAAACACACAGACTTTCTTTTCATTAAGAGACAATATGCTTATGTAAAAAGTGTGATTTATGCCCTACAGGAAGCCCTCAGAGTCTACTTCCCTACCCCAGCAAGCCCCCGACTCCTTCCCCAACTAATAAGGACCCCCCCTTTAACCCAAACTGTCCAAAAAGAGATAGACAAAGGGGTAAACAATGAACCAAAGAGTGCCAATATTCCCCGATTATGCCCCTTCCAAGCAGTGGGAGGGGGAGAATTCAGCCCAGCCAGAGTGCATGTACCTTTTTCTCTCTCAGACTTAAAGCAAATTAAAATAGACGTAGGTAAATTCTCAGATAACGCTGATGGCTATATTGATGTTTTACAAGGGTTAGGACAATCCTTTGATTTGACATGGAGAGATATAATGTTACTGCTAAATCAGACACTAACCCCAAATGAGAGAAGTGCCGCCATAACTGCAGCCCAAGGGTTTGGCAATCTCTGGTGTCTCAGTCAGGTCAATGACAGGATGACAACAGAGGAAAGAGAATGATTCCCCACAGCCCAGCAGGCAGTTCCCAGTTTAGATCCCCACTGGGACACAGAATCAGAACATGGAGATTGGTGTCGCAGATATTTGTTAACTTGCGTGCCAGAAGGACTTAAGGAAAACTAGGAAGAAGCCTATGAATTACTCAACGATGTCCACTATAACACAGGGAAAGGAAGAAGATCCTACTGCCTTTCTGGAGAGACTAAGGGAGGCGTTGAGGAAGCATACCTCCCTGTCACCTGACTCTGTTGAAGGCCAACTAATCTTAAAGGATAAGTTTATCACTTTTATCACTCAGTCAGCTGCAGACATTAGAAAAAAACTTCAAAAGTCCACCTTAGGCCCAAAGCAAAACTTAGAAACCCTATTGAACTTGGCAACCTCAGTTTTTTATAATAGAGATCAGGAGGAGCAAGCAGAACGGGACAAACAGGATACAAAAAAGGCCACCGCTTTAGTCATGGCCCTCAGGCAAGCGGACTTTGGAGGCTCTGGAACACGGAAAGCCTGGGCAAATCGAATGCCTAATAGGGCTTGCTTCCAGTGTGGTCTACAAGGACACTTCAAAAAGATTGTCCAAGTAGAAATAACCCACCCCCTCATCCATGCCCCTTATGCCAAGAGAATCACTGGAAGGCCCACTGCCCCAGGGGATGAAGGTCCTCTGAGCCAGAAGCCACTAACCAGATAATCCAGCAGCAGGACTAAGGGTGCCTGAGGCAAGTGCCAGCCCATGCCATCACCCTCACAGAGCCCCAGTTATGCTTGACCATTGAGGGCCAGGAGGTTAACTGTCTCCTAGACACTGGCACAGCCTTCTCAGTCTTGCTCTCCTGTCCTGGACAACTGTCCTCCAGATCTGTCACTATCTGAAGGGTCCTAGGACAGCCAGTCACTACATACTTCTCCCAGCCACTAAGTTGTGACTGGGGAACTTTACTCTTTTCACATGCTTTTCTAATTATGCCTGAAAGCCCCACTCCCTTGTTAGGGAGAGACATCCTAGCAAAAGCAGGGGCCATTATACACCTGAACATAGGAGAAGGAACACCTGTTTGTTGTCCCCTGCTTGAGGAATTAATCCTGAAGGCTGGGCAACAGAAGGACAATATGGATGAGCAAAGAATGCCCATCCCGTTCAAGTTAAACTAAAGGATTCCGCCTCCTTTCCCTACCAAAGGCAGTACCTCTTAGACCCGAGGCCCAACAAGGACTCCAAAAGATTGTTAAGGACCTAAAAGCCTAGTAAAACCATGCAGTAGCCCCTGCAATACTCCAATTTTAGAAGTACAGAAACCCAACAGACAGTGGAGGTTAGTGCAAGATCTCAGGATTATCAATGAGGCCGTTGTCCCTCTATACCCAGCTGTACCTAACCCTTATACTCTGCTTTCCCAAATACCAGAGGAAGCAGAGTGGTTTACAGTTCTGGACCTTAAGGATGCCTTTTTCTGCATCCCTGTACATCCTGACTCTCAATTCTTGTTTGCCTTTGAAGATCCTTCAAACTCAACGTCTCAACTCACCTGGACTGTTTTACCCCTGGGGTTCAGGAATGGCCCCCATCTATTTGGCCAGGCATTAGCCCAAGACTTGAGCCAGCTCTCATACCTGGACACTCTTGTCCTTCAGCACGTGGATGATTTACTTTTAGCCGCCTGTTCAGAAACCTTGTGCCATCAAGCCACCCAAGCACACTCTTAAATTTCCTCACTACCTGTGGTTATAAGGTTTCCAAACCAAAGGCTCAGCTCTGCTCACAGCAGGTTACTTAGGGCTAAAATTATCCAAAGGTACCAGGGCCCTCAGTGAGGAATGTGTCCAGCCTATACTGGCTTATTCTCATCTCAAAACCCTAAAGCAACTAAGAGCATTCCTTGGCATAACAGGTTTCTGCCGAATATGGATTCCCAGGTATGGTGAAATAGCCAGACCATTATATACGCTAATTAAGGAAACTCAGAAAGCCAATAGCCATTTAGTAAGATGGACACCTGAAGCTGAAGTGGCTTTCCAGACCCTAAAGAAGGCCCTAACCTAAGCCCCAGTGTTAAGCTTGCCAACAGGGCATGACTTTTCTTTATGTCACAGAAAAAACAGGAATAGCTCTAGGAGTCCTTACACAGGTCTGAGGGATGAGCTTGTAACCCGTGGCATACCTGAGTAAGGAAATTGATGCAGTCGCAAAGGGCTGGCCTCATTGTTTATGGGTAGTGGCAGCAGTAGCAGCCTTAGTATCTGAAGCAGTTAAAATGATACAGGGAAGAGATCTTACTGTGTGGACATTTCATGATGTGAATGGCATACTCACTGCTAAAGGAGACTTGCAGCTGTTAGACAACCGTTTACTTAAATATCAGGTTCTATTACTTGAAGGGCCAGTGCTGTGACTGCTCACTTGTGCAACTCTTAACCCAGCCACATTTCTTCCAGACAATGAAGATAGAACATAACTGTCAACAAGTAATTGCTCAAACCTACGCCGCTCAAGGGGACCTTCTAGAGGTTCCCTTGACTGATCCCGACCTCAACTTGTATACTGATGGAAGTTCCTTTGTAGAAAAAGGACTTCGAAAAGCAGGATATGCAGTGGTCAGTGATAATGGAATACTTGAAAGTAATCCCCTCACTCCAGGAACTAGAGCTCAGCTGGCAGAACTAATAGCCATCACTCGGGTACTAGAATTTGGAGAAGGA
Organism: Hylobates moloch; assembly: GCF_009828535.3. Lineage (NCBI taxonomy): Eukaryota > Metazoa > Chordata > Mammalia > Primates > Hylobatidae > Hylobates > Hylobates moloch. The sequence goes on from NW_026652288.1 coordinate 46,041,012, forward strand.
AAAGGGGTAAATATAAATACAGACTCTAAGTATGCTTACCTAGTCCTCCATGCCCATGCAGCAATATGGAGAGAAAGGGAATTCCTAACTTCCAAGGGAACACCTATCAAACATCAGGAAGCCATTAGGAGATTATTATTGGCTGTACAGAAACCTAAAGAGGTGGCAGTCTTACACTGCTGGGATCATCAGAAAGGAAAGGAAAGGGAAATAGAAGGGAACTGCCAAGCGGATATTGAAGCCAAAAAAGCCGCAAGGCAGGACCCTCCATTAGAAATGCTTATAGAAAGACCCCTAGTATGGGGTAATCCCCTCTGGGAAACCAACCCCCAGTACCCAGCAGAAGAAATAGAATGGGGAACCTCACGAGGACATAGTTTCTCCCTCAGGATGGCTAGCCACTGAAGAAGGAAAAATACTTCCGCCTGCAGCTGACCAATGGAAATTACTTAAAACCCTTCACCAAACCTTTCACTTAGGCATTGATAGCACCCATCAGATGGCCAAATCATTATTTACTGGACCAGGCCTTTTCGAATCTATCAAGCAGATAGTCAGGACCTGTGAAGTGTGCCAAAGAAATAATCCCCCGCACTGCAGGCCATACATTTCAATCCCTGTATCTTTAACCTCCTTGTTAAGTTTCTCTTCCAGAATCAAAGCTGTAAAACTATAAATAGTTCTTCAAATGGAGCCCCAGATGCAGTCCATGACTAAAATCTACTGTGGACCCCTGGACTGGCCTGCTAGTCCATGCTCTGATGTTAATGACATCGAAGGCACACCTCCAGAGGAAATCTCATCTGCACAACCCTACTATGCCCCAATCCAGCAGGAAGCAGTTAGAGTGGTTGTCAGCCAAACTCCACAACAGCAGTTGGGTTTTCCTGTTGAGAGGGGGTACTGAGAGACAGGACTAGCTGGATTTCCTAGGCCGACTAAGAATCCCTAAGCCTAGCTAGGAAGGTGACTGCATCTACCTTTAAACACGGGGCTTGCAACTTAGCTCACATCCGACCAATCGGGTAATAAAAAAAGCTCACTAAAATGCTAATTAGGCAAAAACAGGAGGTAAAGAAACAGCCAATCATCTATCACCTGAGAGCACAGCGGGAGGGACAATGATCAGGATATAAACCCAGGCATTCGAGCCAGCAACAGCTACCCTCTTTGGGTCCCCTCCCTTTGTATGGGAGCTCTGTTTTCACTCTCTTAAATCTTGCAACTGCACTCTCTTTTGGTCTGTGTTTGTTATGGCTCGAGCTGAGCTTTCGCTCGCCACCCACCACTGCTGTTTGCTGCCGTCACAGACCCGCCATTGACTTCCATCCCTCCGGATCCAGCAGGGTGTCCGCTGTGCTCCTGATCCAGTGAGGCACCCATTGCCACTCCCGATTGGGCTAAAGGCTTGCCACTGTTCCTGCACAGCTAAGTGCCTGGGTTCATCCTAATCGAGGTGAACACTAGTCACTGGGTTCCATGGTTCTCTTCCATGACCCACAGCTTCTAATAGGGCTACAACACTCACTGCATGGCCCAAGATTCCATTCCTTGGAATCCGTGAGGCCAATAACCCCAGGTCAGAGAATACGAGGCTTGCCACCATCTTGGAAGCTCTGGGAGAAGGGAACCCCCGGTAACACTTAAAGCAACATGAAAACAGACTAATATACTGACCATATCAAGTCAGCTAACAAGAAAGATGAGGACTGACGATTTATCAGTAAAGTTAATAATGTGGAGATCATTTGTGACCATGATAGTCACTGTTTCGATGGATTCATGGGTACAAGGCTTGATTACAATGGGTTCAAGAGAGAGTGGGAGGGGAAAAAATTAGATACAAAAAATATAAACAACCCTTTCAATTCTACTGTCAGAGGAACAAGAAATAGAACAGTCACTGCAAAAGAAAAACTAAGAAGAGGTTTGTTTGGTTTTGTTTTATAAGATGATAAGTAAAAGCCCAGCATATTTATATGCCAATTAGAGAGATCTTGTAGACAATTAAAAATTACTGATGAAACAGAGAGAAGGAGACAGAGAAACAGAGAATTTCAGGGCCTGAGCCTAGGAATGAACCTACATGTTCTTTCTATGTCAATTCTGTGGAAAACTCCAATAGAAGGCATGCCAGGAATGGTCTTTAGTTTTGAGCATTCTTATGACTCTGTCAAACCAATATCAGAAGAGCAATGGTGGTAGAACCTAGGTGAGTTGAATAGTGATTTTGAGGTGAAGACAAGTGTAAACTGTTACCAAGGAGTGTGTCAATGAAGGGAGGTTGAAAGATGAGTTTGTACCTTGAAGGAGGGCAGTATTAAAAAAAGTTACACTTAGGGTGGGAAAAACATGACTCAGTTTATAGACTTGGAAGATGGAGTGAACGAAAATCATTCTTAAAATATGTAGTCATCTTGGCTAATTGAGAACCAACCACAGCATCTCGGATATTTTATAAGTAAGTGAAACTAAGCCTATTTAAGAGGTTAGGTCATGACAGGTATTTTGTGTGGAACTGGAAGCTGTAGTTCCTAATCCTCAATTGCGTTTGAGCTTGTGAACTGTAATATCATTTTCTTCAGACATTAGGTCTTCGCCCTGTGGCCAGATGTAACTAATCATGCTTGCCCACCAATGCAATGCTTTCTAAGAATACAACGCGATGGCTCATAAACTCTGGACTCCTATTGACCATATTGTAAAGATTAATGATAAGCTAAGTCTAATGATGTGTTGTATGATTAAGATACTACTTTGTGACCAGTTAGATATGTATTGGTAAAAGCAGTCAAGTTATGTATCTACCTTTTCACAATCAAGAAGGCTCAATGACTTTCTGAGAGGATAGTTGGAAAGAAATATATGAACTAAATCTATTATATGTTTTTTATTTTTTTTTTTTATACTTTAGGTTTTAGGGAACATGTGCACAATGTGCAGGTTTGTTACATATGTATCCATGTGCCATGTTGATTTCCTGCACCCATTAGCTCGTCATTTAGCATTAGGTATATCTCCTAATGCTGTCCCTCCCCCTCCCCCCACCCCACAACAGTCCCCGGAGTGTGATGTTCCCCTTCCTGTGTCCATGAGTTCTCATTGTTCAATTCCCACCTATGAGTGAGAACATGCGGTGTTTGGTTTTTTGTCCTTGCGATAGTTTACTGAGAATGATGTTTTCCAGTTTCATCCATGTCCCTACAAAGGACACGAACTCATCATTTTTTATGGCTGCATAGTATTCCATGGTGTATATGTGCCACATTTTCTTAATCCAGTCTATCGTTGTTGGACATTTGGGTTGGTTCCAAGTCTTTGCTCTTGTGAATAGTGCCGCAATAAACATACGTGTGCATGTGTCTTTATAGCAGCATGATTTATAGTCCTTTGGGTATATACCCAGTAATGGGATGGCTGGGTCAAATGGTATTTCTAGTTCTAGATCCCTGAGGAATTGCCACACTGACTTCCACAATGGTTGAACTAGTTTACAGTCCCACCAACAGTGTAAAAGTGTCCCCATTTCTCCACATCCTCTCCAGCACCTTCTCCACATCCTCTCCAGCACCTGTTGTTTCCTGACTTTTTAATGATGGCCATTCTAACTGGTGTGAGATGGTATCTCATTGTGGTTTTGATTTGCATTTCTCTGATGGCCAGTGATGATGAGCATTTTTTCATGTGTTTTTTGGCTGCATAAATGTCTTCTTTTGAGAAGTGTCTGTTCATGTCCTTTGCCCACTTTTTGATGGGGTTGTTTTTTTCTTGTAAATTTGTTTGAGTTCATTGTAGATTCTGGATATTAGCCCTTTGTCAGATGAGTAGGTTGCAAAAATTTTCTCCCATTCTGTAAGTTGCCTGTTCACTGTGATGGTAGTTTCTTTTGCTGTGTAGGAGCTCTTTAGTTTAATTAGATCCCATTTGTCAATTTTGGCTTTTGTTGCCATTGCTTTTGGTGTTTTAGACATGAAGTCCTTGCCCACGCCTATGTCCTGAATGGTATTGCCTAGGTTTTCTTGTAGGATTTTAATGGTTTTAGGTCTAACATGTAAGTCTTTAATCCATCTTGAATTAATTTTTGTATAAGGTGTAAGGAAGGGATCCAGTTTCAGCTTTCTACATATGGCTAGCCAGTTTTCCCAGCACCATTTATTAAATAGGGAATCCTTTCCCCATTTCTTGTTTTTGTCAAGTTTGTCAAAGATCAAATAGTTGTAGCTATGCGGCATCATTTCTGAGGGCTCTGTTCTGTTCCATTGATCTATATCTCTGTTGTGGTACCAGTACCATGCTGTTTTGGTTACTGTAGCCTTGTAGTATAGTTTGAAGTCAGGTAGCATGATGCCTCCAGCTTTGTTCTTTTGGCTTAGGATTGACTTGGCAATGCGGGCTCTTTTTTGGTTCCATATGAACTTTAAAGTAGTTTTTTCCAATTCTGTGAAGAAAGTCATTGGTAGCTTGATGGGGATGGCATTGAATCTATAAATTACTTTGGGCAGTATGGCCATTTTCATGATATTGATTCTTCCAACCCATGAGCATGGAATGTTCTTCCATTTGTTTGTATCCTCTTTGATTTCATTGAGCAGTGGTTTGTAGTTCTCCTTGAAGAGGTCCTTCACATCCCTTGTAAGTTGGATTCCTAGGTATTTGATTCTCTTTGAAGCAATTGTGAATGGGAGTTCACTGATGATTTGGCTCTCTGTTTGTCTGTGATTGGTGTACAAGAATGCTTGTGATTTTTGTACATTGATTTTGTATCCTGAGACTTTGCTGAAGTTGCTAATCAGCTTAAGGAGATTTTGGGCTGAGACAATGGGATTTTCTAGATATACAATCATGTCATCTGCAAACAGGGACAGTTTGACTTCCTCTTTTTCTAATTGAATACCCTTTATTTCCTTCTCCTGCCTGATTGCTCTGGCCAGAACTTCCAGCACTATGTTGAATAGGAGCGGTGAGAGAGGGCATCCCTGTCTTGTGCCAGTTTTCAGAGGGAATGCTTCCAGTTTTTGCCCATTCAGTATGATATTGGCTGTGGGTTTGTCGTAGATAGCTCTTATTATTTTGAGATACGTCCCATCAATACCTAATTTATTGAGAGTTTTTAGCATGAAGGGTTGTTGAATTTTGTCAAAGGCCTTTTCTGCATCTATTGAGATAATCATGTGGTTTTTGTCTTTGGTTCTGTTTATATGCTGGATTACATTTATTGATTTGCGTATGTTGAACCAGCCTTGCATCCCAGGGATGAAGCCCACTTGATCATGGTGGATAAGCTTTTTGATGTGCTGCTGGATTCGGTTTGCCAGTATTTTATTGAGGATTTTTGCATCAATGTTCATCAAGGATATTGGTCTGAAATTCTCTTTTTTGGTTATGTCTCTGCCAGGTTTTGGTATCAGGACGATGCTGGCTTCATAAAATGTGTTAGGGAGGATTCCCTCTTTTTCTATCGATTGGAATAGTTTCAGAAGGAATGGTACCAGTTCCTCCTTGTACCTCTGGTAGAATTCAGCTGTGAATCCATCATGTCCTGGACTCTTTTTGGTTGGTAAGCTATTGATTATTGCCACAATTTCAGAACCTGTTATTGGTCTATTCAGAGATTCGACTTCTTTCTGATTTAGTCTTGGGAGGGTGTATTTGTAGAGGAATTTATCCATTTCTTCTAGATTTTCTAGTTTATTTGCGTAGAGGTGTTTGTAGTATTCTCTGATGGTAGATTGTATTTGTGTGGGATCGGTGGTGATATCCCCTTTTTCATTTTTTATTGCATCTATTTGATTCTTCTCTCTTTTCTTCTTTATTAGTCTTGCTAGCGGTCTATCAATTTTGTTGATCTTCTCAAAAAACCAGCTCCTGGATTCATTAATTTTTTGAAGGGTTTTTTGTGTCTCTATTTCCTTCAGTTCTGCTCTGATTTTAGTTATTTCTAGCCTTCTGCTAGCTTTTGAATGTGTTTGCTCTTGCTTTTCTAGTTCTTTTAATTGTGATGTTAGTGTGTCAATTTTGGATCTTTCCTGTTTTCTCTTGTGGGCATTTAGTACTATAAATTTCCCTGTACACACTGCTTTGAATGTGTCCCAGAGATTCTGGTAGGTTGTGTCTTTGTTCTCATTGGTTTCAAAGAACATCTTTATTTCTGCCTTCATTTCATTATGTACCCAATAGTCATTCAGGAGCAGGTTGTTCAGTTTCCATGTAGTTGAGCGGTTTTGAGTGAGTTTCTTAATCCTGAGTTCTAGTTTGATTGCACTGTGGTCTGAGAGACAGTTTGTTATAATTTCTGTTCTTTTACATTTGCTGAGGAGAGCTTTACTTCCAACTATGTGGTCAATTTTGGAATAGGTGTGGTGTGGTGCTGAAAAAAATGTATATTCTGTTGATTTGGGGTGGAGAGTTCTGTAGATGTCTATTAGGTCCACTTTGTTTAGAGCTGAGTTCAATTGGATTTAATCTTTTGTAGGTCATCAGGATTGTTTATGAATTGGTGTCCTGTGTGGGTGTATATATTTTAGGATATTAATTTTTTATTATGTAATGGCCTTCTTTGTCTCTTTTGATCTTTGTTGGTGTAAAGTCTATTTTGTCAGAGACTAGGATTGCAACCCCTGCCTTTTTTTGTTTTCCATTTGCTTGATAGATCTTCCTCTATCCCTTTATTTTGAGTCTATGTGTGTCTCTGCAGGTGAGATGGGTTTCCTGAATACAGCACACTGATGGGTCCTGACTCCTTATCCAGTTTGCCAGTCTGTGTCTTTTAATTGGAGCATTTAGCCCATTTACATTTAACGTTAATATTGTTATGTGTGAATCTGATCCTGTCATTATGATGTTAGTTGGTTATTTTGCTCATTAGTTGATGCAGTTTCTTCCTAGCCTCGATGGTCTTTACAATTTGGCATGTTTTTGCAGTGGCTGGTACTGGTTGTTCCTTTCCATGTTTAGTGCTTCCTTCAGGAGCTCTTTTAGGGCAGGCCTGGTGGTGACAAAATCACTCAGCGTTTGCTTGTCTGTAAAGTATTTTATTTCTCCTTCACTTATGAAGCTTAGTTTGGCTGGATAGGAAATTCTGGGTTGAAAATTCTTTTCTTTAAGAATGTTGAATATCGGCCCCCACTCTCTTCTGGCTTGTAGAGTTTCTGCCGAGAGATCAGCTGTTAGCCTGATGGGCTTCCCTTTGTGGGTAACCCGACCTTTCTCTCTGGCTGCCCTTAACATTTTTTCCTTCATTTCAACTTTGGTGAATCTGACAATTATGTGTCTTGGAGTTGCCCTTCTCGAGGAGTATCTTTGTGGCGTTCTCTGTATTTCCTGAATCTGAATGCTGGCCTGCCTTGCTAGATTGGGGAAGTTCTCCTGGATTATATCTTGCAGAGTGTTTTCCAACTTGGTTCCATTCTCCCCGTCATTTTCAGGTACACCAATCAGACGTAGGTTTGGTCGTTTCACGTAGTCCCAAATTTCTTGTAGGCTTTGTTCATTTCTTTTTATTCTTTTTTCTCTAGACTTCCCTTCTCGCTTCATTTCATTCATTTCATCTTCCATCTGCGATACCCTTTCTTCCAGTTGATCGCATCTGGTACTGAGGCTTCTGCAATCTTCACGTAGTTCTCGAAACTTGGCTTTCAGCTCCTCCATCTCCTTTAAGCCCTTCTCTCCATTGGTTATTCTAGTTATCCATTCTTCTAATTTTTTAGCTCAGAGTAGTTTGATCATCTGAAGCCTTCTTCTCTCAACTCATCAAAGTCATCCTCCATCCAGCTTTGTTCCATTGCTGGTGAGGAACTGCGTTCCTTTGGAGGAGGAGAGGTGCTCTGCGTTTTAGAGTTTCCAGTTTTTCTGCTCTGTTTTTTCCCCATCTTTGTGGTTTTATCTACTTTTGGGCTTTGATGATGGTGATGTACAGATGGGTTTTTGGTGTGGATGTCCTTTCTGTTTGTTAGTTTTCCTTCTACCAGACAGGACCCTCAGCTGCAGGTCTGTTGGAGTTTACTAGAGGTCCACTCCAGACCCTGTTTGGCTGGGTGTCAGCAGCGGTGGCTGCAGAACAGCGGATTTTCGTGAGACCACCAATTCAGCTGTCTGATAGTTCCTCTGGAAGTTTTGTCTCAGAGGAGTACCTGGCCCAGTGAGGTGTCAGTCTTTCCCTTCTGGGGGGGTGCCTCCCAGTTAGGCTGCTCAGGGGTGAGGGACCCACTTTAGGAGGCAGTCTGTCCGTTCTCAGATCTCCAGCTGTGTGCTGGGAGAACCACTACTCTCTTCAAAGCTGTCAGTCAGACAGGGACGTTTAAGTCTCTGGAGATTCCTGCTGACTTTTTGTTTGTCTGTGCCCTGCCCCCAGAGGTGGAGCCTACAGAGGCAGACAGGCCTCCTTGAGCTGTGGTGGCCTCCACCCAGTTCGAGCTTCCTGGCTGCTTTGTTTACCTAAGCAAGCCTGGGTAATGGCGGGGGCCCCTCCCCCAGCCTCTCTGCCGCCTTGCAGCTTGATCTCAGACTGCTGTGCTAGCAATCAGCGAGACTCCGTGGGCATAGGACCCTCCGAGCCAGGTGCGGGATACAATCTCCTAGTGTGCCGTTTTCCAGGCCCGTTGGGAAAAGGCAGTATGAGGGTGGGACTGACCCGATTTTCCAGGTGCTGTCTGTTACCCCTTTCTTTGACTAGGAAAGGGAACTCCCTGACCCCTTGCGCTTCCCGAGTGAGGCAGTGCCTCGCCCTGCTTCGGCTCGCGCACAGTGCGCTTCACCGACTGTCCTGCACCCACTGTTTGGCACTCCCTAGTGAGATGAAACCGGTACCTCAAGCAGAAATGCAGAAATCACCAGTCTTCTGTGTCGCTTGGGCTGGGAGCTGGAGACTGGAGCTGTTCCTATTCGGCCATCTTGGCTCCCCCCGACTTCCTATTATATGTTTTAATGTTTACTATTGAGTTTATTTTCAGTGAGGCCATATTTTTAGAAATGTCTGGGTATTTACTATTGAATGAAGAGAAAATACATCAAGACGATGCGAATAAGGGAGAAACTTTCTGATATAAAAATGATTATATCAGACCTCATCAATGCTTTTTAATTACTGTGAAACAAGCACTGAGAATGTTACACAAACAAAACAAATGTTTATAACTTAAAGTGGCACAGTAGTTTAATAACGAGATCCCAGATTTAGGAGTCAGACATATCTAGACTCCAACCTCTACTCTAACTCCATACTTAATATATGAATTATTAATATCTCTAAGCTTAAATTTTATGTGTAAATTGGAAATAACACCTACGTTTCAGGGTTACTATGACTGTTATATGTAATGCAAGAGTGCATGATTCCCAGCACCCAGATTAAATAAAGATAGCTACTAACATTCTTTTTTTTTTAACTCTCATTATTGAGTAACATGGGGCAAATAGGAAACATGGTTTTATTTCTGCCTATAAAAATCTAGGGCAAATTCTATATTTGTCATGGAACACTGAGACCTGCTCCTACACTTACCTCACTTATCTCACTCTGATATTATAGATTTAAAGGAAAAGCTATACTTACGATCATACATTAGAGATCAAACAGTTGGGTCTAACTTGAAACTATACTTTGAGTGCTTCTGGAAATTATTTTTTATTTCCTCACTTATGAAATGTGGTTATTGAAAAAAGTATAGTATTTGTCATGGGAAAGTTGTGGAGATCAAGGGAAATGACATACTAAAGCACTCAGAAAACTGTACAGTGCTCTATAAAGAATAGGTGTAAGCACCCAGGATCCCACAGGGGAAGCTGGATTCCCATGTTCTTATTGTGGTTTAGCTGGTATTTTTTGAATGATCCTAGGGCAAGTCCCTTAACTGTTCTTGGGATCCGCAATGAGCCTCTACTGAAGAAAGCACTGAAAGTTGGTTACAAAGAGAAGCTTTTTTCGAATAAAGCTTCGCTTTGTAGCTTCCAGAGGCTCTTCAGAATAGGTAACGTAACCTGCTCTCTAGAACGCAGTAGTTGCATTTCAACATAGAGACCAAGAAAAAGGAGAAAATGATCTCTAAAGACTTCATTTTCTAGGAGTTTATGGAATTGCTACAGAGTGGAGTTGGCTATAGATAATTTAACAAAGGTTCATTGAGTATTTATGCATAGAAATGTACTGTCATATTCTGTAGGGGAAGGAAAGGCAGGTTTTTAAAGAGGCAAAGATTAATAAGATGAAGGGATAGATTCCTGCTCATCTCTACCACTGTCTCAATGTGGTCCCAAAGAGTAGCAGAGACAGTGTCCAGAAGCCAGAAGAAGTGAGTGGTTCTGACTGGCAACCATCTGGCAAGGCCAGATATGATACATTAGGAAGTGGCAGGGATCACAGTGTTCACCAAGGATGCCAACAGGTAAAATCATGTTCGCCAAGACATTCTGGGAGTTTCACTACTATTTGGGAACTCTTGCATATAACCATTTGTACCAAGAACCAAAATTACAGTGAATGCGTCTCTTGTGCGTTCTCACCATGACCCCCTCTTTTGCCGATTTCTTCAGGCTCCTTCCACTTGGACTCAACCTCAGACCAGGTGTTTTAAATAAGTAATGTATGTTTCTAATGCTGGAGGAATGAGGCCTAAATGTAAAAAAGAACTATTAAAGCTAACTACTTTTTTTGTGTAAATAAAGGTTGTGAGAAGAAAAAATTGTGAAGTTTTGTTTTTATGCCCCCCCAAGGGAAAAATGAAGCCCACCTTTTAGAGCCAGGTATTCTTTATAGTTAAGTGATAATGGCAAGGAGAAGCTAAGCTCACTGGACTTTTCACAGAGTAATAAAAGTTTATGCTGGCTTTATTAACATGTATAATGTTAAACACATTGCATAAAAATGAAAAGAAAAATATGGTATATATGTTCAATTCTTTTGCAAATCTCTCATGTCCACAGGTAACTGGGCAATTAGGTAGTCTAAAGTGGGCCCAGGTTCACCCCCTCCCTCACCCACTTCATTGCTACAGATGCTAATATAAATCAATTAGGGGCTGACACAGCAATTGGCTGCCTGACAAATGTTCCATAATAATGCAGCTCAAGAGAATGTGGAATTTCTGAGGTGCTGGTTATAACGCTTTCAATAATAGCTGTAAATTCCATGCCATGTCAGCACAGGTGGAAAGCTGAGTCATAAATAAAATGTTTCCCCAATTCCTAAAGAGCTCCCTAGATGATTGACCAAAGTAAGTTGGGATTTAATTCAACCACTTAAACTTTCAGGAAGTAAAAACCAGACCTTCATCAAATTTAGACCAAAAAAAAGAGAGGGAGGAAGGGGGGGGAGAATGTGTGTGTGGAGAATAGAGGGAAGGAAGAAAGGAAAGAACACTGGCTGCCAAGTATTAGAATGAGCACGGGCTGCTCCAGCTGAAGCCATTAGAGTACTCATTATTTGGAAAATAGTAAAAGACCCTGGCTAGACATGTGCTCAGTTCCATGGGAGTAATTAATGGAGGCACGCCACTTGCACTTCAGCCCCCTTCCTGGAGCACAGCATGTCATGCATGTGTTGACTTAAATTTTCCATTGTATTTTAATGGCTAATGATGGAAGCACTCTACCAGAATCCCCTTCCAGTTTGAGAAGCCTAGCCGATCACCTTATTTGAATGCAGGATGAAGGGAAAGCTGAAGTTCTCACAAGCATTTTCTGGGCATCTCCCCAAGGAGATGTATTTTGTATTCTCTACAACTTTTAACATAACTCTAAAAACATAGTAGACACACTGATACTATATTGAAGAATGAATAAAATCAAAGGGTTATCCTCAGAGATATATTTTAGGACACGTGAGATAAATACAGAAATAGTAGCAAGTTTATATGAAGTCCTAAAATTTGAATATACCCCATGTTACCTTTTTAAACAGAGAATTATTACTCCGTCAAATTTGCCCTTAATTCTCTATAGTTTTAGATGCTATTATGTCCAAGTATATTTTGAGTATTTATGAGAAGAATAAAAACCTCCTAGAGATGTAAGTATTGAAACATATTACTATCCAAATTGATGCTAATGCATACTCTTATTTTCAGGGAGATGCCTAAGTAGAGAGAAAGAACTCTTATTGCCAAGATAGTAATTGGTTTTATTTTTATGTTCTTCCATTTCACATTTTATCTAGCTTCTTTGCAAAATTATGAATGTATATGTTTGTGCATAGGTGTGTGTTTGTGCAATTCTGCGTATGTTCTTAGTATGCTTCTACTAAAGATACTAAATATCATAAGTACATCATTAAATTCCTCTCCAGTGTAACAGCTATAAAGCTATATTATAGAGAAGCTGAGGATAATATAGTTTATTATGTGTGAAATGATGAATACTTTTCATATTTGTGAATTGCACTTATGGTTACTGTTCATGAAGCTAATTGTGACTTTCATTAGGGAAATCAGTAATTTCCAGTGTATCTGAAATTTCCAAGTAGACATAGATTTCTTCTCTTGACTTGTGCTTCAATAACTAATTCACCATATATTTTTATTATCCATGTCATCAGACAAGACCAAACTCCTGCTTAATCAAAAGTAATTAAGAATAATAAGCTATTTTAAACTTTAATATATTTTGGTTGATTTAGTATATTTTTAATTTTTATTTCCTGGCATAGATATTACCTATACAATTCCTGGAAATATAAGACCTGAAAAACAAATCTACCCATCTACTTCTACAATCCCAGCCTACTCTTCTCATCACACACTGGACTCAACAATATTCAGATTCAAATGTGCTATGCTTTTCCCAGTCTTCAGGTCTTATAGCACATACTATATTCCCTTTTCCAGAAGATAAATCCTCTATTCTTTAGAATAACTACAGCTTATTCTTAAGGTCTCAGTTTCAAGATTCCCTTCCCCAGGAAGCAGTGGCAGACTCTAAACAAGTACCCCAATACCCCTACATGACTATTTTAACCTCGCCTCTTCACAAGCCTCTGAAACCTCCTCATCCCCTCTTCTCATTCTCAGATAATTTTATTGATAAATAGAGGCAAACAGAAGTGCATTTTTACAAGTCCCACTGTTACCCACCTACCTCCATCTATGCCCAGATGACTTGCCATCTCTCTTAGTTCATCTCTTGGGTGAACTATCAATTCTCCAACTAAAGGTCTGAACCTATTGTACTGTTTATGGTTTATGTATCACAACAGATCGGTGTACTTTCCTTTTTCTCTACCCGGAGCAGCAATAACAGTTTACACCATTAAAAAGCTAGGTTCATACTGCTGCTGCCACCAGACAAGATGCGTACTCTGGGAGCTGCTTCAAGTCTTCAGTGATTCGTAAGCATAACTCAATGGCAGCTTCCTTACTCCTTGCTAGGGACGCACACCTCTTGCCTCCCACCCCTCATCTTCCCTCGTTGAGGCAACTTTGACATATGGGAGGCATGAACAATTGAACAAATTCTTCTCCCTGTCTCCCTGTTAGATGGATTCTTTGGGAATTCACTAACTTCTCTGATATAGTATCCCTGAAGATGTCTTGCAAGATTAAGCAATTCCTTTGTCACAAAGCTATAGTCAGATCCTACATATTCTCGTACATTTGATTTTTTTTTTTCTTTCAGACAACACTCCTTTTATGCTCACTTCTGCTTCCTTGGGTGGGATTTCACTCTCCTGATAAAATGTTAACACATAAGCCTTTGTTTTCGTAAGAACACACGCTAAGACACCCTCTACCTGTGCACTGGGTCCTCCATTGCTTACTCAAGGACACTGCTCCAATAATCTCCCCTCTCTTGCATCATCTATCTTTTTCTGTGTTCTGAATTTTCCCTATAAAGGTACAGACCACTGTTATTTATCTCACATTAAAAATAAAAATCTGGACACCACCTGGATTTTACTTCTTTCTTCATCTGCTCCATTTTTCTCCTTTTTCTATTTTTCAAACTGCAAAACTGTTGGAAGAGATGTATCTAACTCTTAGCTTCCTTTTCTTTCATGAGTGTACCCCCACCTCTTCTCTAAAATTGTTTCTGTCCTGGTCACTTATAACTTCCATGTTTCTGAATCTAATGGTCATTTCTCAATCTTCCCTCTACTTGACCTACCAACAGCATTTTACACTTGATCCATTGTGCTTCCTTAGAACAGTTTATTCTTGTGGCTTCCAGGATATTTTACTGGTTTTCTTTCTATTGTAAGAAATTCTCCTTCTCACTCTCCTGTGGTGATTCCTTCTTATATTCCCAGTCTCTTAACATTGGACTCCTGGGGCTTAGTCTTGAACCTCTTCTTATCTCTATTGATAGCCCCTCTTTAAGATGGTCATTGTCTTGTCCAATGACTTTAAATAACATCTAAATGCTGATGATGCTTATGTCTATATCCCAGCCCTAATTCCTTCCCCAAATTCCTTCTATACCTCTGCCTCTGTGACATCTCCCATTAGATGTCTGTTTGGCATCTTGAACTTCACATTCTGAACTTACTATCTTTCTTTCTTGAAAGCTGCTTCTCCTGTAGCTTTTTCTTATTTTTTTTAATGGTTATTTCATTCTTCCCTTGCTCATACATATTTTTAAAAGTCACTTTTAACTCCTCTCTTCCTGTAATACCCTATTTTCAATTCATCAGCAAATTATGTTGACTCTGCTTTCAAATTATATCCGGAATCCAGCAACCTCTCACCTCATACCTTGCCACTGACCCATTCCAAGCTACGTGCATCATCACCTGCACAAGTACAATATACTTATAGGTGGTATCCCTAATTCTATATTTGCATTCCTTCAATCTATTCTCAATAAAACTACCAGAGTGATCCTATTATGACATAGAGATCGTGTGATTCCTATCCTTGGAACACTGCCATGAATTCAGAGTAAAACACAAACACCATTACATTGGTCTGCCAGATCGCACAGGATCTGAATTACTGTTAACCTCTTTGACAGCATCACCTGCTATATTGTCTCCTTCCTCACTGCCTCCAAACATGTGGACTACTTACTGTTTTAGGAAAGTGTTAGACTTGCCATGCCGGGCCCACTTTTCTGCTTATCTCTCCTTCTTCCCCTTCCTTTCCCTCTTCCAGAATAATCCTCCTCTAAATACCATATGGCTCACCCTCTTCACTCCAGTAGGTCTTCATCAAATGTTACCTTTTCTGGCAGGCTTCCATGATTCTTTATCTAATTCCAGTTGCTCATGATTCACCACCCACCTTCCAGTTGTTTTTTTCCTTAGAACTTACCACAATTTCACCTACCTTGTATTTTATTTGTTTGATTTTCTCTCTTCCTTCACTAGCATGTAAGCTCTGTAAGGGAAGGGATATTCAATAGCGGCGTTCATGGCAGTATCCTCAGCGTGTGCAGCAGCACCTCACACATAGTAGGCAGTTAGTAAATATCTGTTGAGTAGCGGCATGCCGCACTTCCCCTCCCATCTGACAGTGAGTGTTTGTTAAATGTCTCTCTCCCCAACCTGAGTGAGCAGTTTGCTAGAGCAGGGTCAGTTTCCCCAGGATATAGTATAGGACTGGCATGAAATTAGATGCCCAATAAATATATTTTAGAAAACCAAATGCAATGTTCCTATTATTTATGTGAGTTGCTTATTTATATGCATTTAGATGACTGATTTGCTAAGGTTTATATGATGTCGATGGGAAAGTCAACAAGTTAGCTTTTGACTTAGCCTAGTATGTTAACAGCCTTTGCCATGGTTTTAAGAAACACTCAATCTATTTTGTTATAAATACATTAGCAAGATTTGGGTTGGCACTCATTACTTAAATGAGTTGCAGTCCTAGAGATAATGTCCCCATTTATTGTGTTAGAATCTGAACCATATGGATATCTAAAACCAACTTCTCCTAAATGCTTATTACAATATTTCTCTAGTTCCCACTCCCTCTTTGTCCTTTTAAGGAAAGCAACAATAACAACAATGCCACACTTTTATTATTGTTGTTCTTATTATAAAACTAATCACTATAAAACTTTGGAGACTATAGTTAAGAAAGAAAAGAAATTTCAAATCATCTGCCATGGTTGTGTTCAGTAATAACCTGTGTATACATGTTATATATATTACCTGCTTGAAATCTGATCATACTTTTATACCTTATTTTCCACATAAAACATGATATGTACAAATATGTAGATAGTGCTAAATATACTGTATATACATATGTATTACACACATATATGTAATACACATTTTTAAAGATATATCATAATTTATTTCACCATCTTCAGATTGTTGATTATTTAAGTTAACTTTTCTCTAATGAAAATAACACATTTGATAAATGTTAGTTATTTGCTCAGAACTTAATATATTTTGAGACAGATATATATATATATATATACACACACATATATATATACACACATATATATATACGCATATATATATACACACATATATATATACACACACATATATATATATATATATATATATATATTTAGGGCTTGATATATTTTGTCCTTTTGAAAGACTCCATCAATTTGCACTCATTTAGCTGTGTATATCACGGTCTAATTCTTCATGGCTTGTTAGAAGTATTATGATACGTACAAGTTTTTTACAATATGAGAAGTGAAAGATGAATTCTCAGTGTTTACCTAAAAATTTTTCAGCACTTACCATATGCCAGAAAAACAAATTTTAGGGCATTTAAAATGAATTACATAATTTAATCCTCACAGTAACACTATGAAATACTCTGACATAATTCCTCTTAATACCATTATATCAAAGGCAAGGAAAATGAGGAACAGAGATTTTTTCATAGTCCAAAATGTTAAACTAAGTAATTTACCCTTGTTTAAATCTTTTAACTTGTAGTTAATCCTGGATTTGGACATATACTAAGTTGTAGCTTAGTTAATCCCTGTGACAGTAAGATTGCATTTCTTCTTATGTTTATTGGTTATTTCTTTTTCTTATTTTTGTGAATTTGCTATTTAAGACATTTTCATTATTCTTTTAGAGTGTTCACCTTTTATTGATATGTAAGAAATATTTATATATTAATAATAATGCTTTGTGGCATAGCATGCATATGTTTCTCATGTGTGTTGTTTGTATTAATTTTGTATATAATAATTTGTCTTAAAGACATTTTTGTATTTCATGTAATCACATATATCACTTGCTGCTCTTATGATTTCTATTTTGTTGTAATATTTAGTAAATCATTTTCATATCAGAGGTATAGAAATAACTACCTATATTTACTGTAGTTCTTTCAGGATTTCTCCTTTTACATTTAAATTATTGGTCTATCTAGAATTTATTTTGATGTGAGAAAGAGACTTGTTTTTTCAGATGATTTAACGGTGTTCAAGATCACTTATGAAATCATCCATCCCCTTTCCACTGGTATGAAATGCCTCCTTTATCATATACTAAATTTTTATGTCTACTCAGATTCATTTCTAGATTTTTAATCTTCCATAATTTTAACAATGCATATTTCGAAGTGCCATTTTATGAGGTTTTTAGTGTTGTGTTTTGGAAAGAACATGGGTTTTGGACTGACTAGATATGTCATTCTCGCCAAGAAATTTCTTTGATCCTCTTTCCTTTGTAAAAAAAAGGTGAGAACATAATATTTGTCCAAACAATAGCTAAGCTTATGTGCAGCAAAATTTTGACTTTTTACGAAAAATGGTTTAACCAAAGAGCACTATACATTTTCATATTTTAGATATTTTCAGCTGCTGTTGTATGTGACAGGTATTTAACCATCAATTTTAAAAACATTAATGGGAATTGCTGGCAAGATGGCCGAATAGGAAGAGCTGGGGTCTGCAGCTCCCAGTGAGATTGACACAGAATGCCAGAAGGCGGGTGATTTCTGCATTTCCCACTGAGGTGCCTGGTTCATCTCACTGGGACGGGTTGGACAGTGGGTGCAGCCCAAGGAAGGCAAGCTGAAGCAGGCTGGGGTGTTGCCTCACCTGAGAAGTGCAAGCGGTCGGGTAGCTCCATCTCCCAGCCAAGGAAAGCCATTAGGGACTGTACCGTGCACTCCAGCCCAGATACTGCACTTTCCCCACGGTCCTTGCAACTTGCAGAACAGGATATTCCTTCTTGTGCCTACACCACCGAGGCCCTGGGTTTCCAGCACAAAACTAGTCCGCCCTTTGGGCAGAGACTAAGCTAGCCACAGGAGTTTTTTGTTTTCATACCCCCCTGGCACCTGGAATGCCAGTGACACAGACTGTTCACTGCCCTGCAAAGGAGGCTGAAGCCAGGGAGTCAAGTAGTCTGGCTCAGCGCCCTGCAGAGCCCAGCAACCTAAGATCCACTGGCTTGAAATTCTCACTGCCAGCACAGCAGCAGTCTAAACTCAACCTGGGATGCTCGAGCATGTTGGGGGAGGGGCGTCCACCATTGCTGAGGCTTAAGTAGGCAGTTTCACCCTCACAGTGTAAACAAAGCTGCAGGGAATTTCCATCTGGCGGGAGCCCACCCCAGCTCAGCAAGGCCACTGCGGCCAGACTGTCCCCTCTCTGTGCAGGGCATCTCTGAAGAGAGCAGCAGATCTACCAACACAACATTCAAGCTCTGATAAGGGACAGACTGCCTCCTCAAGTGGGTCCCTGACCCCCAGGTATCCTGACTAGGAGACACCTCCCAGTAGGGGCCAACAGACATCTCATACAGGAGAGCTCTGGCTGGCATCTGGTGGGTGCCCCTCTCAGACGAAGCTTCCAGAGGAAGGAACAGGCAGCACTGTTTGCTGGTCTGCAGCCTTCACCGGTGATACCCAGACAAATAGGGTCAGAAGTGGACCTCCAGCAAAATCCAGCAGACCTGCAGCAGAGGGGCCTGACTGTTAGAAGGAAAACTAACAAACAGAAAGAAATAGTATCAACATCAACAAAAAGGATGTCTACTCAGAGACCCCATGTGAAGGTCACCTACTCAGAGACCAAAGGTAGATAAATCCATGAAAATGGGGAGAAACCAGCACAAAAAGTCTGAAAATTCAAAAAACCAGAACCCTTCTTCTCCTCCAAAGGATCACAGCTTCTCCCCAGCAAGGGAACAAAACTGGATGAAGAATGAGTTTGATGACTTGACAGAAGTAGGTTTCAGAAGGTGGGTTATAACAAACTCCTCTGAACTAAAGGAGCATGTCCTAATCCAATGCAAGGAAGCTAAGAGCCTTGAAAAAAGGTAGACGAATTGCTAACTAGAATAACCAATTTAGAGAAGAACATAAATGACCTGATGCAGCTGAAAAACACAGGACGAGAACTTTGTGAAGCGTACACAAGTATCAATAGCTGAATTGATCAAGCAGAAAAAAGGATAGCAGAGATTGAAGATCAACTCAATGAAATAAAGTGAGAAAACAAGATTAGAGAAAAAAGAGTGAAAAGAAATGAACAAAGCCTTCAAGAAGTATGGGACTATATGAAAAGACCAAATCTATGTTTGATTGGTGTACCTGAAAGTGATGAGGAGAATGGAACCAAGTTGGAAGACACTCTTCAGGATATTATCCAGGAAAACTTCCCCAACCTAGCAAGGCAGGCCAACATTCAAATTCAGGAAATACAGAGATCACTACAAAGATAGTCCTCAAGAAGAGCAACTCCAAGACACATAATCTTCAGATTCACCAAGGCTGAAATGAAGGAAAAAATGTTAAGGGCAGCCAGAGAGAAAGGTTGGGTTACGAACAAAGGGAAGCCCGTCAGACTAACAGTGGATCTCTCAGTAGAAACCCTACAAGCCAGAAGAGAGTGGGGGCCAATATTCAACATTCTTAGAGAAAAGAATTTTCAACTCAGAATTTTATATCCAGCCAAACTAAGCTTCATAAGCAAAAGAGAAATAAAATCCTTTACAGACAAGGAAATGCTGAGAGATTTTGTCACCACCAGGCCTGCGCTACAAGAGCTTCTGAAGGAAGCGCTAAACATGGAAAGGAATACCCGGTACCAGGCACTGCAAAAACATACCAAATTGTAAAGACCATTGACGCTATGAAGAAACTGCATAAACGAACAGGCAAAATAACCGGCTAGCATCATAATGGCAGGATCAAATTCACATATAACAGTATTAACCTTAAATGTAAACAGGCTAAGTGCTCCAATTAAGACACACAGACACACAAATTGGATAAAAAGTCAAGACCCACTGCTGTATTCAGGAGACCAATCTCAAATGCAAAGACACACATAGGCTCAAAATAAAGGGATGGAGGAATATTTACCAAGCAAATGGAAAGCAAAAAAAGCAGGAGTTGCACTCCTAGTATTTACTAAAACAGACTTTAAACCAATAAAGGTCAAAAGAGACAAAGAAGGACATTACAAAATGGTAAAGAGATCAATGCAGCAAGAAGAGCCAACTTTCCTAAATATATATGCACCCAATACAAGAGCACCCAGATTCATAAAGCAAGTTCTTAGAGACCTACAGAGAGACTTAGATTACCACCCAATAATAGTGGAAGACTTTAACACTCCACTGTCTATACTAGACAGATCAACAAGACAGAAAATTAACAAGGATATCAAAGACTTGAACTCAGCTCTGGACCAAGTGGATCTAATAGACATCTACAGAATTCTCCACCCCAAAATAAACAGAATATACATTCTTCTCAGTACCACATTGCACTTATTCTAAAATCGACCACATAATTGGAAGTAAAACACTCCTTAGCAAATGCAAAATAACAGAAATCATAACAAACAGTCTCTCAGACCACAGTGCAATCAAATTAGAACTCAGGATTAAGAAACTCAAAACTGCATGACTACATGGAAACTGAAACTGAACAACCTGCTCCTGAATGACTACTGGGTAAGTAATGAAATGAAGGCAGAAATAAAGATGTTCCTTGAAACCAACGAGAACAAAGACACAACATACTAGAATCTCTGGGACACATTTAAAGCAGTGTGTAGAGGGAAATTTATAGCACTGAATGCCGACAAGAGAAAGCAGGAAAGATCTAAAATTGACACCCTAACATCACAATTAAAAGAACTAGAGAAGCAAGAGCAAACACATTCAAAAGCTAGCAGAAGACAAGCAGTAACTAAGATTAGAACAGAACTGAAGGAGATAGTGACATGAAAAACCCTTCAAAAAAATCAATGACTGCAGGAGCTGGTTTTTTGAAAAGTTCAACAAAATAAATAGACCACTAGTCAGACTAGTAAAGAGTAAATGAGAGAAGAATCAAATAGATGCAATAAAAAATGATAAAAGGGAGATGACCACTGATCCCAATGAAATACAAACTACCACCAGAGAAAACTATAAACACCTCTATGCAAATAAATGAGAAAATCTAGAAGAAATGAATAAATTCCTGGAGACGTACACCCTCCCAAAACTAAACCAGGAAGAAGTTGAATCCCTGAATAGACCAATAACAAGTTCTGATATTGAGTCAGCAATTAATAGCCTACCAACCAGAAAATGTCCAGGACCAGATGAATTCACAGTCGAATTCTACCAGAGGTACAAGGAGGAGCTGGTACCATTCCTTCTGAAACTATTCCAAACAACAGAAAAAGAGGGAATCCTTCCTAACTCATTTTTTGAGGCCAGCATCATCCTGATACCAAAGCCTGGCAGAGACACAACCAAAAAAAGAAAATTTCAGGCCAATATCCTGCTGAACACTAAATGTGAAAATCCTCAATAAAATACTGGCAAACCGAATCCAGTAGCACATCAAAATGCTTATCTACCATGATCAAGTCAGCTTCATCCCTGAGATGCAAGGCTGGTTCAACATACTCAAATCAATAAACATATTCCATCACATAAACAGAGCCAATGACAATAACCACATGATTATCTCAATAAATACAGAAAAGTCCTTAGACAAAATTCAACAGCCCTTCATGCTAAAAGCTCTCAATAAACTAGGCATTGATGGAACATACCTCAAAATATTTATGAGAGCTATGTATGAAAATCCACAGCCAATATCATACTGAATGGGCAAAAACTGGAAGCATTCCCTTTGAAAACTGGCACAAGACAAGGATGGCCTCTCTTACTACTCCTATTCAACTGCCCTGGAATTTCTGTCCAGGGCAATCAGGCAAGAGAAAGAAATAAAGAATATTCAATTAGGAAAAGAGGAACTCAAATTGTCCCTCTTTGCAGATGACATGATTGTTTATTTAGAAAACCCCATCATCTCAGCCCAAATTCTCCTTAAGCTGATAAGCAACTTCAGCAAAGTCTCAGGATATAAAATCAATGTGCAAAAATCACAAGCATTCCTATACACAAATAACAGAGAGCCAAATCATGAGTGAACTGCCATTCACAATTGCTACAAAGAGAATAAGATACCTAGGAATACAACTTACAAGGGATGTGAAGGCCCTCTTCAAGGAGAACTACAAACCGCTGCTCAAGGAAATAAGAGAGGACACAAACAAATGGAAAAGCATTCCATCCTCATGGATAGGAAGAATCAATATCATCAAAATGGCCATACTGCCCAAAGTAATTCATAGATGTAATGTTATCCCAAGCAAGCTACCATTGACTTTCTTCACAGAATTGGAAAAATCTACATTAAATTTCATATGGACCAAAAAAGAGCCTGCATAGCCAAGACAATCCTAAGCAGAAAGAACAAAATGGGAGGTGTCATGCTACCTGACTTCAAACTATACTACAAGTCTATGGTAACCAAAACAGCATGGTACTGGTACCAAAACAGATATATAGACCAATGGAACAGAACAGAGGCCTCAGAAACAATGCCACACATCTACAACCATCTGATCTTTGACAAACCTGACAAAAGCAAGCAATGGGGAAAGGATTCCCTATTTAATAAATAGTGTTGGGAAAACTGGCTAGCCATATGCAGAAAGCTGAAACTGGATCCCTTCCTTACACCTTTTACAAAAATTAAATGGATTAAAGACTTAAATGTAAAACCCGAAACCATAAAAACCCTAGAAGAAAACCTAGGCAACACAATTCAGGACATTGGCATGGGCAAAGACTTTATGAATAAAACTGGATAAAGAAAACGTAGTACATATACATCATGGAATACTATGCAGCCATAAAAATGGATGAGTTCATGTCCTTTACAGGGACATGGATGACGCTGGAAACCATCATTCTCAGCAAACTAACACAAGAACAGAAAACTAAACACTGCATGTTCTCACTCATAAGTGGGAGTTGAACAATAAGAACTATGGACACAGGGACGGGAACATCACACACTGGGACCTGTCAGGGGGGTGGGGGGGCTAGGGGAGGGATAGCATTAGGAGAAATACCTAATGTAGATGACAGGTTGATGGGTGCAGCAAACCACCATGGCATGTGTATACCTATGTATCAAACCTGCACATTCTGCATGTGTACCCCAGAACTTAAATTATAATATAAAAAAAATTAATGGTAAAAAACAAGTTGCTTATACAAATTAACTAAAATAAAAGAGAAATTATTTTGCCAATTCTGATAGTTTTCAACCAGATTAGTATTTTTTAAGAGAAGGCAGACCCTTTTTGACACATCAGGGCAAGGCTCCATGGGTTTTCTCAAACAGCTGCAACCTTCTGTTTACATTGAGTAGACTTAAGGGTTTCTAGTGCTATAATACAATCAGTCTAGGCAGGCAGAATGGCAATCACATGAAGAGAAAAACGTGAGATGTCCTGGAGATGGTCTTCACCTGAAACTTTTCCTCAAGTTTGGTCATAGAGCCTGAAATTGCACATCGTCTTGGGTTTCAACAGCTCTGATTGTGCAAAGGGGCCTCAAATCCAAGTGGTAGCACCACTGTGGTGTATTTCAGGCACTATGACAAAAATCTTAAGATATATGTGTGCTGATGTCTTCACTCAGCTGCAAATTCTTCCTTTACTGAACTCCATCTTACCTGAAACCTGTGTTATACAGATAAGTATATATAGCCCTAGATTAGAGTTATCTGTTCTCTAGGTGTCTATTTACTTAGAGTGAACTCTTGGATAAAGTTGTAGCCCAATGCCTTTTATAGTGTAGTAACCCAGTGATGTGATTTGATCTGTTTTGATTTGTGTCCCCACCCAAATCTTGTGTTCCCACCTAAATCTTGTGTTCAGTTGTAATCCCCAGTGTTGGAGGTGGGGCCTAGTGGAAGGTGATTGGATTATGGGGGTGGATCCTGCATAAATGGTTTAGCACCATCCCTTTGGAGTTTTTCTCATGGAGTTCTTAGGAGATCTGGTAGGTTAAAAATGTGTCGCACCTCCCTCCATTCTGTCTTCCTCCTGCTCTGGCCATGTAAAGGGCTGGCTTCTCCTTTGTCTTCTGCCATGATTGAAAGCTCCCTGAGGGCTCCCCAGAAGCAGAAGCTGCTGTGATTCCTGTACAGCCTGCAGAACAATGAGCCAGTTAAGCCTCTTTTCTTTATAAATTAACCAATCTCATGTTTTCCTTTATAGCAGGATGAGAATGGACTGATGCACCCAATATATGTTGGTTTGTTGGAATAAGCCAGTGGCTGGGGGAAGTTATTAAAAACCATAGGAAAACAAATTCTGCCATCACAGAAAGGAAAATTAAAAAACATTTTGTCAACAATGACAATTTTGTCTTAAACTATTAGAGAAATGTACTTACTATTTTTAAGGGTTTCTACATTCATACTCTAAACTATCTTCTAGTGGTTGCCTCTCATTCTGCAACAGCTTCTACATTCTCTTTGGCACAGCCCTCGTGAATAGAAGTTCTAGGCACACAGACTCTGTACAGCCTCTCTCTCTCTCTCTATGCTTCAAATACCTCCCATTTTTAAAGAACCATTTAAAAACATATTTCTTCTGAGAAGTCACATATACTTCCTTATATAGCTGTCCATATTCATAGCTCTTACAGTTTTTGTTACCCATTTGAACTTAATTTATTGAATGGTATTGTTGGTTACTTTTTACATATTTATATTCCACTTGTGTAGCTGAGAGCATTAATTCTTTGACAGGGTTACAATTCTGTGCCTTTTTAAACCATCTTTGAAACTATGTCAGTGCCTCGGTTAATGCTAAATAAATAGTTGCTAAGTTAAATTGCCTTCCTAGCACACTTAGTATGTCGAATACTATTTGCTTGTCTCGATAGGCGCTTAAAAACTCTCTGGAACCTGCCCTTCACTTTATCATTTATTTCTCCTTTCTCTTCTTGTAGCCCATTGTACTCAGGAGCTGCTCAACAAATGTTAATGGCCATGATCTTTTCAATCAGCAATTTGTAAAGTGGGTGATTATTGTCTGTAAGTGACAAGGGAGACACAATTTTCTATTTATACTAATAAAAGACTTGACTTATGAAGACAGTATCTACAAACAGTGAATGGTAAAACTAAACTCCTTAGTTCTTCTAGAGCAAATACAGTCCATTTTCAGGAGGAAGAGTGACATCTGTTGTTCAGAAGATACTTGTTGGTGTTTTCTGTTGTTAATTTCTGCATTGATTCATGCTTTTGTGAACAATATAAGCTATAAATAATAGCATGTCTAACACAAAGTGGTACTTGTTGGCCCTTTGTCGCATTGGACATCTAATTTCAGTTCTGTTTGGTTGTAAAGCTTATTGGCAGTTCACACATTCAGCAGCAGCTGTATTTTAATCCATGCCTATTTAAACAGCAAGTCTTTGAAGACTGGGGAAGGGCTATATGAAAACACAACTAAGCCACATCTTTTTAAATTACTGAAGAAAACCATGACTTATGAAGAAATAATTCCTTAAAGCGTGCCTGGTGAAATTTGACTTCTTTGTATAAAATTATAGTTATCTAATTTTAAAGAAAAAAAAGCTGTAAGTTTTATGTTACATGTGACTTATGTAAAAATAACTTCTCCTAAAAGGTCATTGTCAACAGCCATGCTGACACTGACTTGTATGTAGTCAATTTGTATTAATATTTTCTTGACGATGGAGAATGGCCCAGTGGGGATAATCTGTCATCCAGCCTCAACTTCAATACCTCCAATGACAGGAATTTCACTCTTTTTTGAGGCAGCTACAACATAACATGGTACGACCTGTCTTAGCTTTGTTATAGTGTTGTTGAACAGATCCATTGGTAAAATGTGCATGAAAGCATTTTGAAATGTGTTGAGTACTACTACGAGATGTGATGAATACAGTGAAATCCATGTCTATTCGGAATTCTAGAGGAAGCAGTTAATCTGTATACATAACTTTTACAAGCTGATTATCCCTTTAAATACTACACAGTCTATATTGGAAACTGTGCTAGAGGTTGGTATTTCTAAAGAATATAACCATTTTTGGAGTTTTTAAAAAAGTTTGTCCAAAGATAGTTTAAATTTCTATAAAGTGCTCACAATCAGCATTTAAAATACTCTAATTTATATATGTTTTATAAATTATAAAGTTATATTAGTCACACAACACAAAATACTATGTCCTAGATGCACTATATGTTGTGGCATAAAGTCCACACCCTCAAGACAGTCTCAAAATGAGTTGATTTCAAAACAATGTGGGATGAGGAAATTGGAGAACATAAAAAGGAGGATTTAGGCCCAAAGTTATAAAAGATATAGTGGAATGATTGCCAGAGGAACTGATAACATAGAATGTTTATGTGTTAATCAGATGAAAATAGAGGGGGCAAAGTGAAGGGACAAGAAAAGTAATTCTAGGCAAGAGAATAGCATGAGCTCAGGCACAGAGAATAATCTACTATATAAGGACTGGCTGAGAAGGGAAGGAGAGAAAGAGCTGACACTATGGTCAATGGATGTTTCCTTTTCTCTCAAGGATGTTTAAAAGCTAAACAGGAGGAGCCAGTAAAGATCCAAGAGTGTAGAAAATGAAGAGAAACAGTATACTAGAGGGAGATGAAGAGACTTTATAGTGGAAAAAATAGAATCTAGTAAAGATAGTTGGGTCTTTAAAATAAGGAGGACATCTTATCCTCTGAACCTGAGAAAAGTAGGGAAAAAGGAGAATTAATGATGGTAAATTTGTGAGGAAAAATTTAAGGAAGCACATATCTGGTCAACTCAAGATATTTGCAAATTTTATTTCCTTTTGGTCAGCTTTGTTATATGCATCATTTACATATGATAAAATTCACCAATTCTATGTGTATAATTTGATGAGTTTTACAAATGTGTACAGTAATGTAATCATCACCATAATCATGACATACATTTTTATCATCCCAAAAAGTTCTAACATGTGCCTTTGTAACCATTTTCTTTCCTATACCTCCTAGCCCCTCCAAAACCATTGATCTTCTTTCTGTTGCTATAATTTTGTTTTGTTTCTAAAATTTCTTATCAATGAAATCATACAGTATACTGTCTGTTGTATCTAGCTTCTTTCACTTGAGATTCATCTGTGTTGCTTGCATGTTTTGATAGTTCACTCATTTTTATTGCTAAGTGGTATTCCTTATATGAATAAAACAGTTTATCAATTGACCAGTTGATGGATTAGATTCTTCCAAGATTTTGGCTATTATAAATAAGATTTCAGTAAACAATCAAATACAAGTATTTTTGTTAACATAGATTTTTATGTTTCTTTTGTAAATATCATGAAGTGGAATGGCTGGTAGGTGTTATGTCTAACATTTTGTAAAAGAACTTTAAAACTATTTCCAAAGTGAGTGTACCATTTTACATTCCCAATAGTAGTAGTTGAAAGTTTCCATTGCTCTACTTCTTCATCACACTTGATATTATCAGTCATTATAATTTTAGAATTCTAGTAGGTGTGTAGTAGTATCCCATTGAAGTTTTAATTTGCATTTCTCTAATGATGAATGATGTTGAGAAATTTTTCCACATGAGTGTTTATCATCCATATATTTTCTTTGATGAAAGGTCTGTTCATCTCTTGACTACTTTATATTGGAATATTTGCTTTTATATTATAGACTTTCAAAATTCTATATATATTCTGAATATAAGTTCTTTATCAGTGATTTACAAATAATTTTTTGGAGTCTGTGGCTTAACTTTTTAATCTTTTAGTGGTGTGTTCATCAAAAAGCCAATGTTTTAAAGTTTTGATGAAGTCTAATTTCAGAATTTTTCTTGCAGAATCATGCTTTGGTGTTGTACCTAGGAAACATTTGCTTCACCCAGAGTTACAAAGATTTTCTCCTATATTTTTTTCTCTAAGTTTTAAAGTTTAAATTTTACATTTAGCACTATGATCCATTTTTAGTTAATTTTTATATATGATATAAAAATACAAATAGACATGGTATACAAATTTTGTTATTTTTTCAAATATGGCTGTCCAAAAGTTCCAGCACCATTTGTTAAAGGGATTATCCTTTCTCCACTGAATGCTTTTGCAATTGAAAATCAATTGATCTATATTTGTGGGCCTATTTCTGGACTCTATTTAGGTTCCATTGATCTCTTTGTTACTCTCCAATACCACACAGTCTTGAAAATAGTAGTTGTATAATAAATCTTGAAACCAGATAGCATAAATCCTCTGTAGTGGGCTGAATGGTGGTCCTCCACAAATGTCTATGTCCTAATCCCTGGAACCTGTGAATATTACCTTATTTGGGTATAGGGGTCTTTGTAGATATAATTAAATGTAAGAGTTTCAGAGAATGAGATTATCTGAATGGACCCTAAATTCTTATAAGTGTCCATAAAAGAGACACACAAAAAAACACAGACACAGAGGAGGTGGTGATGTAACCACAGAGGCAGAGACTGGAATGTTGTGGCCACAGGTCAAGGGATACTGACAATTTCCAGAAGATAAAATAGGCAAGAAATGGATTTTCTTTTACAGCCTACAAAAGAGCATGACCCTATTGACACATGATTTCAGAATTCTGGTCTCCAGAACTGTGAAAGAATAAATTTCTATTGTTTTAAGCCACTCAGTTTGTTGTAACATCATGACAGCCACCCGAAACTAAGACATCCTCCAACTATATTTTTCTCTCACCATTGTATGTATGCTACTTTATATTTCCTTATGAATTTTGGAAATCCCATGCCAATATCTACAAAAATGGCAGGAACTTTGATTGAGATTGCTTTGAATGTAGAGATCAATTTGAGAATAGTTAGCACCTTAACAATAGTGAGTCCTTCAATCCACCTGTATGGTATCTCTGTCCATTTTTTAAGGTTTTTCAGAACTTAAGTTAGCAATGTTTTTGCAGTTTTCAGCATATAGTTCTTGTACATCTTTATCAGATGTATTCATAAGTATTTTATGTTTTGATAATATTAAAATGGTTTTGTGTTTTAGATACTCAGTTTTTGATTATTCATTGCTAGTATACAGAAATACAGTGGGTTTTTAAAATATTGATCTTTAATCCTGCAACCTTGATAAACTAACTTATTAGTTATAGGAGCATTCTTTTTTAGATTACAAAAAATTTCCTCTGCAGCCAATGATATCATCTGCAAATAAAACAGTTTTACAGGCCGGGCGCGGTGGCTCACGCTTGTAATCCCAGCACTTTGGGAGGCCGAGGTGGGCGGATCACGAGGTCAGGAGATCGAGACCATGGTGAAACCCCGTCTCTACTAAAAATACAAAAAATTAGCCGGGCGTGGTGGCGGGCGCCTGTAGTCTCAGCTACTCGGAGAGGCTGAGGCAGAAGAATGGCGTGAACCCAGGAGGCGGAGCTTGCAGTGAGCCGAGATTGAGCCACTGCACTCTAGCCTGGGTGAAAAAGCGAGACTCCGTCTCAAAAAAAAAAAAAAGAAAAAAAAAAAAAAAACAGTTTTACTTCTTCCTTTCCAAGATGGGAATGATGTTTTGATTTCTTTTTATTGCCTTATTACACTGATTAGAACCTCCAGTGCATGTTGAATAGAAGTGTTGAGAGCAAGCATCCTTGCGTGTTCTGTCTGATCTTAGAGGAAAATACAGTAACTCAGTCTTTTACTAATAATGATATTAGTTGTAGATTTTTTATGGGTGCCCTTATCAGATTGAATAAGCTCCTTTCTAGTCCTTATTTTCAGTTTTTTTCTTAAATCAGGAATAGAGTTTGCATTTGCCAAATGATAGTTTTATATCTATTGAGATGATCATGTTATTGTAGTTTTTGTGTTGCTTTTTTTCTAGCATTTCTGATGTTTCTGGTCTGTTAATACAATAAATTGTATTGTTTTATTTTCAAATGTTGAATCAAAGTTGCATTCCTAAAATAAACCTCATTTGGTCATTATGTATAATCACTTTAATATATTGTTGGATTCACCTTGCTAAAAATTTATTTTGGAATTTTTGCATATATGAACATAAGGGATATAAGTTCATAGTCTTATTCTTGCAGTGACCTTCTCTGATTTTGATATTGGAGTGATGCTGACCTGATAGAATGAGTTAGGAAGTCTGTCTTCAAATTTCTGGAAGTGTTTGTGTAGAATCAGCACTATTTCTCACTTAAATGTTGGTAGAATTCACCACTGAAGTCATACAGGCCTGCAGTTTTGGTTTATTTGTTTGTTTTGTGAGAAGTTTTTAAAGCACATATTTAATTATTTGAATAACTGTAGGGATATTAAGTTATCCACTTTATTATTTGAAAAATTTTTATTGATACATAATACTTGTACATATTTATGGGGTACATGTTATATTTTGTTACATGCATGGAATGTGTAATAATCAAATCAAGGTATTTAGGATATTCATTAGCTCAAGTATTTGCCATTTCTATGTATTGGAAACATTTCAAATCCTCTCTTCTAGCCATTTTGAAATAAATAGTACATTGTTGTTAACTATAGTCACCCTATTCTGCTATCAAAGATTAGAACTTTTTCCTTCTATCTAACCGTATATCTGTACCTGTTAACCAACCACCCCCTGCCTCATTGCCCACATCCTTGCCAGTCTCTAGTATCTCTCATTTTACTCTCTACCTCCATGAGATTAACTTTTTAAGCTCCCACATGGAAGTGAAATCGTGATATTTGTCTTTCTGTACCTGGTTTATTTCACTTAACATAATGACCTCCTGTTCCATCTATGTTGCTGCAAAGTGACAGGATTTCATTCTTTATTGTGGCTGAATTGTATTCCATTGTGTATATGTACCACATTATAATTTTTTAATTTTTAATTTTTTAACTTTTGAGTTCAGGAGTACATGTGCAGTGTTGTGCAGGTTTGTTACATAGGTAAATGTGTATCATGGGGGTTTGTTGTACCAATTATTTCATCACCCAGGTATTAAGCCTAGTATCCATTAGTTATTTTACCTGATCCTCTTCCTCCTCATGCCTTCCACCCTCCAATAGATCCCAGTGTGTGTTGTTCTCCTCTATATGTCCATGTATTCTCATGATTTACCTCCTTCTTAGAAGGGAGAACATGCAGTATTTGGTTTTCTGTTCCTGCAATAGTTTGCTAAGGATAATGACCTCCAACTCCATCCATGTTCCTGCAAAGGACATAATCTCATTCTTTTTTATGACTCCATAGTATTCCATGGTGTATATGTACCACACTTTATTTAACCAATCTATCGTTGATGGGCATTTAGGTTGATTCCATGTCTATGCTATTGTGAATAGTGCTGCAATGCACATACACTTGCATGTGTCTTTATAATAGAACTATTTATATTCCTTTGGGTATATATCTAGTAGTGGGATTGCTGGGTCAAATTATACCACATTAAAAAAATCTATTCATATGTTGATGGATATTTAGGTTGATTCCATATCATTGCTATTGTGAATACTGCTGTAATAAACATGGGGGTACAGATGTCTTTCAATATAATGATTCCTTTCCTTTGGATAAATATCCAGTAGTGGGATTGCAGAATCATGTGGTATTTCTGTTCTCAGTTTTTTGAGAAATCTCCATACTGTTTTCCATAGTGGCTGTACTAGTTACCATTCTCACCGTAAGTGTATGAGAGTTCCCTTTTCTCCATATCTTCATCAGAATATCTTTTTTTGTCTTTTTAATAGTAATCATTTTAACATTGGTAAAATGACATCTTATTGTGGTTTTTATTTGCATTCCCCTGATGACTGGTGATATTGAGCATTTTTCATATACCCATTGGCCATTTGTATGTCTTCTTTTGGGGAATGTCTATCCATGTCCTTTGCCCAGTTTTAAATCAGATTATTATTATTAATTATTATTACAATTGAATTGACTCCCTTATATATTTGAGATCAGTCCCATGCCAGATAATTAGTTTACAAATATTTTATCCCATTTAACAGGTTGTCTCTTCACTCTGTTGATTGTCTTCTCCACTATGCAGAAGCTTTATAGTTTGCTACAGTCCCATTTATTTATCATTGTTTGATTTTGCCTGTGCATTTGAAGTCTTGGCCATAAAAATCTTTGCCTAGACCAATGTTCTGAAGTGTTTATGTTTTCTTCTAGTAGTTTTATCGTTTTGACTCTTACTTAAGTCTTTAACCCATCTTGAGTTGATTTATTGTATTTGCTGGGATAGGGATCCAGTTTCAGTCTTCTGCATATTGACATCCAGTTTTCCCAGCACCATTTATCGAAGAAGGTGTCCTTTCCCCAATGTATGTTCCTGTCGACTTTGTTGAAAATCAATTGGCTGTAAACAGGTGGATTTATTTCTGGGTTCTCTATTCTGTCCCTTTTGTCTCTGTTTCTGTTATTATACCAATACCTTGATGTTTGGTTGCTCTAGACTTGCAATATATTTTGAAGTCAGGTAGTGTGATGCCTCCAGCTTTCTCTTTTTGGCTAGGATTGCTTTGGTTAGTCAGGCTCTTTTCTGGTTTCATGTAAGTTTTAGGATTGTTTTTCCATTTCTGCAAAAAAATGACATTGGTATTTTGACAGGGATTGCATTGAATCTGTAAATTGCCTTGGGGAGTATGGTCATTTTAACAGTATTAATTATTTTGGTTCATGAGCATGGAATGTCCTTCCATTTTTTTGTGTTCTCTTCAATTTCTTTCATCAGTGCCTTGTAGTTTTCCTTGTAGAGGTCTTTCACCTCCTTGGTTACATTTATTACTAGGTACTTTTTGTGGCTATTACAAATGGGATTTTGTATTCTGCAACTTTACTAAATTTATTTATTAGATCTAAGAGTTTTTGGTAAAGTGTTTACGTTTTTCTAGATTTAAGATTATCTGCAAAAATGGCCATTTTGACTTCCTCTTTTCCAATTTCAATGCCTTTTATTTCTTTCTCTTGCCTGATTGCTCTGGCTAGCACTTCAAGTACTATGATGAATAGGAATGGTAAAAGTGGAGTTCCTTGTGTCTTGTTTTAGTTTTCAGAACAAAGGCTTTCAGGTTTTTCTCATTTGGTATGGTGTTAGCTGTGGGTTTGTCATGTATAGCCATTATAATGTTGAGGTATGTTCCCTCTATGCCCACTTTGTTGAGTTTTTATTATGAAGGGGTGCTGAATTTTATCAAATGTTTTTTTTCTGCATCTATTGAGATGATTATAGTTTTTCCTGCATTGGGTTAATGTAAGATATCACGTTTATTGATTTGCATATGTTGAACCATCCTTGCTGCTTTGGATATATCTTCCTTGATTATGGTGTGTTATCCTTTGGATGTGTTGTTGGACTCAGTTTTCTACTATTTTGTTGAGGATGTTTGCATCTATGTTTAGCAGGGATATTGTTCTGTAGTTTTTGCTTGTTTATTTGTTTCATCTTGCCTGGTTTTGGTATCATGGTAATGCTTGCCTCATAGGATGAGTTAGGGAAAATTCCATCCTCTTCAAGTTTTTGGAATAGGTTGAGGAGAATTGATGTGAGATCTTCTTTGTAAATCTGGTGGAATTTGTCAGTAAAGCCATCTAATCCTGGGCTTTTCTTTTTTGGGAGACTTTTTATTATTGATTTAACCTCATTACATGATATTGGTCTGTTCAGGTTTTCTATTTGAGACTTGTTTTCTGGGTCAGAATACGGTCTCACTTGAAAATGCAGCGTGGGCACTTAAAAAGAATGTATGTTCTCATGTTTTGGGGTGGAATGTTTTATACTTGTCTGTTAGATCAAGGTGATTATTTGTATTGTTCAGGTCTTCTATATGTTGTTACTTGTTCTACCAATAACGGGGAAAGAGTGTTGAAATCTCCAAATATACTTTTGTGTTTGTTTATATCTCTTTGCATTTCTATTGATTTTGCTTCATATATTTTGAACTCATATGGTGCAAAACATTTAGAACTGTTATGCCTTCTTGATGAATAAACCAGTTTATTATTAGGAAATTACCTTTCTTCCCCTGGTAATTTACTTGTCTGAAATTTACTTTTTTTGATATTAATAAACCCATTCTAGCTGTCTTCTGCTTACTGTCAACAGTATATTTTAACATCATTTTACTTTTAACCTATTTGTATCTTTATACTTAAGGTGAGTTTCATTTTAAATATCATTTTATTTTAACCTATATGTATCTTTATACTTAAGGTGAGTTCCTTGTAAGTGGCATGTTGTAGGGCCTTCCTTTCTTATTCAATGTTAAAAATTCTACTTTTTAGTTATTTAGACCATTATCATTTAAGGTGAATATGTGTATGATTGTGTTTAAACCTGCCATCTTTTGTTTGTTTTCTCGTTATCACGTTTGTTTGTTATTTTTCTTCTTTTTCTTTTTTATGATCCCATTTTATCTTTGTTGTTGGATTATTAGTTATAACACTTTGTTATGTTACTTCAGTGGCTGCTTTGGAGTTTATAATATATATTTTTGACTTACCAGTCTCCCTTCAAGTACGAGTCTTTACTTCATGTGTAGCATACAATAGAATCTTCCATTTCTCTGTTTCCTGCCCTTGTGTTATTAATTCATTTTGCTACTACATATGGTATAACCCCACATTATATTGTTACTATTTTTTAAACAGTTGACTATCTTTTATATAGGTTTAAATAATAGGAATAAAATACATTATATTAACCTATGTTGTTATTACTTATGACACTCTTTATTCCTTTGTGGAGGTTCAAGTGTCTATTTGAAATCATTTTTCTTCTGCTTGAAGGACTGCTTTTACATTTTTGCTTGCATTATCATTTCGTGACATTCTGTTTTAAGTACAGACAATTTTTTCCCAATACTGAAAAAAAAAAAAACATTTCTTACTACTCTAACCCATTCCCTATCAGTTATAATGTTTCTAGTCTAGCTGTTAAAGGCCAGCACTATTCCTAGGAGAGTGTTGAGCATGTTTCCCTCTAATTCTTTCAAGTGGTTCTTTCTCTGGCCTTAGGTAATTTTCTCACACATAACTATGGATAAATACTCAACAGAAGACTCTGAGAAAGACCCTCTGTAAATTTCCAGGGTTCTTTCTCTGAGCAGATCTCTCTTCTCTGATATTTCGCCCTGTGAACTCTACTCAGCCTTGAATTCTGAGAAAATCCACATCCATCTCATCAACTCAAGGAGACAGGCTCTGCTTGAGTTTCCTCTCGCTTTGCTTGTTGCTTCCTAAACATCTCCTCCAGGCAATAAGCTAAGGCAATAGTAGAGCTCACCTTATTGGTTTTTCTCTTTTGTTGCCTGAGGTTCAATATCCCTTTAAAACCATTTATTTCATACATTTTTATAGTTATTTAAAATAATAAATCTGGTGCCTGTTAATTCATCTCATCTGAAAATAAAATGTGGAATTTTTAACTGTATTTAATTTCAATTAATTTAAATTTAAATAGTCACATCTGGCTATATCAAATAGCACTGAATAGAAGGTACTGATTACAGAGATATTCACATCGTGAAATTTCATTGAACTGTGTACTTATGATTTGCACACTTTTATGTATGTGTAACACTTCAACAAAAAATGGCTGAAGAATTAAAATGCTATTCTTAAACTTGTTCATCAGAAACATACTTTTTTTCTGAATCATTGCTCAGGAAAGCTGACTCTGTGTGTGTGTGTGTGTGTGTGTGAGAGAGAGAGAGAGAGAGAGAGAGAGAGAATCATGAAAGTTTTAGCAAGGAAGAATAAAATAAAATAATGCTCTCATTATTTATAATGCTCAAAGATGAAAGAATGAATGAGTGGTAAGTAAAGCATGTCTATATAAATTACATATGCCACATTCACATTACAAGATTAAGAATCGTGTCATCTTTAAACTCCAGTGAAATTAAACTGAATGATAAAAGATCTACCAGGTATAGTAACTTTACTTAATATCTTATATCTGATTTATTGTTATTATATACTGGAGTTAGTTTAACTTGTGTAATTCCTACCTTTAGAAAAGGGTTTTTTTTAATGTGCCTAGCCCTAAGTGGTCCAACTTGGCTTGATCTTTGCATATGACAGAGGTCTGAGGAGGCAATGTGTATTTATAGCATGAGGAGAACTGTAAAATGGATCATGTTTTTAATTTTTTGAATAATTCGATATTTCCCTATAGCCTGATTTCCTTTATATGAGGCCTGTTTCTCTTCCTGGGGATGAGTCTGACTAGGTAATTCTATTAATTTTTCTTTTTTTTTTTTTTGAAACGAAGTCTCACTCTTGTCCCCCAGGCTGGAGTGTGATGGCGTGATCTCTGCTCACTGCAACCTCCACCTCCCAGGCTCAAGCAATTCTCCTGTCTCAGCCTCCCGAGTAGCTGGGATTACAGATGCTTGGCTAATTTTTGTATTTTTAGTACAGACAAGGTTTCACCATGATGGCCACACTGGTCTCGAACTCCTGAGCTCGTGATCTGCCCACCTCGCCTCCCAAAGGGCTGGGATTACAGGCTTGAGCCACCACGCCTGGCCTAATTTTTCTTTTATTCATGGATACATCCATCCATCCATCTATTCATCTATCTATCCATCTATCCGTTTATCCAACACATATTGATTACCTGTTTTGAATTGGGAAAATCACTTTAAAAAGATTAGATATTTATCTTAATACAACTTACAAACCAGTAGGTACAACACATATGAATGAAATAATGTTTTAAGTTATCATACATGGAATAAAAATGTACAGTGTTAAGTGAGGGCATAGCAATGAGACGAGCTCTAGTGTAATTGGGTCAGAAAATGAGTCTTCATAGTGATATTGATGTGAAGCCTGAAAGGTGAGTAGAAATTAGGCCATGGGGCTGGGGTAGGAAAAGTTCATAAAAAATTACAGGCAAAGGTAGAGCATCTACAAATGTGCTGAAATATGCATCTATAAATGCAGGAAAGAGCTTCATAATTTTTGAGGAACCTGAAGAAGGTCATTGCAACTGGAGAACCTAGAGTAAGAGAAAGTGACTTGAGGCAAGGCTGAATGAAGGCATAAATCAAGCAATGCAGGCCTTATTGGTCTTGCTGGGGATTTTTGTCTTGATCGTAAGAGCAATGCAAAGCATCAAGTAGTTTCACACTGGATAGTGAGAAAGCCCAGCTTATATGTTAAAATAATCCCTTGGCTGTACTGTGAAGTTTAGATTAGGGAGGAGAAAAGCATAAAAAGTATGAAAGTATATGTGGGCTCAGGAGTAGAAGGGGTAGATTTGGGGAGAATGGTTTGTATATCATAGAGATAAGAAATAGTTTAGGCTGGGCACGGTGACCCACGCCTGTAATGCCAGCACTTAGGGAGGCCGAGGTGAGTGGATCATGAGGTCAAGAGATCGAGACCATCCTGGCCAACATGGTGAAACCCTGCCTCTACTAAATATACAAAAATCAGCTGGGTGTGATGGTGCGCACCTGTGGTCCCAGCTACTTGGGAGGCTAAGGCAGGAGAATCACTTGAAACTGGGAGGCAGAGATTGCAGTGAGCCGAGACTGGACCACTGCACTCCAGCTGGTGACAGAGCGAGACTCTGTCTCAAAAAAAAAAAAAAAAAGGAAAAGAAATAGTTTAGATTAATGGAGATTTAATGAACCAATTAAAGCCATTCTTACTGGGAGTATTAAGGGGACGAAAAGAGAGGGTTTTTTTCCCATCATGCAAATAGCTTATGTTTCTGGATTTGTCTCTGTACTCATTTCCGTGAGATGGAGAGCACAGACTGTCTTGATGGGGAAAATCTAGGAATCCCTTTTGGAGAAGCTGAGTTTGTGGAGGTCAAAGAGTTTAGTTTATTATGATGCTCTAAATAAATACATGCCATTATTTCACTATTATTCTTACTTTTAATTAAAAAACAAGAGGATTGGGTGGGAACTCTGTCAACCAGTAACTAAACTCTCTCTTGAGACTGACTTATCTACACATTTTATAGACATATTTATGACAAAATTATTGCTTATTACAACAATTCTTCCTGACAGCACATTTTTATCAATGATTTTTTGTTTGTTTGTTTAACTTGAATGATTTGTGAATATTTCAGGGTAGCTCTCTGATCAACCAGACCAGACTTTGTAGGATAATTCTACCTCTTACGAAGTCGGTTACCTTGGTCAACTTACTCTACAAGCTTCAGAGTCTTTTCCTGCAAGATAATAGTGATATAATGTAATGTGTTATTATCAAGTTTAAATGAACTTATGTATTTAATCTCAGGGAGAGGTTATAATATTGTATTATGGTAACTGTTACTTTTTAGTGCCAAAATCAGACTGAGGAGTAGATAGAATTAATATGTAAGTGAAATGATGCAAAAAAGAACATTTTCAAGTAAGAACATATTTCGAAAAATGCTCATTAACTTGCATTTACTATGTTCTTCAAAATCCTCTCTTAAAAGTGTGTCACTGTTTTTTCC
The DNA here is from genome assembly GCF_009828535.3 of Hylobates moloch. Taxonomy (NCBI): domain Eukaryota; kingdom Metazoa; phylum Chordata; class Mammalia; order Primates; family Hylobatidae; genus Hylobates; species Hylobates moloch. The sequence continues at coordinate 46,079,705 of NW_026652288.1, forward strand.
CTTGAAGCAAAAAGAAACTTTATAAAAGATTAAACAGACAAAATACAGAGATATAAATAATGAGATCCAACTTTTTCTGTGTATATTGGGAATTTCCCCTTTATTTTACAGTTTCGCACCTAGTAGCATGAACAATTTGCCTCTAACAGAATTAAAAGTGCCTTTAGGACTATCACAATTACATACTAGAACAGAATTTGCCAGCAAGAATTTTATTATGAAATGGGGCTGCATTGCAAAAATACTTATTTCAACTACAAGTGGGAAAATAGCTTCAATTAGTTCTCTGAGGAACCTTGATTTATGTAGATTAGGTGATGAATCAAAGGAGTTTAAGTTACTGGATTTACTAAATTCAATTTAAGGTACTACTTTGGGATATCACATAAAATGCTTTACTCAGAAAGTATTTATTAGTAAGACAATGAAATAATCACTTTATGCTTCTAGAAACTATCATGATTTCATACCATCGACTGGAGAAAAAAGTAAAATATTTAAAATCTGTGAAGATACATATATATATATATGAATTGAAATCTGTGTTAAAAATTTATGGAAGTTTGAAAACCTAATAAATTTGATATTCACATTTAAATAGTATCTTTAAAAAATCTTCAAGTAAAGAAAGCAACTTAGATGCACCTCTAAAAAAAAATCCAGACAGACAAATTTTTTACTTCTAAAATGAGAATTTTCCTCCATGACACAAATGTTCTAGAAGCCTCCAGCAGACAGAAGGCCCCAAACAGAAGTTGGAATAAACATGATTTTTCAGTTCAAAGGAACATTTGATTCACAGATTTGGCCTCCTTCCTTAAGAGGTTGAGCTGTAACCAGGGCAGCACAGTCCTCAAGACAGTGTGGCAGAAAATGAAAGCAGAGGCCTAGTTTTTATTACCTCTTCTCCTGAAGAGCTTTGTGTTAGAAGAGGGGTTGTGTTACAAGTAGGAAACTTTCAGCAGTATATAAGAAAAACTCATCTCAAAATGATTTAAATAACAATGGGCATTTATTATCTCACAACATTAGAAGTTCTGAGGAAAAGCAGCTTCTACATTGGATTAATTTAATGGCTCAAATACACTGTCTAGGAACCAGGCCCTTTCCACACTTCCTTTCTGTCATTCTCACCTCCAGACCCAACACACAGCAGAAGAAAAATAGCATGTTTCCTTAAAAGTGTGGAAACCTTTCTCCAAAGCTCCACAGCTATCTTCCCTTCATATGTCACAGGCAATTATGGATCCTACTGATGAAGGGTATTTTCTTGACCCCTTCATGGAACTGTGACAGGGGTGCCCAGTTTACTCAATGCCCACAATGCTCAATCCCTCGTGGGAGGGAGTATGTAAGCAAGCTAGTGTAGGAACCAGCCAGCTGCTTTGGCACCGGTAGAAGCAAACTCCATGCAGGCCCTGTGGCAGCATCCAGGTGGGGGTTCCTGACCTCAAGGCCCCAGAAGGCATGTTACAATGCTCTCTTAGCTCTGCCGTCCACAGACAGCAGTGTGTTATCAGCTCAGTGGGCCCTTTGACTCATGACGTGGGGTGGCTGTCCTCTGCCAGTGAGGGCAAAGGGCCAGTGTGACAGCATTTTTGGGTACCTGCACTTGGTGGGTCCTGAATTCTTGTTCAATGTCCCAGAAGAATGAGGTCACACGGACGAATTGAAGGGTAGTGGATGCAGAGAATTTTACTGAGTGATGAAAATGGTTGTCAGCTGAGAGTGAAGCTGGAAAGAGGATGGGAAGGGCAGGTCACTTTCCCTTGAAGTCAAGTCGCCTCTCTGCCTCTCTCCGCCGTGCAGCCATTGTCTCTGAAGTCAAGTTGCCTCTCCTCAGTGTTCAGCCACTTCTCCCTTCTACCAGCTGAGTCTGGGGTCTTTATAGGCACAGGTTGGGGTTGGGGTAGACCATAGGCAGTTTTGGAAAAGGCAATATTCAATTGGTTAAAAGACATTATTTAGAAAGAACCAATTGGGAGAGAGCGGGCAAACAGGGATAGAAGTTCTCATTTTGAACCATGGGTTTCAGGCTTTTCGGCTTGAAGGTGGGGCTTCATCAGGGACCTGCCTCTGTCTGCCTAGAGTTTCTCTGCCTCCTGTCTCTATCAATATGCACTTTCCTAAACCAGTTATTGACAAGGGGAATGGGATTACCCTTTTTGTCTTAGACCACGGGTAGGCAGTCTTTCCCTTTAAGGAGCCAGGTAGTAAATGTTAGGCTTTATGGGCCATACTGTCTCAGTCACAACTACTCACTTTTGCTGTTGTAGTGCAACAGTAGCCACATACCATGGTGCATGAACAAATGAGCATGGCTGTGTTCCAACTACATTTTATTCCAAAAGTTGGGAGTACAGATTCAGCCTATGGGCCATAGTTTGGTGACTTCTGCTTTAGACCAATTGGGATTTATCTTTTACAGGATTTCAACATTTGACTTTTAGGGGAGGCACATTCAGACCATAATACCATGCACCCTTTCTTGAGAGGATCAGGAAAAATAACTAGTGGGTACTAGGGTACTGAAGCACATGCAAAACCTATTTGGGTACAAAAACGTTTATCTTCTTCTTTTATTCCAGGGTCATGTCCAAGATCCTTAGATTAATAATTTAGAGATTTTTGGTGATATTTGAGCCTCTTGCTCAACCTAATTTTTTTCTGTTTTTGTTCACTAAAAAGAGGAACTGGAAAAGTCAAATACCCATTTGCCCCTTCTTTCCCAGGACTAGTAAGAAAAGTATATTTGAGAGTTCCTTTCAGGAAAAGCTCTCTGCTCAAAATAATCTCTTTTACTCTGCCAGTAATTACACCAGTGAGATTCATCTCAGCATTGAGGGGCCACTTACATTTCTTACCATGTGACTCTGTCCATCTTCAAGCCAGGAATGACGTGTTAAATCATTTTTGTGCTTCCAATGTCTGACTTCCTTTTCTGCAGCCAGCCAAAAACACTGGTTTTTTTAAAGGGCTTTTGCAACTAGTTCAGACTCACTGATAATCTTCCTATTTTAAGGTCAATTGTGCCATAACCATAACCTAGTCCTAGGAGTAAAACCTATCACATTTACAGACCCTGGGATTGTGTATAACATGTGGAAGTCTGGAGGAATGGAAAATCCTGGGAAACATCTTAGAATTCTGTCTACCACACACCTACAACTAAAGCTTACGTACAAAATTTCAAAACATCAAGGGGTTAAAAAGATTCTAAAGTAGCAAAAGCATATCAGCATATCACATTCCACATACTATGTAATTATAATTGACTAGTATTAGACTTATTTCACCAGTAACAATGGCTATTGGAACGCAGTAACACAATACTTTTAAATTTCCAAGGGAAATCTTTTTTTCAGTGCGGAATTCTATTTCTATCCAAATTATCACTTAAGTACATGAGCAGAGTGCAGGTATTTTTAGATATGCAAGGAGTCATAAAAATTTTATTTCCCATGTGTCTTAGTCCATTTGGGCTTCTATAATAAAATAGCATAAAATGGGTGGTTTATAAACAACAGAAATTTACTTCTCACAGCTCTGGAAGCTGGCAAGTCCAAGATGAAGGTGTTAGAAGGTTTTGTATCTGGTGAGGACCCTTTCCTGGTTCATAGATGGCACCTTCTTGCCATGTGCTCACATGGTAGAAGGGGAGAGCAAGCTCTCTGCAGTCTCTTTTATAAAGGCAGTCATCCCATTCACGAGGGCTCTGCTATCATGACCTAATCACCTGCTAAAGGCCCCCAACTTTTCATACCATCATCTTGTCAGTTAGGATTTTAACATGAATTTTAGGGGAGGCACATTCAGACCATAATACTATTCACCCTTTCTTGAGAAGATCAGGAAAAATAACTAGTGGGCATTAGGTTTGATAGCTGGGGACTAAATAAACTTTATACCAATCCTCTCGACACAAGTTTACCTATGTAAGAAATCTGCACATGTATCCCTGAACTTAAAAATAAAAGTGAAAAAATAAACTGTTTTTGTGTAAGAGAGAACAAATGTCACTTTATTCTCAATGTGAATATAAACTATTATCTGAAATTATATGAAACATTATGTATTATCAACTTTATTTCTATAAAACTACTATCATATAAAAAACAGAGTTAAAGGAGATTTAAAAAATCAAGAAAGAGGATAACACCAGATTCTCTATAGAGTAGATTCAACATGGGAAAGCAGGGTAGAGAATTTTGGGTTGGAAGCTGCTTGGCAGGTCTAGATAATCAGTCTAGATTGGAGCTAGGAAAAAAAAGAAAGTTTCCATAGAAAAAAATAATTATCCTTCAACCTCAACTTCTTCAACCCAAATGACTCTAATAATAGTAGCTACTTTATAAGGTCATTAGGTTACTGAGGCCACTAAATAAATTAACATAAAGTACTCAGAGCATTGTCTTACATTTATAAACACTTCAAAAGTGTTTGTAAATTAGATTTGGTGGTAACTAAGAAGAACTAAAGAGAGAAATGGTTTATGGGAGGTGGGTCAAGGTTTTTGCTTTCATTCAAGTTCTTTCTATTCCGTACATATGTTTTTTGTTTTTGTTTTTGTTTTTTTTTTAATTATACTTTAGGTTTTAGGGTACATGTGCACAATGTGCAGGTTTGTTACATATGTATCCATGTGCCATGTCGATTTCCTGCACCCATTAACTCGTCATTTAGCATTAGGTATATCTCCTAATGCTGTCCCTCCCCCCTCCCCCCACCCCACAACAGTCCCCGGAGTGTGATGTTCCCCTTCCTGTGTCCATGAGTTCTCATTGTTCAATTCCCACCTATGAGTGAGAACATGCAGTGTTTGGTTTTTTGTCCTTGCGATAGTTTACTGAGAATGATGTTTTCCAGTTTCATTTAAAGTGATGCTGGTCAACAATGTTAACTACTTCAGATATATTAAATAAGAGAATGTCTAAGATGTATCCACTGTATTTATTGTAAGAAGGTAATTGGCAGTTTTAGCCATAGCCATTTCAGAAATATGATGATTTTTATTTAAATAAAAAAAATCTAGTAAGTTTGGGAGTAATGGAAGGTGATAGGCAGTATAAGTATTTCTTTTTTTGTTGTTACTTTCCTTGTATGAAAAGATTTAATGAATTATGAGCCATTGATCGTTACAGACTTTAAACCTTAATATTTCTTCTTTCTTATGTAAAACCAGGTAATTAAAACAGCCTATCTCAAGTATGACAGAAAACCATAGTAGGAATAAGAATCATAGTAATGGTGCTTCCATAGTATAAGTATTTCTTTCAAAAAAATGTGACTTTGACGAGGAATAGTAAACAGGATGGTAGCAAGGAAAGGAAGAAAGTTGAAGGAATGTATGTTTTTACTTAGAGACCCCACTCCTAGTCATCGCCTTTAGTTCTCTCCTCTTTTTTTTTTTTTTTTTTTTGAGATGGAGTTTTGCTCTTGTTGCCCAGGGTGGAGTGCAATGGCGTGATCTCGGCTCACTGCAACCTCCACATCCCAGGTTCAAGCCATTCTCCTACCTCAGCCTCCCGAGTAGCTGGAATTACATGCATGCACCACAACACCCGGCTAATTTTTTTTTTTTTTTTTTTAATTTTAGTAGAGACGGGATTTCTCCATGTTGGTCAGGCTGGTCTCGAACTCCCAAACTCAGGTGATCCGCCCACCTTGGCCTCCCAAAGTGCTGGGATTACAGGCGTGAGCCACCGCGTCCAGCCCATCTCCCTCAGTTCTCTCAAGCCAGCCTAACTGAAAGTGAGGATATAAAATTTTGATATAGATAATTTTTATAATTCTATGTAAAGCGTAAGTAAAAACAGCTTCAGAAAAACACTGCTTTTACTGATCTCTAACGAATAAGCTGGGTAAAAGCCATTGTTTGCAGTGCAAACACAGCTCTAACACAGGATCTGCCATGCAGCCCTAGGCAGAGCTTTGAGCCATCCTAGGTAAGTATAAATGTGAGAAAGATCCAAGGAGAACAATGCAAACCCAGCTGCCCTCTGTTCCCCACTCCTTGTCAAGCTTCATTTCACCCCAGTGCAAGAACGGAATCCACACATAGTTAGGCAGATCAGTTGTCTGGAGAGCAAGGGTAGGCTTAGATCATTCTTCTACACCAAAAATGTAGGGGCCAAGTGTTGATGTTTTCTGAAAATATTCTTTGGAGGATGGTCCAGGGAAAGACCGGGCGACCGAGAGTGGCTCAGCTAGTCATTCGGCTTATTTTGAAGCCAGGAAGAGTTTTCATTTGTGTGTGTGTGGTTTGGGGACCATCAAATACATATTCATTGAACCAGTAGATCAACACAAAGTTGGTCAAAGTGTGGAATACAGACTGATGTTTGCCCGGGAATCATTTGTTACCAGTCTGTAGTGGTAATTGAAGGTAAGCATGTATTTTTATAGCAATTTCAAAGTGTAATTTTATATATTTCAAACATATTCTTGAAATATCTGAGTCAGTATCTCTTCTTGTTTTTTAAAATTTTATTTTGCTAGTAAATCTTTCTTTTTTAAGCATCATTACAAAAGTGACAAATTGTAATTTTAAGAAGTCCTTCGCCATAGAGAGTTTGAGAAGCACTGCTTTAGAGCACCTGTTACAGGGACCCTGGACCTCAAGAGGACTTGGGATTGACCTCCCCACCAAACTGACTGAGGATTGTTCTCATCTTTTAGTTGAGGGCAATAATTTCCTACCTCGGAAGGCAACTGTGGGGGTAAAATGAGATAAAGAATTGGTGATTAACTGTTTCTCTGTGTAGAAAGAACACTTCTAGGCAGATTGGACTGCTGTAGCTGTTCTGTACATGATTAAAGAAAACATCTATGCAGTTTCTATGTGAAATAGTGCTTCATAAAAATGTTTTGTGTCCTAACTCATTTTAGGGCTCTTTTGCAAAGTGTCTCACTCCAATGTTTGTATTGAGCTGTGCAGTGACAGGTTTCTTTTTTGGGTGATTAGTGAACAAGTAACATTGCTTGGGCTTTTATCTCCTTTTGCATTGTCTTGTTGCTTGCTGGCAGTGCCTTACATTCCTAATTTAGTGGGTGAGAATGAAATGTGGTTGGCAAACCCTGTAATGCTGAATTACAATGTCATGAATCTTTCACATTCCTTCCCTAGATTCTGCTGATCTTCTGCATAGCAACAGACCTGGTTTACCTTCAGAGACTCATCAGACTATCTGAGGGAATGCAATTCCTTTAAGATCTCTTTTCTCTGTGTGTGCGTTTTTAAATATACTCTTGCATTTTAGTAGTTGATTGAGATGGGATTCATGCATGAGAGATTTACAGAATTTGTATCCGATTAGCAAGGGCCACTTTATACTCTGTAATTGCAGATGTGGTTTTTAAACTGACAATTGTAAGTTTGCATGTATTCTTTCTCTCCTAAGTGTTTAGACTTTGTATTCAGGATAGAAATTACCTTTTCTAAGAAGTTTTACCAAGCTGAGTGCAAATCTGTAATACCTCAGCAGTAAAACAACCCTGGAGGGATAATTTTGTGCAACCATTTCAATCTTGATACCAATTAAAATGGTATGATCTATCTCACCGCCATCACACAAAACAGGTTTCTATGCCATCTCCTCACCTCTTGCTTAGGGAAAACCATCAGATTGGTTCTATCGCACTCAGATTTCAGATCATACATCTTTTTTTTCAGAGACTTATGGATTCTAATAACAATAGAAAGTACTGACATAAGCCTATTTTCGTGGCTGCCTTTCAATCGGTATGTAACACACTTTCCATTTTGTCTTCACCAGAAATAAATTGTACTTTAAATCTCTGCTCTCCTTAAATATTTCAAATATGTGGGATATGATATCATCTCTAAAAAGGGAACTTCTTTAGATGGCATTGTTAGGAAGGCTTAGCAAAAGCATTTTGCAAGCTAGTAACATAATTCTAGAACAGGTTTTATTGCCTTACAAGCTAGTAGCATCCTCCTGAGATTAAGAAATTGCTATAATTGCTATGTGAAAGAGAAGGCAGAGAGATAGTTTTTGCTGATAAACTTTGAGGTGCTTTAGAGAAGCAAGACACGGTTGCTTTAAATATATAACCTCCTTTCTTCACTCTCAATTGCCCAAATCCTATTCCTCTACACCCTTGCACCTCATTTCTCCCACTTTCTGCTTCAGCTCACCTTGGTTCTTTGTGACACAACTTTTTCCATGCAACTGAGTCACTTGGAGAGGCCTCTGCAACATTCACAAGGAAACAAGCATCATCGACAGTGCTGAATTTATTGTTTTGTAAAGGAATGGGTTTTTGTGTGTGAACTTCTGGAGACAAAAGAAACACGAATTGTGACTATAATTTATCCCATGCCATATATTCCCTATTCTACACTTAATGTTTAATTAATTGCTCTTATCAGTTAGGCTCTGTGGCAGCATTTTACCTTTTTGAATAGCTGCTCATTTTCCCTACATTTCTGTAGTTTTCTTCAGCGCTCTCAAAGGGTACCATTCTTCTTGTGTGACAGATGGGCATAACTTTATAAGAAAGGGATTTAGTCATTAACACCCATGTAAACAGATTATTCTTGCTAAGAAAATACCTTGTAAGGACACAAGAGCAGTGTAGCTTTTGAGAGAAACCATATCTCATACACTAAAATTACAAAAACACTTTCAGATTAATTGCTGTTTATTAGAATTGTTTGTGGGGAGTGAGGATGTTGAAGTAGAAGGCAGATCATAGAACAGAGGTTTTATTATAAGCTTCCAAAGTCTGGAGGTGGCAGCTGCTGGTGGCAGGTATAGCAGAGCACTTGGAGACATGGAGTGGTAGGTCAGCAGTGGTGATAGACTCTGGAGATACTGGATCACCATGAACAGAGCTCTCATTTCTCTCCCAGCTGGAAGTGGCAGCTACTGTTTGAGAACTGCAATAAATAAACATTTGCCAAGTTAATCAGGCATGTACTATGTCCATTAATCCCTCCTGTTCCAGGTCAAACCTTATCCCTTCCCTCTTTGAAAGGAAACAGCAGTTATGTGCTCAATATTGTGAAGGACATTATACATTTATTCATTTCTATATATCTATGAATCCTTTCTGAGCTGTCAAGTATGCATTCCTTCCTTCAATTAAGAGGTATTTATTGAATGGCTACAATGTGTCACTGCATGAGGTGACACATGCCTATGGGGAAACTCTCTGCCTGATATCAGAAAGCTTACAGTCTATTGCGAGAAACTTAGACATTAAGTGAGAAATTACAAATTAAAATGTGAATTGTAATCACAGCAATAAATTAATGCACCTTATAGTAAGTCTTTTGGGTTGAGTAGAGTGTTTTATTTTGAAGTACTTCTCCTTCATAATACTGTTTTCAGCTGAAATGCATTTTTCTCATGCATGAGAAAAACAGAAGGCTGAAAAAGAGTAAATAGGTGATGAGAAATTAAGCTATTAAGATGATAGGACAGAGGAGGTAAGGTTTTCAAATTGGAAAACACATACCTAAGAGATGAATTAGTCTATAATCACATAAGGAACCCTTTAAAATGCCTCATAACAGTGCCTTTTTTTTTGTATTTATAATGTTTCTTATCCATTAGGTTACTTTGTCCTCACAATGAGCCTGCAGGGATAATAAGGGGAAGTATGACCCTCCTGGTTTTACGGGGAAGTTCAAGTCTTGCCTAATGTTACCCAACTAATAATGAACAATGTTGGGATTCAGACCCAGACCTTCTGGTTTCCAGTCTATTATGAGTTCTACAGCTACATGACAACACATTTCTCTTCACCTGTCATCTCTAAATGTGTTTGACAGCTCCAAGGCAATCCAAGATCACTGACAGGACAAAAGCAATCAAGTTCACATCAAGACCCTACTTTTAGAGAGAAGTTCAGAAATTCAGAAGTTTTGCAAAAGTAATTTATGTCAAATGCAGAAAGTCTAGAAAATCTAGAAAGACAACAAAACTCACCCATAATTTCATCAGCCAAATATAACCAGTTTTAAGATTTACATATATATCCTTCCAGTCTTTTTTCCTCGCGTCTTTATTATTATTATTTCACAAAAAGAGATTACATTGAACTTCTACTTTGCAAACTGCAGCTTAAAATTAGCTCTCTCTCTCTCTATATATATATATGCTACATATATGTGTGTGTGTGTATATATATATATATATATATCATACATTACCCCATATTGATATTTCCCTATAGTATGATATTAAGGTTAAAATATTTTTGTTATATAAATGTACTTTAGTTTATTAAATATTTTATTTATTTTGTTTAAGCAATTTCTAATTCTTAGGTATTAATATTTTTTCTGCCAATATGTACATGGCAGCAGTGATATGCTGATATTTCTCTCTGGTTAAAAAAGAAAGCCCTAGTCCATAATATTGATAATTTCTGTGGTGCAAGGATTTCCACCAGGACCAATTCTAAGTTTCCAAATGTTTAACAACCAGCTTGAAAATTTTCTAAAAGTTAAACAATAGGTTACAAGTTTGTAAGTGTTGTCTCCAGCATATTTCTACATGGCTAGAGTGTATATTCTTGAAGCTAAACCTTTGTCAGATTTTTTATTTCTCTGTTTTTGACTCCATAAAGAGAAAATTGCATGAAAAATTATTTACTAATAATACTGGAGGGATGAATGAAGCTTATTTCATTGTTAGTGAGCAGTCATTACTTCTGTGATGATCATTAATATTTATATATTTTTCAGTCACTTACCTTTTTTTTTTTTTGAGACGGAGTGTCACTCTGTCACCTAGGCTAGAGTTCAGTGGTGCGATCTCAGCTCACTGAAACCTCTGCTTCCCAAGTTCAAGCAATTCTCCCACCTCAGCCTCCTGAGTAGCTGGGATTACAGGCGCCGCCACCACGCCAAGCAAATTTTTGTATTTTTAGTTGAGATGGGGTTTCGCCATGTTGGCCAGGGTGGTCTTGAATTCCTGACCTCAGCTGATCCACCCACCTCAGCCTCCCAAAGTGCTGGGATTACAGGCATGAGCCACCACGACTGGCCCAGTCACTTATCTTAACCAAATATTATGTAATGTTTCTCTTTGTCTCATTTGTGTTTAAAGACTGAGGACAATCATTGGATTATATATACTATTTAAAACTTCCTTAAATTTATAAACTTAAAACTGGTACTCAGTGCATATATAATAGATGTGGGTTGTAATACCAGCTCTACCAATTAACAGATTGTTAAATTTCGGCCACTTTACTAACCCCTTTGAGATTCAGTTTCCTCATCTGCAACCATTCAGTTTATTTCATGGAATTACCACGAAGATGTGCTATAAGATTTAAAGATTCTTTTGATGGTGGGACACATGCAGTGACATTTGGATAGGTGAAAGGCAGAACTCTATTACTTTCTGCTCCCAAAGAGAGCAGAGGGAGTTGTGCTGGGGACAAGATAACAGCAAGCTGGAGCTGTAGCGGCCAACTCATGGATGGGAAGTGCGACGGGGTTAGCTAGGTTTCACAGACTTTCCGTAGATTGGCTGTAGAATAACTTTTCAGGCTTCAGGGAATAGGTCTGTTCCTGGAGCCTGTCCAGGTTGTCTGGTACCTGGCCCCAGGATGATTAGGGCTGGTACAGAGTGGCCTGGAGTATGGGAGCTTAAGACAGATGGTTGGGGTATAGTCTGAATCAGCTGTTCGAGAAGGAGACCTGACTGGCCCGCCTACTTTTCTTCACCTTTTACCCTCATTAAATCCTCTCACGTGACAGAAAAATGACCACTATCAACCGAAGCTATCACAGAGTGCTTTTTAACCTCGGTGTGGTTTCATCCGTGAATTAAATGTTGAAGTAACAGTGGTTCTTAACATTCTGAAGTCAAAGGCTCATTGAGAATCCTTTGAAAGCTGTGGGCGACCTCCCCTGAAATGTGTAAGACTCATGTACAGAACATTTTGCCACTGTTTATGTTGTTGCTTCAGCACATGCACTTTACAGAAGCATTTCTTTTGCAGTGAGATAGCTCACAGAGCACAATGCCTCCATTTTCTTCCTTTAGTGGAGCAGCCCCGCCAAGAGATTACAGGCCTTCAGTAAAACCGTGTTGGTTACTGCGGAACACTGAAACAGAAAGCTGCCCGATTAGCATGGCTAAAATTATTCACCAATTCAGACTGGTAGTGAGCCCCTCCTTGTCAAACTGCTCAGAATGAGCTTTCTTTAATCCTCAATAAAAGTGAAAAGGGGATTATTCCTCAGGTTCAATCCAGGCCTTTGAAACTTGTCTTCGAAAAGTCAACTTATCTTCTAAAAGATTTTTCTACACAGTGGAGAAGAAACTTATATTCTCTTTCCATTTCTTACAAACTTTTTGAAGAAACCCTGTTTTTCATGAAGGTGATGATTTCACAGCAGTAGACAAGACTTATTTCAAGATAATTGGCAAAAGTCTTTGATCTCAATACATTCTGATGTATTTATAATACTTGATCTAGCAAATATTTATGAAGCACCAACTATATATCAGGACCTTTATTAGGCATGAGGGATACAGCAGGAAATAGGAAAGATAATTAACTACAATAAGCCAAGATATGTGAAGCTTCTATCTTCAGCCAACAAAAAAAACCCAGATGTGCTGCCAAACACTTCAAATGCTCTACCTAACCATAATGTCCCAATTTTTTGTCCCAATTTTTCTTCCAATCAAATATAGTACGTTTTTCTTCTTAAAAATCTGAAGATACTAATTTTCTTAAAGTTTCCAGAACAGACACAAAATAGAAGGGTACTTCTGATAGCATAATGATTTACTTATTCACTCAACTGTAGATGCAGGAGCAAACAATACAGACCTAGTCCCATGCCCACTAGTAAGCTGTGAAGGAAGAAAGCTAGTAACTGTAACTAACCGCACTTGGAGATATCAGCAATTCCATCTAGTTTATGCTGAAGGAAAATGGCACATCTGCCAATTGCTCTGAGACTTCCTTCAAAATATTAAATGAATATCAGCATTTCTGGAGTAGACAATGTAGACGGAGGCACAAACTACAAACCAAGCCACAAACCACAAACCACTTCTATTTCCAAAGCATGTGGATCCTTGAAGGCTCTCCAATTTGTGTCATACCTTCTATTTGGCAGTGCGGTAAAAAAAAAAAATCTCACAGAAAACCAGTTTTTGCATTGAATTTCAAGTGAGCATTCTCAGGTTTGTCTGTCTATTTCACATTTTCTGAAAACTCATCTTTCTTCCAAATGTATAGTTGGATAGGAGCTACCATGTTTCTGTAGAATGATCCATTCAGTGGCCACAGCCATTGAATTAAGCAATGGACACCTGACCCAGATGGGACAAATACCTCTTTTCTCTGGAGAATTTGGATCTACTACTAAGGACTTTTTTTAAGAGGCTAAACTTAAGAAAGGAATATCAGAGCTACCTGATAAGAGTCTAATATCTTAGGCTTAAAAATATAAATCAGATTTGATTTCTGCCCTGATTAAAATCACACAATGGTTGTCCATTATCCTTAAGATAAAGATCAACTCTGTCTCTATATCTGCACTGTCCTACAGGACAGCTTCTGCCTACCTTTTTGACTTGACTTTTTATCACTCTACCCCTCATTCAGCCTCACTAATATTCCTGTTTTTTATATATGGCAAGCTCATTCCAGTCTCAAAGACCTTACATTTGCTCTTCCCAAAAATTAAAATAAATGTCCTCTAATTTTCCTATGACAGGTTCCTCCTCATCATCCAAGTTTCAGCCTTCCTTCATGACCTCATTTAAAGTACTCCCTCCTCAAATCCCTTTGATTTGAATTTTCCCTTTTATTTATTTATTTGAGACGGAGTTTTGCTCTTGTTGCCCAGGCTGGGGTACAATGGCGCTATCTCGGTTCACTGCAACTTCTGCCTCCCGGGTTCTAGAGATTCTCCTGCCTCAGCCTCCCGAATAGCTGGGATTACAGGCCCCCACCACCAAGCCTGGCTAATTTTTCGTGTTTTTAGTAGATACAGGGTTTCACTATGTTGGTCAGGCTGGTCTCGAACTCCTGACCTCTGGTGGTCCACCCGCCTTGGCCTCCCAATATGGCATTCTCCCTTTTCTAACATCCTAATTATTATCTAAAATCATATTTTGGTGTATTTGTTTACTTATCTCTTTTCCCTAAATTAGAATATGCCCTTCTAATTAATTTGCCTGACTAGTTCACTGATACAGCCTCAAGACCTGGAAGAATACCTGGCATGCTGTGGCAATCAGCAATTAATACCAACAAATATTTGCTGAATTGATGAAGAATCAAGTAATCCTATAATATACCATACTCAGGAACTGTCATCATCTTTGTTTTTCATCTTTGTTATCCATCATTTGGAACTAAGAAGTAAAGGAAGATATAGAGAGGCAAGGAAAACAAAGCAGATATGCTAATATTAGCTTTAGTGAGAGAACAAGAGTCCCAAACACATTCAAATCCCTGGCTCTAGTTCACTGCTTAGGCCCATATGCATCCCTCTTGCCTTCCACGAGATAATCTCAAATCCCCATAATCTATTGCTTTTTTTTTCTGAAGCTAATTTTAATAAGATTTCTGTAATCTTTAGTGATAAAAAATAGTTGTATGTTTAATTAAGATATAATTTAAACACAAAATGCACAAATCTTAAATGTTCAATTTGATGTTTTCACAATTTTAAGAATCTGTGTAACAACTACGCAAAGCAAGAGGTTGAACACGTTCATTACTCCAGGATATTCACTTGTGTCCCTTTCCAGACGGTCCTCCAATCCCTGATGCAGAGGCAATCACCTTCTGACTTCTATTACTGTAGAATAGTTTTTTTTCTGATTTTGTTTAATATAAACAAAATTATATCATATGTGTTTTCATGTCTTACATCTTTGATTCAGCATGTTTTTGGCATCCATATTTTTGTATCACTAAGTCAAGGCCTCATTAAGTTGCTTTCTTTTTATAGATGAGTAAAATTCCATTGTAGGAATGTATGCAATTGTTTATCCTAGAAAGAATTTTGAATGCAGAATTTGCACACTAGTTGAATGAACGTGGGATGAGGACAGCAAGAATTCTTTATTTGGGACCAGGAGGAGGATTATGCCTGTGGTAGCTGAACAGTTGGTTGTTTATCTTCTGTTATATCTAGTATCCAAGATTTTTAGGAGACTTGGTGGCAAAATGTCAAAATATTTTAGTATGTTGACTGATTTATTCAGGCTTCATTATGAGTTTTTTACAAAAGGAATCATCTTCAGTTCAAGATGGCTCACCTGAAAGAAGCCCACAGACAATAGCATGAATTCATAGCTTCTGCCTTTAACCAGCTGGGTGTAAGATAATCTTTTACCTTGCTGAATTGCAACAGCCATTTCCTCAGTTGCATTGTATTCTGAAATTAGAACATATAAATTTGATTTTACAAATCAGAATGAGAATACCTGTGGGGTCCCAGGAAACTTAAGACACCCCTCTGAAGCACCAATACTGCAGGGGTAGACACATTGGTGACCCCATACAATGGCCCTTTCATAAAGCACATTCAACAAGACCCAGGTCAGGATATGGATTCAAATAATACAGCTCAGTATTTCTTTCATAGGTTATTTAAAAATAGAATTTTCTCAAAGGAAATTGACAGACAACTGACCAATCTTTTGTAGAAGTTGTATCTCCAGAAAACACACGAAGGCAAGGCACTGATACAGACACTGATAAGAAACGAACTACAAAGTTGGCTTAGCCTGCTATAGAGAAATCCTCCAAAATCCCAGGCTCAAATGTTGCTCTTGAAGAACACCAATTACAGGAAACCCTCTGAATCAATAAATGCATTAACCAAAAAATTTACTTCACTTTCAAAGGGAGTTAACAAATGGAGGCCCAAGATGTTTGTTCATCTTATATATATATTTTTTTATTATTATACTTTAGGTTTTAGGGTACATGTGCACGATGTGCAGGTTTGTTACATATGTATCCATGTGCCATGTTGGTTTGCTGCACCCATTAACTCGTCATTTAGCATTAGGTGTATCTCCCAGTGCTGTCCCTCCCCCCACCCCCCACCCCACAACAGTCCCCGGAATGTGATGTTCCCTTTCCTGTGTCCATGAGTTCTCATTGTTCAATTCCCACCTATGAGTGAGAACATGCGGTGTTTGGTTTTTTGTCCTTGTGATAGTTTACTGAGAATGATGTTTTCCAGTTTCATCCATGTCCCTACAAAGGACATGAACTTATCATTGTTTATGGCTGCATAGTATTCCATGGTGTATATGTGCCACATTTTCTTAATCCAGTCTATCGTTGTTGGACATTTGGGTTGGTTCCAAGTCTTTGCTATCCTGAATAGTGCCGCAATAAACATACGTGTGCATGTGTCTTTATAGCAGCATGATTTATAGTCCTTTGGGTATATACCCAGTAATGGGATGGCTGGGTCAAATGGTATTTCTAGTTCTAGATCCCTGAGGAATTGCCACACTGACTTCCACAATGGTTGAACTAGTTTACAGTCCCACCAACAGTGTAAAAGTGTTCCTATTTCTCCACATCCTCTCCAGCACCTGTTGTTTCCTGACTTTTTAATGATGGCCATTCTAACTGGTGTGAGATGGTATCTCATTGTGGTTTTGATTTGCATTTCTCTGATGGCCAGTGATGATGAGCATTTTTTCATGTGTTTTTTGGCTGCATAAATGTCTTCTTTTGAGAAGTGTCTGTTCATGTCCTTTGCCCACTTTTTGATGGGGTTGTTTGTTTTTTTCTTGTAAATTTGTTTGAGTTCATTATAGATTCTGGATATTAGCCCTTTGTCAGATGAGTAGGTTGCAAAAATTTTCTCCCATTCTGTAGGTTGCCTGTTCACTCTGATGGTAGTTTGTTTTGCTGTGCAGAAGCTCTTTAGTTTAATGAGATCCCATTTGTCAATTTTGGCTTTTGTTGCCATTGCTTTTGGTGTTTTAGACATGAAGTCTTTGCCCATGCCTATGTCCTGAATGGTGTTGCCTAGGCTTTCTTCTAGGGTTTTTATGGTTTTAGGTCTAACATGTAAGTCTTTAATCCATCTTGAATTAATTTTTGTATAAGGTGTAAGGAAGGGATCCAGTTTCAGCTTTCTACATATGGCTAGCCAGTTTTCTCAGCACGATTTATTAAATAGGGAATCCTTTCCCCATTGCTTGTTTTTGTGAGGTTTGTCAAAGATCAGATAGTTGTAGATATGCGACATTATTTCTGAGGGCTCTGTTCTGTTCCATTGATCTATGTCTCTGTTGTGGTATCAGTACCATGCTGTTTTGGTTACTGTAGCCTTGTAGTATAGTTTGAACTCAGGTAGCGTGATGCCTCCAGCTTTGTTCTTTTGGCTTAGGATTGACTTGGCGATGTGGGCTCTTTTTTGGTTCCATATGAACTTTAAAGTAGTTTTTTCCAATTCTATGAAGAAAGTCATTGGTAGCTTGATGGGGATGGCATTGAATCTATAAATTACCTTGGGCAGTATGGCCATTTTCACGATATCGATTCTTCCAACCCATGAGCATGAATGTTCTTCCATTTGTTTGTATCCCCTTTTATTTCATTGAGCAGTGCTTTGTAGTTCTTCTTGAAGAGGTCCTTCACATCCCTTGTAAGTTGGATTCCTAGGTATTTGATTCTCTTTGAAGCAATTGTGAATGGGAGTTCACTCATGATTTGGCTCTCTGTTTGTCTGTGATTGGTGTACAAGAATGCTTATGATTTTTGTACATTGATTTTGTATCCTGAGACTTTGCTGAAGTTGCTAATCAGCTTAAGGAGATTTTGGGCTGAGATGATGGGGTTTTCTAGATATACAATCATGTCATCTGCAAACAGGGACAATTTGACTTCCTCTTTTCCTAATTGAATACCCTTTATTTCCTTCTCCTGCCTGACTGCCCTGGCCAGAACTTCCAACACTATGTTGAATAGGAGTGGTGAGAGAGGGCATCCCTGTCTTGTGCCAATTTTCAAAGGGAATGCTTCCAGTTTTTGCCCATTCAGTATGATATTGGCTGTGGGTTCATCATAGATAGCTCTTATTATTTTGAGATACGTCCCATCAATACTTAATTTATTGAGGGTTTTTAGCATGAAGGGTTGTTGAATTTTGTCAAAGGCCTTTTCTGCAGCTATTGAGATAATCATGTGGTTTTTGTCTTTGGTTCTGTTTATATGCTGGATTACATTTATTGATTTGCGTATGTTGAACCAGACTTGCATCCGAGGGATGAAACCCACTTGATCATGGTGGATAAGCTTTTTGATGTGCTGCTGGATTCGGTTTGCCAGTATTTTATTGAGGATTTTTGCATCAATGTTCATCAAGGATATTGGTCTGAAATTCTCTTTTTTGGTTGTGTCTCTGCCAGGCTTTGGTATCAGGACGATGCTGGCCTCATAAAATGTGTTAGGGAGGATTCCCTCTTTTTCTATCCATTGGAATAGTTTCAGAAGGAATGGTACCAGTTCCTCCTTGTACCTCTGGTAGAATTCGGCTGTGAATCCATCAGGTCCTGGACTCTTTTTGGTTGGTAAGCTATTGATTATTGCCTCAATTTCAGAGCCTGTTATTGGTCTATTCAGAGATTCAACTTCTTCCTGGTTTAGTCTTGGGAGGGTGTATTTGTCGAGGAATTTATCCATTTCTTCTAGATTTTCTAGTTTATTTGCATAAAGGTGTTTGTAGTATTCTCTGATGGTAGATTGTATTTGTGTGGGATCGGTGGTGATATCCCCTTTTTCATTTTTTATTGCATCTATTTGATTCTTCTGTCTTTTCTTCTTTATTAGTCTTGCTAGCGGTCTATCAATTTTGTTGACCATTTCAAAAAACCAGCTCCTGGATTCATTAATTTTTTGAAGGGTTTTTTGTGTCTCTATTTCCTTCAGTTCTGCTCTGATTTTAGTTATTTCTAGCCTTCTGCTAGCTTTTGAATGTGTTTGCTCTTGCTTTTCTAGTTCTTTTAATTGTGATGTTAGGGTGTCAATTTTGGATCTTTCCTGCTTTCTCTTGTGGGCATTTAGTGCTATAAATTTCCCTCTACACACTGCTTTCAATGTGTCCCAGAGATTCTGGTATGTTGTGTCTTTGTTCTCGTTGGTTTCAAAGAACATCTTTATTCATCTTATAATTTAATAATCAGGATATTCTCTGAACCAATGACCAAATTATACCACAGCATTTTTCATTTTTTAACAAAAAATAAGTTTTAAGTGATTTTTCTCTATTATTGTTTATTAAATGTATTACATATTGTAAGGAACCATATAAATATATTATTGAACTTGAGTGGAATAGGAATAGACAGTCCTCAGAAAGCCTAGTCACAGAGAAATATTGCTCAGGTCATTATATCACAGAATGCAGGGCAAGTATGATTTTAGGCCAGAAAACCACTGTTTGGGGTTTCACCTGGGAAAGTTGGGGAATTTTAAGCAGGACATTTTGGAGTTGTGTGTATGAAAAGAATGTTATATACATGTTTACTGGGGGACCAAGGGTGGACTGTACATTTCTATACAATAATACCCAGTAATAACAGTATCTTTCTAAGAACTTGCATTACCCCATTCATCCATTGGTGGCAGCAGGAACAGCTGTTGTTCCCGAAACCCTGGACACAATTAATCTGTCTGTGAGTACACACCTTCCCCAAGCTGAGTTAATCAAATACCTGCCTGGGAATTTTTGAGCTGGTACTATAAGAGAAATCAGGTTCTTTTTAGGTGGCTAAATTTATTCATATTATGAAAAACTCAGAAATGTTGGGGGCTGTATTTTCTATTATATAGTCCATAGACCAGAAAAATGTTGGAAGTTAATTTGCAGAGACAATAGAATGAAGTAGATGGACAGAAATGAGCCCAGTAAAATAAAATGAGTTTAGTGTTAATCTCTCTTGTTGCAGTTTCTTTCTGGGGTCCAGTTAAATCCTTAGGTTCCAAGGGAGAATCTGGTGTCATGGTAATAATTTCTTTTTGATGCTTAAGCTAACTCAATCTGTGCCTTAAATGAGCAATCTTTAATGAGATATTTACAGTCATAGGGTAGAATACATTATTCCTAATGTTTATCAAAGAAAAATTATTCTAGACATCATAACATGACAACAATAGTAAGGATATAGAACTTAATTATCTATAGAAATGCCTCAAGCTACTGTACAGTTGCCTTAATAAGCTATTCATTTGACAGAAAAAATTGTCCGAAAAGATAGTTTTTAGTGTGACAAAACAAAATGAAAGAAAATTCATTTAGAACAACCCTGATTCTATCCTTGGACCTCGATGGAGGTTTGTGTTCCAGGACATTGGAGGATCTATTTTTCTCTCATTGCTCAAGCATTCATTTTAGATACCTATTACTTCCCAGCCCAAAATGACTTGGCTCTCCAAGGCAGACAAAGCAGGCTCCCACTGATCTGGAATATTTGTGAGAACTGAGGTTTGAGGGATGAGGCAAGAGTCCCACTTGTGAGTCATAATCTCACTCTTCAAGTGATATGCATGAACTGCAAGGTAGAGCGCGTATCAGAACCTCCACTGCCTGCAAAGCTTTGGTTTGGTCAGTCCTGTGTATTTGCTTTGCTATATTCCCAAGTTTCACTTTTAAATGTGTGCTCATTTATTTCAGCCTAGGGTGTGAGGAAAGAGCAACTCCACTTACCCCCAATTGCATTAATGGCAGTGCCCTACATTTCTGCCTTTGTTTTTCATGATTTATTGGTGTTTAACCTAAAATATAATAAATGATTATAGAACATTAAAGCTAATAGAGTCCTTAATGATTATTGAGCATACCCTGCACCCCCACCTGCATCACTTTACAGACGATATAACTCAGTTTGAAGAAGATGAATGCATTTGCCCAAGGAAACAGTTAGTTATCAGTGGAAGTGGGGTCTTGTGCCCTGGGCTCCTCAGTCTAAAATTATTGCTTTTTTATGGCACCAAGTTTATGGTAGATAGTGCAGAGGGAACGATTCCCATTTATTTTTAAACTCAGATATCAACTATATAGTATTTTTCTAGGTAGAAAGCTTCTATCCACTGCCTTTTCCTGAAATTTTAAAGTAATTCTCATGAATTATTCCAAGCACATGGAAATCCA
The DNA here is from genome assembly GCF_009828535.3 of Hylobates moloch. Lineage (NCBI taxonomy): Eukaryota > Metazoa > Chordata > Mammalia > Primates > Hylobatidae > Hylobates > Hylobates moloch. The sequence continues at coordinate 46,100,844 of NW_026652288.1, forward strand.
GCATCAAAGGAGAAAAGCAAAAATAATAGAACACAAAGCTTGCAAGCAGATGCCTATTTTTTATACAGAGAATATTTAATTTTCAATTACTTGTTTGCAAGAAGACATCCAACACGTCTCAGAACTAGTTAGTCTTCAATATGAAATCTTCTTCCCTGCCGCTTCTGCCAGCCAACATTTTATTTCTTCTTGTAACCACCTCTGCATTTATTAAAAAGGAAAAAAAAATTCCAGGCAGATGACTCTTGCCTTCATACTCAATTCTTGCTATTACTGCATAAACAAAAATGTGCATGCTATCCCTGGGACAGTATTTTCTTGCCTGTACTTTTTTTATTTGGCTAAGCTGAGGTACTGGAAATTTCAATCACTGTAAAATTGGAGGAAAATGTTGTTCTCATGTTAAAAACCATGAAAATATGAAGCAGCTCCCATAGGCCAGGTTAGAAAGCCCCAAATGAACAGAATATTAGACAGTTATCTGTTGTGTTCAGGACCACACACTTTCTCTGTCTTCAAAAAATTGGAATAAGATACTTCCTATTTGCTCCAAAAAGCATTTAAATTAATCACATTGTCCTCATAAATCCCAGTACTGATATACCACACATTTTAATGCTGTCAGAAGATACAAAATGATAGTTAAATACTCATGGAAACAGAGCTGTTGGGTTTATTGAGTGTGTTCAACTTATCCATCAACCTTCTGAGGTTTGGAGTCAGGGAGGGTGACTACAGGACCTCCCTACAAATGTCTCTTGTTGGCATCATCATAAAGTAAGGACTGGGCTGAAGCAATGAGGAGGCTATCGGCCTGCTCTTCTCAAATACATATTGTCATTTTCCATTTTTAAAAGTACTGCTATTTCGCAGGAGTAATCAGTTCCTATACTTCTTGCTAGTAAGAATTGGTGTGTTCCACCAAATTATTTTTGCTTTCGCACAATTAATCTCAGCTTACTTCAAAACTGAGTAAATAAAAACCTTCTTTCAATCAATTAATGTTTGTATCAACCCTTGAAAATAATCCATAGGAAAAAAAATCACCTGTATATACTACAGTAGTGGGGCAGATGAAGAGACATGCAACTAAGGCAGCAGGAGAACGCTCAAAAATAGACTTATTTCTGACCGAAATGTTGCCAGAGAAGCAGACTCCTGCTGTATCTTGGGGCTTGCAGCTGCCAGGAATGTTTTCTGGGTGGTCACAGAGCTCATTAATCACTTCTGTGTGTTCACTAGCCTGGTGGCACGTTGACATGCAGAAGCTGAAAGGACTGGGTAAACCTGGCAAATCTCATCATTTTATAGGCTGGCCTAAATCCCTTCAAAGCCCAAATTCCTTTGCATGGCATATGAGGCATTTCCTGATGTAACCCCAAACCCCTCTCCTACATCATCTCTGACTATTCCCTTTGTCCTATCCTAAGCTTTAGGCTATGCTGGGCCATGCTGTTAAACCTTTTAACATTCCACTCCCTTGGTTGTATCCTGCCTTCCTAGTCAACCTGATGAACCATATAGCTTTCAAAACTCTGTTCAAGCTCCATTGGCCTTGGTTACTTCCCTGTTTTAATCCTCAATATATATTTTGTAACTTTTTGTTTATTATTGTATCTATTATTTACTGCTATACCTACTGCTTACTATTGTAACTATTCTGCAAGGGCAGGAAATAACTTGTTCATGGGCTTATCTCAGCACACAGCACAATGCCTAGCACCTGACAGGTGCTTAATAAATGTCTGAAGAATAAAAGAGGGAATGAATCCATCCAATGGATTTCTAGATTGTGACCAACAATGCCAAAGTTAATCATACTTTTATTATAGAATCAAACTATCCACTGAATTCAATGCTCTCCATCCCAAATGTTCAAAATTGAGGTTGGAAATAAGGCCAAGAGGAATGATATCTAGACATATCTAAAAGGCAGCAAACTAAGTATGGAATTTGAACAAAGGTTCAAATTTGGCTTTTCCAAAGTGGTGGGGGTGGGGGGTGTTGAGGGGAACACAAATATGAAGTTAGGACTGAAAATGGTACAGCAGCTCAAGAAGAATTGAAAGAGAAAGATAATGATGGACAGCAAATTGTCCCAACCATGTTCAGGTCCCAGATGCCTGACTATGCAGAGCAGGGTTATGGAAACTTACTTTGAATTCAGAAGCAGAAAATTCAGGCCCTGAGGACAAAATGGAAAACCAGTTGGTAAGTATCTCAGGAACAAGTAAGATGGATCAACAAGAATGTCTCATACCAAGTCATTTACTTGCATATATATATATATATATTCACATACACACACACACACATTTATATGTATATGATAAACTAGGACTTGTCCATGGCCACATGTATATACATATAATATATACACATATATATTATATATATTATATACACATATATATTATATATTATATACACATATATACATATACACATATATACATGATATATACACATATATACATATATTATATCTATATATATATGGCCATGGATGAGTCCTAGTCAACAAATTTCAAGAAAGGCTATCCATACCTGTGGAGTGATGAGAGTAGTGTTTAACAGTTGAGCTGTGGAGTCAGGCTACCTGTGCTACAAGCCTGAGTCCATCACTTGCCACATCAGAGGCACTGGTCAATTAATTAACCTCTGTGAGCTGTAAGATAGGGCTGAAAGAATTGCACCAGAGGTACAAAGAGGAGCCGGTACCATTCCTTCTGAAACTATTCCAAACAAAAAAAGAGGGACTCTTCCCTAACTCATTTCATGAGGCCAGCATCATCCTGATACCAAAACCTGGCAGAGACAAAACAAAAAAGGAAAAATTCAAGCCAATATCCCTGATGAACATCAAAGCAAAAATCCCCAATAAAATACTGGCAAACCGAATCCAGCAGCACATCAAAAAGTTTATGCACCATGATCCAGTTGGCTTCATCCCTGGGATGCATGGCTGGTTCAACATACACAAATCAGTAAATGTAATCCATCACATGAACAGAACCTGTGACAAAAACCACATGATTATCTCAATAGATGCCGAAAAGGCTTCGATAAAATTCAACAGCCCTTCATGTTAAAAACTCTCAAAAATTCAAGTATTGATGGAACATATCACAAAATAATAAGAGCTATTTATGACAAACCCACAGTCAATATAATACTGAATAAGCAAAAGCTGGAAGCATTCCCTTTGAAAACTGGCACAAGACAAGGATGCCCTCTCTCACCACTCCTATAGTATTGGAAGTTCTGGCTAGGGCAATCAGACAAGAGAAAGAAATAAAACGTATTCGGTTAGGAAGACAGGAAGTCAAATTGTCCCTGTTTGCAGATGACATGATTCTATATTTAGAAAACCCCATAGTCTCAGCCCAAAAACTCCTTAAGCTGATAAGCAACTTAAGCAAAGTCTCAGGATACAAAATCAATGTGCAAAAATCACAAGCATTTCTATACACCAACAGTGGACAAGCAGACAGCCAAATCATGAATGAACTCCCATTAACAATTACTACAAAGAGGATAAAATACCTAGAAATACAACTTACAAGGGATGTGAAGGACCTCTTCAAGGTGAACTACAAACCACTGCCCAAAGAAACAAGAGAGGACATAAACAAATGAAAAAACATTCCATCCTCATGGATAGGAAGAATGAATAAGTGAAAATGGCCATACTGTCCAAAGTAATTTATAAATTCAATGTTCTTCCCATCAAGATACCATTGACTTTCTTTGCAGAATTAGAAAAAAAACTACTTTAAATTTCATATGGAACCAAAAAGACCCCATATAGCCAAGACAATCCTAAGTAAAGAGAACAAAGCTGGAAGCATCACACCTGACTTCAAACTATACTGTAAGGCTACAGTAACCAAAACAGCATGGTGCTGGTACCAAAACAGATAAATAGACCAATGGAACAGAACAAAGACCTCAGAAATACCACCACACATCTACAATCATCTTATCTTCGACAAATCTGACAAAAACAAGCAATGGGGAAAGGATTCCCTATTTCATAAATGATACTGGGAAAACTGCTAGTCATATGCAGAAAACTGAGTTGGACCCCTTCCTTACACCTTATACAAAAATTAATTCAAGATGGATTAAATACTTAAATGTAAAACCCAAAACTGTAAAAACTCTAGAAGAAAACCTAGGCAATACCATTCAGGATATTGGTATGGGCAAAGACTTCATGACTAGAACACCAAAAGTGGTGGCCACAAAAGCCAAAACTGACAAATGGGATTTAATTAAACTAAAGAGCTTCTGTACAGCAAAAGAAACTACCATCAGAGTGAACAGGCAACCTACAGAATGGGAGAAAATTTTTGCAATCTACCCATCTGACAAAGGTCTAATATCCAGAATCTACAAGGAACTTAAACAAATTTACAAGAAAAAAACACCCCTATCAAAAAGTGGGCAAAGGATATGAACAGGCACTTCTCAAAAGAAGACATTTATGCAGCCAAAAAAAAAAAAAAGCGTATGAAAAAAAGCTCATCATCACTGGTCATTAGAGAAATGCAAATCAAAACCACAATGAGATACCATCTCATGTCAGTTAGAATGGTGATTATTAAACGGTCAGGAAACAATAGATGCTGGTGAGGCTATGGAAAAATAGGAACACTTTTACACTGTTGGTGGGAGTGTAAATTTTGTGGAAGATGGTGTGGCGATTCCTCAATATCTAGAACCAGAAATACCATTTGACCCAGCAATCCTGTTACTGGGTATATACCCAAAGGATTATAAATCAATCTACTATAAAGACACATGCACACATATGTTTATGGTGGCACTATTCACAATAGCAAAGACTTGGAATCAACCCAAATGCCCATCAATGATAGAGTGGATAAAGAAATTGTGGCATATATACACCATGGAATAATATGCAGCCATGAAAAAGAATGAGATCATGTCCTCTGCAGGGACATGGATAAAGCTGGGAGCCATCCTTCTCAGCAAACTAGCACAGGAACAGAAAACAAACACCACATGCTCTCACTCATAAGTAGGAGCTGAACAATGAGAATGCATGGACACAGGGAAGGGAACATCACACACTGGGGCCTGTTGCAGGTTGGGGGACAAAGGTAGGCAGAGCATTAGGACAAATACATAATGCATGCGGGGCTTAAAACCTAGATGATGGGTTGATAGGTGCAGCAAACCATCATGGCACATGTATACCTATGTAACAAACCTCCACATTCTACACATGTATCCCAGAACTTAATGTAAAATAAAAATTAAAAATAAAGTGTTAAATATGATAAGAAAATAGGACTGAAAACAGTTAACTACTTCGTAAGGGTGTTGGGAGGATTGAATGTGTTAATCCCTGGGAAGTACTTAACCCAGATACTGGAAGGATCAGAATGAGTATAGCCAGGGAAGGCATTACATTTTTTGAGAGGTCTCTGGTAGGAAACACATATTTAATTTTTCATGTGGATTCCAAATAGGCTGTCTTTCTATTTATTTGTTTTTAGAAAATAATGACCACTGTGTCCTTTAGAAGGGAAAGAAATCCACCAACTAACAAAGATATCCCTTTGAGTAGAAATAAGAACAGAGAAACATACACAGATCTAAAACTTTGCAAAAGTAGTTGTTTTGTTTGCTAGCTGACGTGTCTGGTTACAACGAGTGTATAAGAGGTTTGGTGACAATATTTTTTTAAAAAAGCAGTTGCTTAAGTAATACAACAAAATAAAATATAATTTAATTTTGTGGATATGGGCAATTAGGAATTGGCCCTATTGCACTGCAATCCTTGGGAGCCCAGGCTGTTTCCAGCTTTTCATTCCACCATCCTTAAAGTGAGCTATCCGGGGCCTTAGAGTTCCAGATAGAGCTTCAGTAATCTCATATGCATCCAAGAAGCAAAAAGAAGAACGAAATACACTTCCCCTTTAAGGACACATTTCAGAAATTGCCACACCACTTTCCTACACTTATTATTGACCAGAACTTAGTCATTTTACCACAACTGGTAGCAGAAAAAATTGAGATGTATAGTCTGTATCCAGGTAATCTACTTAACTAAAATTGAGAATTTTATTATATAGAAGAGGAGAGACTGAGGGTATAAAACAGCCTTTGCCAGAGCTGACTTTGATGTTCTTCATGTGTACTCATGTATTATCCTCATAACTCTACCATGATAAACACATTTGTATGAAATAATTTTGTTTTGCTTGTTGGTAACTGATGAAGTCAAAACTGGATTTTCATGTGTCTATTTCCATATCTCTGAGCTTAATTTCAGGGTAACAGATATTTGTCCATTATTTCCTGCTAAAATGAGTTTCTTTCATTGCACAATTTCCCAGGCTACCAGTCCAATTTCTAGATCTGAAGCAATATTTATGAGGTATTTACTCCTAGCCTGAAGTCCCCCAAACCCTGGAGGATTTAAAATTGCATAAGTATAATTTTTCTTGATTAAGGGTCCTATGTCCACACTGTTGCTAACTTTTGTTTCTAGCAAACTCTCACTCATTCTTCAAAACCCATCTTCAGCTTTCCATCTTTGTGAAGTTTCCTATAATTCTAGTTTGTCTTCCTCTATGCACCCACAGAATGTTGTTTTTATCTCTAGTGTCACACTTGGCACATTGTGTTGTGAATATGTGCATTCCTGCCCTCTCAAGTTGACTGTGAGTTTGGGCAGGCAGACAGGCACTCGGAAGCATTTGTTTAATGAATGAGTAAATTGTTTCCTCCCCAATAGGTGGTTACTTACATACCATTATTTCAGAGAAAGTTTCTTTAATTAGCAGAAATACAGCATGGGTAATAACAACAGCATTACTATGCACATGACCTCTTCTCCTACTTCACAGAGAAAATGAAACCATCAGAAAAAAATGCCTTCACTTTTCTGCCATCAAACCTAGAAACTTGCCTGCATCCTTATCTCTCACATCTTCTGTTTTCTTTCCATCTTATTATAGTTCTGGAGATAATCCTCCATCTGTGTTATAGGATCCACATCCCAAGTTTCCACAGAAACTCACATTATTCATTACAATTTTCTTTCTTGTTCTTTTAACTTCTTTCTATTGCACTCTCCCCATCATTTAAACATATGCAATTCATTTTCATATTTTAAAGAAAATACCATCTTTGGACTCTACTTCCCTTTTCTACTGTTGCTGTATTTTTTCTCTCTTTTACAAAGCTTTGAGAAAGTCACCCAAGCTCACCAATTCACTAACCAGCCACTTAGTCCTCAACTCACTCCAGGCTGTGGCCCTCTCCCACCCCTTCATGCACACGGCTCCTGCAACAATTAGACTAAGCCAGTCAGCATTTTTCTAGACAGACTTCTGCTGTTTGACTCTCTCAGCATCATTCGAGAGTGTAGAGTACTATGTCTTCTTGACATAATCTCAACACTAGGCTCTTTATCACCAAATTCTCTCATTTTCATTTACTTCTAGGACTAATTCTCAGATTTTCTTGCTAGATCACTTTCCTTTATTTGGTTTTTGATCTTGAGTTCTTAGAGGTTTTGTCACTGGTCTCTTCCTCTTCTTACTCTGTATTCTCAACTTCATGATTTTATCCATGCCCACATTATTGATTGCCATCTATATTATGAATACTTTCAAGTGAGTATCTTCATTCCAAAGTTTTCCTCTGAGCTCCAGACTCAAGTAGCAAATTGCCTACATAAAATCTCCAACTGGAAATCTTAGAAAAACTACAAACCTAACACATTTAATATGTGTGTACCTGAACTCATGACCTCCTTCCTCAAACCCAGCCTTCCGCAAGTGCTCTCTTAATAAATGGTGTTACTATTTATCCACTTGCCCAAAATGAAAACTCAGAAGTCACTATTTTGTCTACAGAAAAGAGTACAGTTCTGTGTGGCCAATTTTCTAGCAACTGAGGGTAACTTTGGTATACTGTGTTAGCTAGCCTCTAAGATGGCCATCAATGATTCTGCCACCTGATGTTCACCCTTTTGTGACTCCTCTTCCCTTAAGCGTAGATTACACTTAGTGATTCACTTGCAACAAATGGAATGTGACAGAAGTAATGTGATACCACTTCCAGATTAAGTTTTAAAAAGACTGGCCTCCATCTTGGGTGTGTGCACTCTCTCGTACATGCGTGTTCTCTTTCTCTCACCAAGTGTACTGAGAGAAGCAAGCTTCCATATGATGAGGTCATTCAGAAAACCCATAGAGAGGCTCACATCCCAAGAAACCAAAGGCTTCAGTTGCAGATGGCATGTGAGGAGCCACACCCTGCCAACAACCATGTGAATGAGATTGAAAGTGAATTCTTCAGCCCAGATATGGTGAGATGACTACAGCCCCAGCTGACAGCTTGACAGCTACCTTATTAGAGACTTTGACCCAGCTAAGCTGTTTGCCATTTTAACTAGCTAAGTTTGGGATAATTTGTTATGCAGCAAAAGATAACCAACATACATTTGAAAAAACTTGCCTTTGGTGCTCCCGATCTATAACAACTTTATGATTTTGTAGAGATTGCAAAACAGACATACGTATATAGACTATTGTGTAAATATTGAGCTAATTAATGACACAGTTGATTTGTATGTTTTTCTATTAAAAAACAACTTAGAGCAAAAATTTGTTTTCAGTATGAATTGTCTTTTACTTTTGAAAACTTTAACTGTTGTACAATTATAAAAATATGAAGTTAAATATCCATAATTCCAGACCTCAAGATCTTGGTCAAATAACCTGATAAAGTTTGTGCAGCCAACCCATACTGACCCAGCCTCATCTTTACATATTCTGGTGAAAATGTTGGGCAGAGAGAATTCTTTTGAGATACCAAGGATGTGTGGTAATACCATAAGAATACACTAATATATTCCATGTCCTGTGTAAAATTTTTTATTTTTAATCAAAGCTACGATTATGAGTTTTTTATTTCTTTTTTTAATGAATGTAAGTAAAAGCTAGTTAGACTCTCAATTGCCCTTTCTCTTTTTACCTCCTTAACTAACTTATCTACTGTTTCTTTTCCCCTGCTTTTCTGTCTCCAAATAATGGTCATTTATTTCTCATTAATATTATACCTAATCACAAAGAATGTAGGAATCAAAGGCAAGTGTAATATAATAAAAAAAAGTAAAAAAATAGTAACATGGGCAATAACTAAAGTCAGTTATGCAACTTACAGTTCATTTCTTCTCTGAGAAAAATAATGTGCCATAATAGTTTTAAACAGAAAACTCTTAAGAAGAACAAATGTAGGCATCCCAGAGCATTGAAATAGAAAAACATGGCTTTCAAAAGAGACAACAGCTGAAATAATCACATGGTTGAATTATGTATAAGAATATAACAATTTTAAAAATCTCCACAAATTAGAAACTCAAAAAACTTACTACCAAAGTTTTAACATGAATATGTAGAAATAATTAAGAATGGAGCATAACATATAATTTGAGTCTAATAGGAAAAAAGTTTAAAATTTTTTAATAATAAATTATTCAGAAATCTTTGTGATAGCACCGAAATTTTACTTTAACTGATAAATGTTTTAGAATTAAAATTACTGTAAGAATGAGTCCTATTTCTTCAAGTTTTAATGCTGTAATTAAAACTGATTATTAAAATGAAAGAATCTTAACTAAAGTTACTTGATTTTTAAAAAATAGGTAGAAAGTTATAGAAATAAATGAATATATTAATTCACTGCTGAAGACAAATCCTTCAAGCAAAATGAAAAAAATATTTCCCTTATACAACTAGGTGATTCAACAGAAAATTATAGCAGTTATTACTCTTTATCTTTCATTTTTGGCGAGCGCAGGACCCTATGACTGTGGCACATAGTGGGAAACTGATTGATCACAGTAGATTTTTTTTTTTTTAAGACACCATCAGCACACTTTCACTTTCTAAGTTTTCTACCAGTTACCATGCTACTGACACTTTAGATCTCTGGATGCGTACAGCCTTCACATTAATGAGAAACATACCTTTAACTTTTTACTATTCCCTGACACATGCATACACATAAATATATAGACATATAGAGTCCTACACAAAAATACTACCAAACCTGTAAATATTTTTGCTTTATATCTTTGAGAATTTCCAGTTAGCTATTCTGTTTTATTTACCTTGTAAATCAATTTTGTCTGTTTATGATAGTCAATAGTTTTCTTATATCTCTTTTATGTAGACAATTATAGAACAGTGATGCCAATGATTACAAGAAGTATGTTTTCTTATAAAAAGCAAAAGACAGAGCATGGGAAATATGACTACTATGCAAATTACATAAAATAGAGAATTCATTAGCTGTATCTCACATACACTCTGGCAACGTTATGAAAACCAGCACTAATTCCTTTTTTACTGAGATATAATTTACACATAAAAAATTTTCCCTTTTAAAGTGAACAATTCAGTGGTTTTCAGTATACTCACAAAATTGCACAACCATTACCATCATCTAATTTCAAAACATTTTTATCATCCACAAAATAACCCGTATGCCTATAAGCTATTATTTCCCATTTCTCCCTTCCTTCAGCCTTTGGTAGCCACTTGTCTACTTTCTGTCTCTTTTACCTATATGACCATTTCACTTCAATAGAATCATATAATATATAACCTTTGCATGTCTGTATTCTTTCACTTAGCATAATGTTTCAAGGTTACTGCATGTTGTAGCATGTTACAGAAATTTATTCTTTTTTTTTTTTTTTTTTTTTTTTTTGAGACGGAGTCTCGCTCTGTCGCCCAGGCTGGGGTGCAGTGGCGCAATCTCGGCTCACTGCAAGCTCCGCCTCCCGGGTTCACGCCATTCTCCTGCCTCAGCCTCTCCGAGTAGCTAGGACTACAGGCGCCCGCCACCACGCCCGGCTAATTTTTTTTGTATTTTTAGTAGAGACGTGGTTTCACCGTGGTCTCGATCTCCTAACCTCGTGATCCGCCCGCCTCGGCCTCCCAAAGTGCTGGGATTACAAGCGTGAGCCACCGCGCCCGGCCAGAAATTTATTCATTTTTATGGCCAAATACGTTTCATTGTATGGATGTATGTTGTTTTATCCATTCATAATTTGATAAACATTTAGAATGTTTCTACTTTTTGACTATTGTGAATAATGTTTCTATGAACATTCATGTACAAGTTTTTGTGTGGACATATCCTTTTAATTTTTTTTGGATATATATCTAGGAGTAAAATTGCTGGGTCATATGGTAATTCTGTGTTTACATTTTTGAGAAACTACCAAATTGTTTTTCACAGTTTCTGTACCATTTTGCATTTCTACTAGCAATGTAGGAGGATCCCAATTTCTCCACATCCTTGAAAATCTTTGTTATTTTCTGTTTTTCTTTTAAATTATAATCATCCTAACAGATGTGAAGGAATATCTTATTGTGATTTTATTTTACATTTCCCTAACTATCAATAATGTTTAACATCTTTTTATGTGCTCATTGGCAATTTGTATATCTTCAATTTTTTTTATTGGATTATTTGGGCTTTCTAAAATTATTAAAATATAAGAATACTTCATATATTTTGGATTAAAGCCCCTTATCAGATATATCATTTGAAAACATTTATCTCATTGTGTGGGTTATCGTTTCACTTTCCTGATAGTGCCCGTTCAAGCATAAAAGTTTTAAATTTCAACAGAAAGTTTTAATTTTTCTTTTACTGTTTATGCTTTTGATGTGATATGTAAGACAAAGATTTGTGCCTATGTTTCCTTTAAGAGTTATATAATTTTAGCTCTCACTTTTATTTATTTTGAGTTAATTTTTGTGCATGGTATAAGGTAGGGGTCTAGCTTCATTCCTGCAGATGTGAACATTCAATTTGCCCAACACTATTTATTACAGAGACCTTTCCTCATTGTGTATTCTTGATGCCCTTGTAAAAGATTAGTCAGCTATATATGCATGGGTTTTATTTGTGAACTTTCTGTTCAATTGGTCTACTGTCTGTTTTCACGCTAATACACTATTTTTATTATTATAACTTTGTAATATTGTTTAAAATCAGGAAGTATGATACCTTCAGCTTCTTTCTTCTTCCACAAGATGCTTTGGCTATTAGAGATGAGTTTAAAGTTTTTTTTTTTTTCCTTTAATAGATGCCATTGGGATTTTAATAGGGATTGCATTGAATCTATAGATCACTTTGGGTAGTATGAACATTTTAACAACATTAATTATATCAATCCATGAACACAGGATACCTTTCCATTGTTTGTGTCTTCAATTTTTTTTTTTCATTAATGCAGTATCATTTTCTAGCATACAGATTTTTTACCCTTTTGGATTAACTTTATTCCTAAGTATTTTATTGTTGTTAATGCTATTGTAAATGGAATTGTTTTCTTGATTTCTTTTTCAGATAGTTCATTGTTAGTGTAGAGAAACACAATTGATTTTTGTATGTTGATTTTGTATCCTTCAACTTTAATGAATTTCTTTATTGTAACAGTTTTATGGTAAAGTCTTTAGGGTTTTCTACATATAACATCATGTTGTCTGCAAACAGGAACAATTTTGCTTCTTTCTTTCTAATTCTGGTTCCTATTATTTATTTTTATGCCTAATTTCCCTGGCCAAGATTTTCACTACTATGTTTAAGAGAAGCGTTGAGAGTAAACATCCTTGTCTTGTCCTGATCTTAGAAGAAAAGCTTTTAGCTTTTCACCATTTAGTATGGTGTTAGCTTTGGGCTTGTAATATAAGGCCTTTATTATGTTAAGGTACATTCTTTCATAGCCACATTGTTGAGAGTTTTTACCATGAAATGATGTTGAATTTTGTCAACTTTTTGCATTAATCGAGATGATCATATGATTTTTATCATTCATTCTGTTGCTGCAGTTTATGACATTTATTGATTTGTGCACATTGAACCATTTTGCAGCCTAAGGATAAATCCTACTGAATCATCATATATAATACTTTTAATGTGCTGTTGAATTTGGTTTGCTAGCATTTTGTTGAGAATTTTTGTATCTAAGTTCATCAGGGATATTGGCTTGTAATTTTCTTTTCTCAGAGTGTTCTTATCTGGCTTTGGTGTCAGGGTGAAGATGGCTTCATAAAATACATTTGGAAGCAAGTGTTCTCACTTTTTCAATTTTTTTGAAACCCTTGAGAAAGATTGGTGTTAATTCATTAAATATTTGAAGGAAGTCACCAGTAAAGACATCTGCACCTGGGCTTTTCTTTGCTGGGAAGTTTTTGATTACTGATTCAGTCTTCTTGCTGAATATTTTTCTGCTCAGATTTTTATTTCTTCATAATTCAGTCTTGGTAGATTGTACTTATATTAGAACAATAGACTTTAAGTCTAAAATAATCACAAGAGACAATGAAGGTTACTATTTAATGATAAAGGGGTCAATAAATCAAGAAGATAGAACAATTGTAAATATTTATATACCACACGTGAATATTTAAGCATATAGAGCAAATACTAACAGAACTGAAAGGAGAAATAAACAGCAATAGTGGTGGAAATTTATTGCTCCACTCTCAATAATGGAGATACAGACAGAAAATCTGTAAGGAAACAGTGGGTTCAAACAAAACTATAGACCACATAGACCTAATAGGCTTACACAGAACATACCACCCAGCTGCAGAATACACATTCTTCTCAAGCGCAAATGGAACATTCTCCAGGACAGATCATATGTTAGGCCACAAAACAAATCTTAAATTTGAGAAGACTGAAATCATATCAAGTATTTTTCCAATCATAAAGGTATGAAAGTAGAAATTTATAACAGGAGGAAAATTGAGAAATTCACAAGTACATGGAAATTAAATAACACACTTCTGCACAACCAGTGATTAAAAGAAAAAATATAAAGAGAAATTTAAAAATTTATTGGAAACAAAAATAAACACACAACATACCAAACTTATGGGAAATTGTAATCAGTGTCTTTCTGAAGTCACTTATTCTGGCATCTGATTTGCACAAGTAATGACCTTGGCAAACTTGTCACTGAATTTCTTGGCTGTTTCATGATCAGCAGATGCTTTATCACCATAAAAGTTTAAAAATTTAATGCTGTGACTTTTCTTAATGCTCTGAAACTAGCCTGTTGAATATTTACAATTCCTTTCAATTTTCAGTTCATTGTGATAGATCTTAGTTTCCTCATCAACATACTATTCGGTGTCCAGTGTTCATTGAAATGCTGATAGATCCACCCCTTCAGTACGTAAACAAAATCTTCATTTTTAGCTTTATGCAGTGTTTTCCTGTTTTTCTTCTGTTCTTCCCTTTCAGCATAGAATTTTGACAGTTTATCCTTCTGTTTCTTCAGGTCATATACGGTGGTCATTGTGACACCGTACTTCTATACGGCATTTCACATTTACACCACTGCCCAGTTTCACCAATAGCCTGATTTTCTGTGCTATATACAAAAGTGCTTTCTCACTCTCTTTAAAAAAAAAAAAGAATTTCTGGATGTTACTAGTCAAGTTTATATAAATCAGTCAATAGGGACTTATTATTGTAACATTAAGATCAATACATACACTGATTTGGACTTTTCCTTTTACATTATTTTATTTTACTGTAGACTCAAGGAGTACATGTGCAGATTTGTTAGACAGATATATTGCATAATGGTGAGGTTTGGGCTTATAGTGAAGCCATCACCTAAATAGTAAACATTATATCTGAGAGGTAATTTTTAACCCTCATCTCCCTCACACCCTCCCTACATTTGGAATCTCCAACATCTATTTTCGTGTTTATGTCCATGTGTATCCATTGTGTAGCTCCTACTTGTAAGTGAGAACAAGCAATATTTGATTTTTTTCTCTGAGTAATGTCACTTAGGATAGTGGCCTCCAGCTCCATCCATGTTGCTGCAAAGGACATAATCTCATTCTTTATTATGGCTGTGTAATGTTCCATGATAAATGCACATACTATGAAATACAGTCCATAACAGTTGATTGGACTAAAAATGTGGTAGGCATATATACCATGGAATCAACCTAAGTGTCAATCAACATATACAAATATGTATGCACACATATACCATGGAATACAATCCGTAACAGTTGTTTGGATTAAAAATGTGGTATATCCATATGTACCATGGAATCAACCTAAGTGTCAAATGTTGATTGACACTTATGTTGATTCCATGACTTTGCTATTGTGAATAATTCCACCTTAAACATACCAGTGCACCCCGTCTGTACTAAAAATACAAAAAATTAGCCAGGCGTGGTGGTGGGCGCCTGTAGTCCCAGCTACCCAGGAGGCTGAGGCAGGAGAATGGTGTGAACCTGGGAGGCGGAGCTTGCAGTGAGCTGAGATGGTGCCACTGCACTCCAGCCTGGGTGACAGAGCGAACATACAAGTGCAGGTATCTTCTTGATAGAATGATTTCTTTTCTTTTGGGTAGGTACCCAGTGGTGGAATTGCCACATTGAATGGTAGTTCTATTTTTCGTTCTTTGAGAAATCTTCATACTGTTTCCATAGGGTTTGAACTAATTTGATATTTCCACCAACAGTGTGGAAGCATTCCCTTTTAGTTCCACCCCCTTGGCAACATCTGTTATTTTTTGACTCTAGTAATAGCCATTCTGACTGGTGTGAGGTGGTATTTCATTGTGGTTTTAATTTGCATTTCTCTGATAATTAGTGATGTTGAACATTTTTTCATGTTTGTTGGCTGCTTGTATGTCTTCTTTTTAAGGAGTGTCTATTTATGTCCTTTGCCCACATTTTAATGAGGTTCTTTGTTTTTTTCTTGTTGATTTGTTTAAGTTCTTTATAGATTCTGGATATTAGACCTTTGTCAGATGCATAGTTTGCAAATACTTTCTCTCTTTCTATAGATTTGTCTTTTTGTTCTGTTGATTATTTCTTTTGCTATGCAGAAACTCTTTAGTTTATTAAACGGTGCTGGGAAAACTAGCTAGCCATATGCAGAAGAATGAAACTGGACTCATGTTTCACCATATACAAAAATTAACTTAAAATGGACTACAGACTTAAAACGTAAGACCTGAAACTGTTAAAGTCCTAGAAGAAAACTTAGGAAAAACTTTGGGACATTGGCCTATGCAAATAATTTATGACTAAGACCTCAAAAGAAAATGCAACAAAAACAAACAGACAAATGGGACTTTCTCTTTTTCTTATTATTGTTACCCATATGGGTATCAACAGGCCTTTTTGACATTTTCAGCATTATCTTTTCACCACAGAGCAGAGAATAAGCAAAACAACAACAAAAACACAGTGATTAATGTGTGTAGGTCTTAGCTCCACACGGGCCATTATGAGGAACCTACTGTTGGTACTTCTCACCGACACTCCTGCCATTGTATTACCCTTTGTGGGTGTGCTTGCATGAGGATATCTGAGCATGCCTGTAAAAGACATATTACAATGGAAGAGGGCTGGGAGCGTCCTTTGGGGATGCTAAATGAACTGTGTGTTATGTGCCTGCATTTTGACTGTGATCCATCACAGGAGATGAGGTGTGAATACTTCCAGTTGTGGCATCATGTTGCTTCCGAAAAAGTTTTGGATTTTAGTGCATTTGGATTTTGGATTTTTGCCTTAGAGATGCCCAATCTGTATTTGTACTTCTTCCTTTCCACTATGGAAGACTTCCTTTCCTTTTTCTTGATTAATTACCCTGGCTAAAACTTCTAGTAAAATACTAAATAGAAGTGGTGAGAGTGGATATCTTTGCCTTGTTTTTAATCCTAGGAAAAAGTATTCAGTATTTCACCATTAAATATGATATTTTCCTATAAGTTTATACAATTTCTTTATCAGGTTGAGAAAATTTCCTTCCATTTCTAGTGTGTTGAGTGTTTTTTATTATAAATTGGAGTTGAATTTTGTCAAATGCTTTTTAAGGTATATATTGTAACAATCTACTAATTGGTATATTACATTGATTGATTTTCATATGTTGAACCAAACTTGCATTCCTGGGATAAATCCTACTTATTCATATTGTATAATCCTTTTCATGTGTTGGTAGATTCGTTTTCTATTATTTTGTTGAGAGTTTGTGTCTATATTCATAGAGAATGTTGTCTGCAGTTTGCTTTTCCTGTGATGTCTTTGTTTTTGATATCAGTTTAATATGGGCCTTGTGAAAGGAGTTGGAAAGTGTTCTTTCCTCTTACATTTTTTGGAAGATTTTGTGAAATACTGCTGCTAATTCTCCTTTAAACATTAGGTAGAATTCGCTGGTGAAGCCTTCTGATTCTGGGCTTTTCTTTGTGGGAAATTTTTTATTGTGGATTTAATATCTTATTTGTTATAGGTTTATCCATATTTTTAATTTCTTCTTGAGTCATTTTTAGTAGTTTGTACCTTTCCAGGAATTTGTCCATTTCACCTAGGTTATCCAATTTGTTGATATATAATTATTGATTGTTTTCTCCTATAATCCTTTTTTAAACATTTTATAATGTCAGTAGTAATGCTCCCTCTTTCATAACTAATTTTAATAAACTGAGTACTCCCTTTTTTTTCTTGGTCACTCAAGATAAAGCGTTTTCAGTTTTGATGTGCTTTTTCTTAGGAACTCAGATGAGCTGCAGAGAAGTGAGCTGCTAGAGTAGCCAATTAAGACAATAAGTAAAATAAATGTAATATTAATAGTTAAGCCTTTAATCACTTACTGTAATAGTATTGATCAAGACACTAAACCAGAGAAAGCACTGATTCCTGACTGCCTTACCCAGCCCCAGTTTATTTCCTCCCACTGAATGGCACTGGTCAATTGTCAGATGGAGCTGCACAGATGTCGAGATGATCTCAATATTGAGAGAACCCAGAACAAAAGCTTCTTTCAGTTTTATGGACCCAGGAGCCAGGTGAAAGCAAGGGAAAAGGACTTGGAGTGGAAAAGTATTGAGTATTCAGTCAGAGTGAAAAAAAGGCTCCAGATAAACAGACCTCTGAATGGGGGCCTAGTCCAGAAATGATGACATATGTAAGAGCATGACAGGTCAGGGAGGTCTTAGTTCTTGACTGTAACTCTCATTGGAGATGGCAATGCACCAACTGTGCACAAAATCTGGGGAGGCAAGGGAGCAGCTTTCTCGCTTTAGGCCTGCCAGTAAAAGCCTTTCCCTATAGTCTGCCTTGAAAAATGATACAAAGGTTCTTGGCTATTACCCCGACTTCTCACTGTCAAAGAACTGACTGATTTTCTCGATCTTCTCTATTATTTTTCTATTCTTTATTTCATTTATTTCTGCTCTTATCTTTTTCTGCTTGCTTTGAGTTTACTTTGTTTCTCTTTTTCCATTTTCTTAAGGTGGAAGGTTATGTTGTTATTTTTTTTACATGTGCATGTTTATTACATTGATCTATTGCTTAATGCTGGAATTCGAGTTTCTAGTAAACACATCCCCCGAGCAATGAACATAGTACTCAATAGGTAGTTTTCCAGCACTTGTCCCCCTTCCTCCCTTCCTGCTGGTGGATAAAGAAATCAACAATTTATCCACTTGTTGATTGATGGGCATTTGAGCTGTTTCCATATTTTTGCAATTGCGAATTGTGCTGCTATAAACATGCATGCACAAGTATCTTTTTTATGTAATGATTTCTTTTTCTCTTGGAAAATAGCGGGATTGCTGGATCAGATGTAGTTCTACTTTTAGTTCTTTAAGGAATCTTTATACTTTTCCATAGTGGTTGTACTAGTTTACATTCCCACCAGCAGTGTAAAAGTGTTCCCTTTTCACCACATCCCTGACAACATCTATTATTTTGTGATTTGTTTTTATTATGGCCATACTTGCAGGAGTACGGTAATATCGCATTATAGTTTTGATTTGCATTTCTCTGATTGTTAATGATGTTGAGCATTTTTTCATATGTTTGTTGGACATTTGTATTTCTTTTGAGAATTGTCTTCATGTTCTTAGCCCACTTTTTGATGGGATTGTTCGTTTTTTTTCTTGCTAATTTGTTTGAGTTCCTTGTAGATTCTGGATATAAGTCGTTTGTCAGATGTATAGATTGTGAAGATTTTCTCCCACTCTGTGGGTTGTCTGTTTACTCTGCTGATTGTTTCTTTTGCTGTGCAGAAGTCTTTAAGTTTAATTAAGTCCCATCTATTTATCTTTGTTTTTGTTGCATTTGCTTTTGGGTTCTTGGTCATGAAGTCTTTGCCTAAGACAATGTCTAGAAGTGTTTTTCTGATGTTATCTTCTAGAATTTTTATGGATTCAGGTCTTAGATTTAAGTCTTTGATCCATCTTGAGTTGATTTTTGTATAAGGTGAGAGATGAGTTTCCAGTTTAATTCTTCTACATGTGGCTAGCCAATTATCCAAGCACCATTTGTTAAATAGAGTGTCCTTTTCCCACTTTATGTTTTTGTTTGCTTTGTTGAAGATCAGTTGGCTATAAGCATTTGGCTTTATCTCTGGGTTCTGTATTCTGTTCCATTGGTCTATGTGCCTATTTTTATACCAGTATAATGCTGTTTTCGTGACTATGGCCTTATAGTATAGCTTGAAATCAGGCAATGTGATGCCTCCAGATTTGTTCTCTTTGCTTAGTCTCGCTTTGGCTATAAGGGCTCTTTTTTGGTTCCATATGAATTTTAGGATTTTTTTTTCTAGTTAAGAATGATGGTGGTATTTTGATAAGAAAGGCATTGAATTTGTAGATTTCTCTTGGCAGTATGGCCATTTTCACAATACTGATTCTACCCATCTATGAGCGTGGGATGTGTTTCCATTTGTTTGTGTCATCCATGATTTCTTTCAGCAGTGTTTTGTAGTTTTCCCTGTAGAGGTCTTTCACCTCCTTGGTTGGGTATATTCCTAAGTATTTTATTTTTTTGCAGCTATTGTAAAAGGATTTGAGTTCTTGATTTGATTCTCTGCTTGGTTGCTGTTGGTTTATAGCAGAGCTACTGATTTGTGTACGTTAATTTTGTATCCTGAAACTTTGCTGAATTCATTTATCAGTTCGAGGAGCTTTTTGGAGGGGTTTTTAGGATTTTCTAGTTGCACGATTATATTATCAGCAAACAATGATGGTTTGACTTCTTTGCCGATTTGAATGTCCTTTATTTCTTTCTCTTGTCCCATTGCATGGCTAGAATTTCCAGTACTTTGCTGAAGACGAGTGGTGAGAGTGGGTAGCCTTGTCTTGTTCCAGTTCTCAAGGGGAATGCTTTCAACTCTTTTCCTTTCAGTATTATGTTGGCTGTTAGTTTGTCATAGATGACTTTTATTATATTAAGGTATGTTCCTTCTATATTAATCCAGTTTCTCTGAAAGGACAGAACTAATAGGATATATGTATATATGAAAGGGAGTTTATTAAGGAGAATTGACTCACACAATCACAAGGTGAAGTTCCATGATAGGCTATCTGCAAGATGAGGAGCAAGGAAGCTAGTGGTGGATAAGTCTGAGTCCCAAAACCTCAAAAGTAGAGAAGCTGACAGTTCAGCCTTCAGTCTGTGGCCACAGGCCCAAGAGTCCCTGGCAAGCTACTGGTCTAAGTCCATGAGTCCAAAAGCCAAAGAAGTTGGAGTCTGATGTTCGAGGGCAGGGAGCATCCAGCATGGGAGAAAGATGAAGATTGGAAGACTCAGCAAGTCTAGTCCTTCCACATCCTTCTACCTGCCTTATTCTAGCTGCTCTAGCAGCTAGATTAGATGGTGCCCACCCAGGTTGAGGGTAGACCTGTCTCTCCCAGTCTACTGACTGAAATGTTAATCTCTTTTGGCAACACTCTCACAGACACACCCAGTAACAATATTTTGCATCCTTCA
Source organism: Hylobates moloch (assembly GCF_009828535.3). Taxonomy (NCBI): domain Eukaryota; kingdom Metazoa; phylum Chordata; class Mammalia; order Primates; family Hylobatidae; genus Hylobates; species Hylobates moloch. The sequence goes on from NW_026652288.1 coordinate 46,121,675, forward strand.
ATCCCATCAAGTTGACATTCAATATTAACCATCACACCTTCTATGCCAATTTTGCTGAGAGTTTTAATCATAAAGGGATCCTGGATTTTGTCAGATGCTTTTTCTGTGTCTATTGAGATGATCATGTGATTTTTTGTTTTTAATTCTGTTTATGTAGTGTATCACGTTTATTGACTTGCATATGTTAATAGGTTGTTAATTTGGGGTTTTATATTTTAAAAATATATGTTTATAGCTATAAATTTCCTTCTTTTTTATTATACTTTAAGTTCTCACATCACTGGTCATCAGAGAAATGCAAATCAAAACCACAATGAGATACCATCTCACACCAGTTAGAATGGCGATCATTAAAAAGTCGGCAAACAACAGGTGCTGGAGAGGATGTGGAGAAATAGGAACACTTTTACACTGTTGGTGGGACTATAAACTAGTTCAACCATTGTGGAAGACAGTGTAGCAATTCCTCAAGGATCTAGAACTATAAATTTCCTTCTAAACACTGCTTTGGTTGCATTCCATACACTTTGGTATCTTGTGTGCATACTAGTTTTTAATCTCAGTGTACATTCTAATTTCCCTTGTGGTGTCTTCTCTGATCAATTGGTTGTTTAGGATTCTGTTGCTTCATTTTTGCTTATTAATGAATTTGCTTACTTTCCTTCTACTATTAATTTCTAATTTCATTCCATTGTGGTCATAAAACATACTTTGTTTAATTTCAGTTATTTTAAAGTTATTGAGATTGGTTTTGTGGACTAATATGTAGCCTGTCCTGGAGAATGCCTCATGTTGAGTTGTAGGACAGGGCTCTGGGTAACCTTGGCTGGCTCAGCTCTTTCCGCCATCTCACTTGTAATTTTCAGAATAGTGTAGAATGTGCCGAGAACACAGCACCCTGAGCTAAGGAGAAACTGTTTGGAACAATCTGGGCTCTATTTCTGTTCCTCCTAGAACAGGATGTCCTACAATGTTTTAGCACAGTAATCTAAGTTGTCTGTGTAGTATAAAACACAGAGCAGAGTGCTTTTGGGGTTCCTCAGTTGCAGCGAGATGTGAGGCACTTGCAGAGACTCAGTCTACCACCTCCAAGATGTAGGGACTGGCTTGCCATAATAATTCATAGCTTCTGCTGTCCCTTGCTACCTACCTGTGAGTAACTGAGTTGCTTTTCTTAATTTGTATGAGTGTTCTATCTCACGGGACTTCTGCAAGTGATAAAAATTACAGCCCAAGATGTAATGTACAGAAGTGTTTCAACTTTTAGTTCTGGGGGTTGGCATTGTGATGATCTTTGTTATTCTCCATATAGTAGGAGTTCTCCTCTGGAATTGGTAAATGGCTCATGGTGAACCTGGTCCAAAGGACTTGTGAAGAATGTATATTCTGCTGTTGTTCTGTGGAGTGTTCTATAAATATAATTTAGGTCCGTCTGATTTACAGTGTTCTTCAAGTCTTCTGTTTCATTAATATTATGTCTAGTTGTTCTATTCATTATTGAAAGTGAGGTATTGGAGTCTTCACCTATTATTGTTTAATTGTATATTTCTCCTTCAGTTCTATCAGTTTTGCTTCATGTATTTTGAGGCTCTTGATCATTATGATTGCATATATATTTATAATAATCATATCTTCTTTATGGATTGACCCTTTTTTCATAAAATATCCTTTTTGTAAATAATTTTTAATTATTAAAGTTAAAATATAATTATTTAATTAATCCTTTTTAAAATAATAATTTTAAGTCTATTTTATCTGATAGTAGTATAGTTATTCCAGTTCTCTTTTAGTTACTGCTTATATGCTATATCTTTTTCTGTCCTTTTACTTTCAATCTAATTCTGTCTTTGAATTTTAAAATACATCTGTTGTAGTCAGCATGTAGTTGAATCATGTTTTTTATTCATTCTAATGGTCTCTGCTTTGAAGTAGAGGTTTAATCTATTTAAACTTAATGTAATTACTGATAAAGTAGGATATATGGCTGCTATTTTTTAATTTTTTTGTATATGTCTTATGTAATTTCTGTTCCTTTATTACTCTATCACTGCTTTCTTTTGTGTTAAATAGGATTTTTCTAAAGTACTATTTTAATTCCTGTGTAGTTTCTTTTGCTATCTATTTTTGTAGGATTATTAGTACCTAAATTTATAATAACCTAGTTTAATGTCTACTTAATCTCAATATTTTATAAAAACTTTGCTCTTATACAGTCCCATTCCCTCTTCTTTCTTTATCTATTGTTGCTGTGCAAATTGTATCTTTATACACAGTATGCCCATCAGCACGGGTTTATAATTATTGCTTTTTTTATACCATTGTCTTTTAAATCAAACAGGAAAAATATTAGAAACAAAAATTCATCTCTACTGTCTTTTATATCTACTTATGCAATCTGTTTGGTTCTCTTATCTCTGCATATGGATATGAGTTACTGTTTAGAATAATTTAATTTTAGCCTTAAGAACTACCTTTAGGTTAGCTCCAAGTCTTTGCTATTGTGAATAGTGCTGCAATAAACATACGCGTGCATGTGTCTTTATAGTAGAATTATTTATATTCCTTTGGATATATACCCTGTAATGGGGTTGCTGGGTCAAATGGTATTTCTAGTTCCAGATCCTTGAGGAATTGCCACACTGTCTTCCACAATGGTTGAACTAATTTACACTCCCACCAACAGTGTAAAAGCATTGATAGACTGGATAAAGAAAATGTGGCACACATACACCATGGAATACTATGCAGCCACAAAAAAGGATAAGTTCATGTCCTTCGCAGGGACATGGATGAAGCTGGAAACCATCATTCTCAGCAAACTAACACAGTAACAGAAAACCAAACACCGCATGTTCTCGCTCACAAGTGGGAGTTGAACAATGAGAACACATGGACACAGAGAGGGGAACATCACACACTGGGCCTATGGGAGGCTGGGGGGCTAGGGGAGGGATAGCATTAGGAGAAATACCTAATGTAGGTGATGGGTTGATGGGTGCAGCAAACCACCATAGCCTGTGTATACCTATGTAACAAAACTGCACATTCTGCACATGTACACCAGAACTTAAAGTATATAAAAACAAAAAAAGAACTACCTTTATTATTTCTTATAGGGTAGGTCTTCTAATGACAAATTCTCTCAGTGTTTGATTATATGGGAATGTCTTAATTTTTCCCTCTTTTTTTGAAGGACAGTATTACCATATGGAGAATACTTGGTTGACAGTTTTTTCTTTATTCACTTTGAGAATGTCATTTCATTAACTTTAGGCCTCCATGATTTTTTTTTAAATCAGAAATTAACTTAGTTTCTCATTTAATTATCTTAGTCTGCTAATGCTGCTCTAACAAGATATCTGATATTAGATAATTTGCAAAAAATAGAAATGTATTTCTCACAGCTCTGGAGGCTGAGAAGTCCAAGATCAAAGTGCTAGCATTTGATGTCTGGTGAGGGCCTTGTTGCCACATCCTCACATGGTGAAAAAAATGAAAGGGCAAAAAAGGACAAGCTAGTTCCCTCCAGTTTTTGCATAAGGCACTAATTCCATAATGAGGACAAAGCCTTAATGGCCAATATCACCTCCTAAAAGACTCCACCTTTTACTTCACCTTTTAATACTGTTGCACTGGAGATTAAGTTTGAGCATGAATTTTGGAGGGGACGCAAACATTCAAATCATAGCAATACTATTGAGGATTCTTTATATGTGTTGAGCTTTTTCTCTCTTGTTGCTTTCATGGTTATTGCTTTGGCCTTGGCTTTTGGCAGTTTGCTTCTGAGATTTTTAAGTATACATCTCTTGGAGTTTATTCTACTTTTATTTACCTGTACCTCTTGGATGTGTAGACTAATGTTTGGCATCAAATTTGGAAGTCTTGGCTTAATTTTTCAAATTTTATTTGTGTCTTTTCTCTATCACCTCTGTTTTGACTCTCATTATACGTATATTGATGTATTTGATAGTGTCCCACAGGACTCTGAAGCTCTATTAATTTTTCTTCACTCTTCTTTCTTCCTGTTCTTCAGGCTGGATAATCTTGATTAATCTCCCTTCAAGTTTACTGATCCTTCTGCCAGTTGAGCCTTCTATTGAGTCCCCCTACTCAAGTTTTCATTTCAGCTATTATACTCTCCAACTCAGAACTTTCTGTTTCTTTTTTAAAAATCCTATCTCTGTATTGATAATTTCTATTTGATGAGACATTGTTTTTTTTCAGGTAGCATTCTGAAAATATTTAAAATAGCTATTTATAGACAACATCTTTTCTAGTATATCTGACATCTGATATTCTTCACATAGAGTTTCTATCCTGTCATTTCACTCTTGTATATAGCCTATATTTTCTTATTTCTTAGCATGTCCTGTAATAATTATTGAGAACTGGACATTTGAGTTGGTATAATGTGGAATCTCTGTAAATCAGATTTCTCCTATCCCTAGGGTTTGTTTCTGTTGCTGTTGTTCTATGTTTTATTTGTTTAATTCATTTCTATACTAATTCCGTAAAATCTGTATTCTTTGTCATGTGTGGCCACTAAAATCTTTACTCATTAGTGATCAGCTAATAATTAGATGGAGATTTACTTAAATGCCTGAAACCAGTAAGTCTCCTAGTCTTTGCTAAGGGACTCAGTGTGTGTGGTGGGGCTTGCCTTCAATGTCAGGCAGGCAGTTTACAGCTGTCTTAGTTCCAACTTCCTGATTACACAAGGCCTCAAACTCACCCAGAAGTGAGAACATAGGGCCTTCTTAGGTCTTTCCTGGGCATGTACATAAACCGATTTATAAGCGGCTTTCTGGATTCTGGGAAATATTTCAGAACTTTTTAAAACCTCCCATGGACATTTCATTCCCCAGGTTTTCTTTTTGGATGTTTTGTTACACTTGTTTTGCCCCATGTGTTATCAAAACGTCAAGTAGTTATAATGTTAAACTACTGCTACTGACTGTTTTTGACAAATGCTGTAGGAAAAAGGCAGTTCACAAGGGTAGAGTTCTGAGTTGGGTCAAATAAAGATTTTCCATGCTCGTGCATTAATTATATAAAAGGACAAAAAAAGACAAGATTTTGAGTGGGATTATTCAGGGAACTACCAATAGATGAAATGATAGTTTTCTGGGAAGAAGAACACCTTCCAGCCCCTTTTTTTTTTTTTTTTAACTGTCCTGTGTCTGCGAGGCTGTGGGCTTTCACCATGACTGCAGGGGGCTTGGTTTTTAAGGCTCTCAAAGGACTAGGGAACTGGGATGGGACTAGGACAAAATAAATACCACAGAGTTCACTGTTCTTACAGAGATTTAGCTGTTTTACTTGAGTAAATGATCTTGAGATTGTTGGAAGCCTTTGGTTAATCTCTAGAGTTCTGAAAGAGTAAAATTTAACTGTTTTTGTTGCTTTTATGAAGGAGATGTTTTCGTATGTCCTTACTCTGCCATTCTCAATGACATGTAGCAGCATTTCTTGAGATGGCATTCTTGTTTTCCAGGGGTTTTTGACTGAAACAAGTTATAGTCAGTAGTATATATTAACATAACAAATATTTTTATAATAAAATTGTATTTTTATTTGCTTATTTTTTTCTAAGACAAATATTTGTTGAAATTAAAAACTTCCTAAAAACAAAGGTTTTGACATGTTAATAGAATCCAAATGAGTTTTAAAACTTTTAGATATAACAGCTTGATCTATACAAGTCTCCAAATGATGAATTGGCCTTGAAACCATTAGATTGGAAAGAGAATGATTGTCCAAGGCACAGTCACTGTTATTATTCTTATGTTGATTATTATTGATTATAACAACTATGTATTGAGTTTTGCTGTGTGAAATGTTCAATGCTATTTTCTGGGAGAAATACAAAGCAGAAGAAATCTATATTTGCAATTTAATACAAAAAAATTCCATTACATCATTAATCACTATAGTTATCAGTCACCAATATTTAAACATATAAAATTTATTATTACAGATAAGTGAATAAATCAGATTCCTGTTTTACTTAAAGAAGAAACAGATATGACATATTACTAATTGATAAAAAAGATTTCCTGCATTATAGCTTTTATAATATACTCTACATAATTTTTAATAACAACGACAAAAGAAATGTAACCTTCCTTCTAATGTTTATTTACTGCTTTTATTTCTTTCCATACTATCTCTTTATGAATGCAAATAACACAAATTCTTTTGATTAATATGTTCATAATTTTAGAATGTGGGATAAGAAAAACAGTCTTTAAAGAAAACATGAACAAGAAAGCATTTGCTGATTCCCAGCTGTCAGATGCCAATAAGTCTGGTGATTCTTTCCATTGCAGTTCCGTGTGTGGGTGGTAATGTGGTCCAAGTTTTCCTTCCTTTTTCTGTTTTTTATCATGTTGGTTTTAGACTACTGCTGTTGGGTGCAGCTGAAACCCATCTCACATTGAGTAGGCCTGAAGACAATTTCTCCCTATATCCTTTTTAATCTAATTCCCCTATTGATGGTAAGCATCTTTATTTCCACGCAAGTAAGAATCAGTTTGCAAGTCTTTTGTTGCAAGATGAGAATTTGGTCCCCCCAAAATTAAAACGATAAATACTTTAACATCTACAAAAATGTTACGTTTCAGTGAGAGAGCTGATGAGTAGACTTACTTTCAGAAAATGTTTCATGCAGTATTATATTTGAATGCTCCTTGTGGGTTCTCTTCCAAACCATAAATAGGTGACCCTCAAAGGAGTAAAGTGGAATATTAAATGTAAATGCTGATCCAAACTATTTACTTAGGTTTTGGGGGTCTTAAGACTGAATTGAACAAAATATTTAAAATGATTTTTTCCTTGATGCTTCTGGAAAATTACCTTCTTTTTGCATATGAACAAGAAGATTTTGAGGGGAACAGTGTCATCTTATAATCACTGTATCACTACCATTATAAGACTATTTACAGAAGGAAAAAAATACAAATAAGCCTCCAATCTTAATTTAGCCAATAAAAATTCTTCATGTTTACTTACTAGAGCTAGAAAATAGGGGTATAATGGACCAGTGAATTTGATGTTTACTTCCTTTTATTTCCCTGTTCTTACAGTATAAACGCTGATAAGAGGAGCCATATTTAAAAAAAAAAAAGGCAAACTGAATTCTAAAAACTGTACCTTAGTGAATTCCAAGCTTGTCTTCCTACTCTGTTAGCTTCTGTGATGCTGATCTATGATTGAATCTTCCTTTAAACAAGGATAATGGTATCTATTTCCCAAATTTTATATAGATTTTAGAAAATGTGAAGGTTAAAGTGCTATATACACATGAAGCATTATTGCAGATAATATATTGTAGATAATACTCATTTGTACTACAAAGGAAAGAAATGCATTAAAAGCTGAGGAGGAGAAATAAGGTTTTTAGCATCTATGCTAAAAACTTAGAGAATAAGATTCCAGACAGATGAGAGTGTATTATAAGCCAAATAAATTAATTTGTTTAATACACTTTTCTCAATAGTTTGTCAGTGAATCTGAAGTGCGGGTATCATTTTCTTCATATTCCAACCTGATAGACTTTCTTGGCACTGGTCGTTTTCACTATCATTATCTCTACCACCATCCCAACAATGTAAACAAATAATATTTAAGAAAGTCCCATCTTTATATGGTGCCATTTGTGGCAAACAGTGCTAAGCATTTACCAAACTAGTTTTCATTCTTCTTGGGCACATAGCTAAAACCACAGTTTCCAGCTTGCCTGGCAATTAGGAGATCCATGTGGCCAAATTCTGAACAATAGAATGTGTGTGAAAGTGATGTAATGCAATTCAGATCTGAACTTAAAAATACTCCCCTTTATAACTCTTGAGCTTTTTTTCTGTCTTTAGCTTAACAGAGAGGGCTCCATGGATCCAGAGAAAGGGAGGGCCCAAGAGGAAAGGAGCCCAGGTCCCCCCAATAACTGAATGGAGTGACACGTAACTCTCCTTTCTCCAACAATCCACTCTCATTGAAATATGACTGAGTGAAATATTTTCACTGTGCTAACTCACTGAGATTTTGGAATTGTTTTTTATATCAGTTAGCCTATCTTTACTATTCTTACATTGTAGTATTCTATTGTCAGTTTAATATAATATTCTGGCCATCTATATTTTGAAAAGAACCTGTCTAGTCAATTTAGAGTTCAATTAGTTGGATAAATAACATTTGTAATGATTATCTGTCTGACAGGGTATGAACTAAATAACTGACTAGTCAATCAAATCTTCAAAAATCAACCTGGGTGTTTGGGTATTACATTTGTAAATATAACCATAGTGATTGCTTTCTGGGAGTTTAAGGTAAAACCTTCAGTTTCCATACTGACATATGAATGAGATGTTAAAAGTTGCTGTCTGGGTTTCTATTTTTGTGAGAGACTACTAAGCCTTGCAGTGGGAAAATAACCAGACACACAACTGCCAGTTGGCTTATCTCTTTTAAGTATGGAAAATAATTGAAGGACAAAATGGAGAACTGCTGACATATTTGGCCAAGAAAAATGAGTTGAACAGAATTCCTGCCAATTTGAGTAAATGTTGCCTTCGACAACAAAGTTAAACAAACAGCAAAAAGATAAGTTTGGGTTTAACTATTGGAATGATGTTGGTTGCAATTTTCTTGAAGTTAAAAGGCAGACACTGCTGCTACACTTTGTAATGAAGCATATCTTATCCAACTCCAAAACTAAGCCTAAACAAGGATGATGACTACCAACAAGTTTGGAAGAGCCAAGATATTAAGCTTTCTAATAGGAAGTCCAAGCTTTCACATGCAGAAAAATTAATAAGCTCTTTTGTCATCAGTCAAATGCACCTTTTCATCATAAAAGAAAAGATTATTAACAATATAATTGTAATGATGAACTTAAGATGCTTGAATTTCTGAATATTATAGCTGGAAAACTGCTATGCAAACAAAAATACTTAGAAACTGAATACTAAGTCGTCACTCAATATTCCAGTAAATACAGAGAATCATTGACACATGCCTCAGGAACATAAAAACATGCCGTTAAAACAGTTCATCAGAGGGAACAGTCTAAATTATATAATTATGGTACAAAAATTAAATCTCATAATACGGTGTGTTAAGAAGGGCAACTGCGTGTAGCTTCTCATTCTGAAAAAAGACAGAGCTCCATCTATAAGGGGACATCTTTATAACCCTTGTATATACCTGCTTTCATGCTATTTTCCGTAAAATCTGTGATGATTCTGAAGAACCAGAGGCTGATACACTTCAGTCATTTGAAAGAGTCAACTTGAGTAAGGAATTGAAGGTTCTTGTTTTAGTCTGTTTTCTGCCGCTATAATAGAATACCACAGACTGAGTAACTTAATAAAAGAGATTTATTTCCTGGAGTTCTGGAGGCTGGGAAGATCGAACAGATTGTATCTGGTAAGGGCCTTCTTGCTGTGTTATAGCATGGCAGAAGGCATCACATGGCAAGAGAGCACACAAGATGAGGAAAGAAAATTGAGTGAAACTCATTCTTTCTATCAGGAGTCCACTCCCATGATAACTAATTCACTTTGCATTAATTCATTCACAAAGGCAAAGCCTGCATGGCATAATCACCTCTTAATGGTGCCAGCTCTTAATACTATTACAATGGCAATTAAATTTCGACATGAGTTTTAAAGGGGACATTCATATCATAGCATTTGTGTACCTTAGTGATTGATTTTATCCTGTCACTAAAGAGAGGTAAGCTTTAGCCTGAAAATACTGGATCTTTTTCTCTTTGGTATTCTCTTACCCAGAAGGGTTAGCTTCCTGGAAATGGTAAGAGATGCAAACATTAAAGCCATTTCAAAACTATGATTTTTGCTGAGACAACTGCCAGTTAAGATTCATAGATATAGATATAGATATTATGCCTATCCGAAAATGCCTAGTTAGTTGACCTAAATAACTAAGATTCACTAATTAAGTATAAAAGCAATAAACAAAATCAAACAATTAGTAGCTTTAATAAATGTGTACATATTGAAGTAACTAAAGTACCAAACCTTTATTTTGTAGATTAAGATAAAAATTAGAGGCAACTGACAAGGTAATTCAGGAGAAAACATGTACATGGTGAATTAGTTTAAAAAGTGCATTATGACAGTTTTGGAAGAAATACAAAGACAAAAATAATGACATTAATTTTATTATTTGTTTTGTTAATAACAAAATGACCTTTATATAAAGATTTTCCTAGCAAATAGTCTAATGATCTTATATTAATACTTTAAAAATAGTTTCTAAAAATGTTATCTTTTACCATTTATATCTCTTTTGAAAAGAAATCACTTTTGTTAGACTTTCAGTGAGATGAGAAAATTGTTTTTATTCTTTCAAAGTCTCAGCATTGTTTCCAGATTTTATTCAGATGTTTTTCTGAAAATAATGGTGCATCAAAGAGGATAAAGGTGAGAACAAAAATCAGATGAAGCTTGTTAAAGGAGTATGGCACTGGTAAATAACTGTGTTTGCATGCGCTTTCTTTAAAAAAAAAAAACCTTTTAAGTACAGGAGTACATGTGCAGGTTTGTTACATGGGTAAACTTGTGTCATGAGAGTTTGTTGTACAGATTATTTCATCACCCAAGCATTAAGCCTCATACCCATTAGTTATTTTTCCTGATCCTCTCCTTCCTCCCACCCTCAACCCTCCAAAAGGCCCCAGTGTGTGTTGTTCCTTTCTATGTGTCCATGTGTTCTCATCATTTAGCTTCCACTTGTAAGTGAGAAAATGTGGTATTTGGTTTGCTGTTTCTGCTTTAGTTTGGTAAAGATAATGGCCTCTAGCTCCATTCATGTCCCTGCAAAGGACATGATCTCGTTCTTTTTTATAGCTGCATAGTATTCCATGGTGCGTGTGTGTGTCTGTATGCATAGAACATTTCCTTTATATAGATAGATGATAGATGATAGCTAGCTAGCTAGCTAGATAGATAGATATCACATTTTCTTTATCCAGTCCATCATTGATGAGCATTTAGATTGAAGACTATATGTCTTTGCTATTGTGAATAGTGCTGCAATAAACATACATGTTCATGTGTCTTTAAAATAGACCAATTTATATTCCTATTGGTATATACCCTGTAATGGGATTGCTGGGTTGAATAGTAATTCTGCCTTTTGGTCTTTGGGGAATTGCCACACCATCTTCCACAATGGCTGAACTAATTTACACCCCCACCAACAGTGTGTAAGCATTCATTTTTCTCTGCAACCTCACCAGCATCCATTATTTTTTGACTTTTTAATTTTAATAATAGTCATTTTGACTGGTGTGAGATGGTAACCCATTGTTGTTTGATTTGCGTTTCTCTAACAGTGATTTTGCATTTTTTTTCATTTGATTGTTGGCCACATGTATGTCTCCTTTTGAAAAGTGTCTGTTCATGTCCTTTGTCCACGTTTTTTTTCTTTTTTTTTATTATTATACTTTAGGTTTTAGGGTACATGTGCACAATGTGCAGGTTTGCTACATATGTATCCATGTGCCATGCTGTTTTGCTGCACCCATTAACTCGTCATTTAGCATTAGGTATATCTCCTAATGCTGTCCCTCCCCCCCCCCCCACCCCACAACAGTCCCTGGAGTGTGATGTTCCCCTTCCTGTGTCCATGAGTTCTCATTGCTCAATTCCCACCTATGAGTGAGAACATGCAGTGTTTGGTTTTTTGTCCCTGCGATAGTTTACTGAGAATGATGGTTTCCAGTTTCATCTATGTCCCTACAAAGGACATGAACTCATCATTTTTTATGGCTGCATAGTATTCCATGGTGTATATGTGCCACATTTTCTTAATCCAGTCTATCGTTGTTGGACATTTGGGTTAGTTCCAAGTCTTTGCTATTGTGAATAGTGCCGCAACAAACATACGTGTGCATGTGTCTTTATAGCAGCATGATTTATAGTCCTTTGGGTATATACCCAGTAATGGGATGGCTGGGTCAAATGGTATTTCTAGTTCGAGATCCCTGAGGAATCGCCACACTGACTTCCACAATGGTTGAACTAGTTTACAGTCCCACCAACAGTGTAAAAGTGTTCCTATTTCTCCACATCCTCTCCAGCACCTGTTGTTTCCTGACTTTTTAATGATGGCCATTCTAACTGGTGTGAGATGGTATCTCACTGTGGTTTTGATTTGCATTTCTCTGATGGCCAGTGATGATGAGCATTTCTTCATGTGTTTTTTGGCTGCATAAATGTCTTCTTTTGAGAAGTGTCTGTTCATGTCCTTCGCCCACTTTTTGATGGGGTTGTTTGTTCTTTTCTTGTAAATTTGTTTGAGTTCATTGTAGATTCTGGATATTAGCCCTTTGTCAGATGAGTAGGTTGCAAAAATTTTCTCCCATTCTGTAGGTTGCCTGTTCACTCTGATGGTAGTTTCTTTTGCTGTGCAGAAGCTCTTTAGTTTAATTAGATCCCATTTGTCAATTTTGGCTTTTGTTGCCATTGCTTTTGGTGTTTTAGACATGAAGTCCTTGCCCACGCCTATGTCCTGAATGGTATTGCCTAGGTTTTCTTGTAGGATTTTAATGGTTTCAGGTCTAACATTTAAGTCTTTAATCCATCTTGAATTAATTTTTGTATAAGGTGTAAGGAAAGGATCCAGTTCCAGCTTTCTACATATGGCTAGCCAGTTTTCCCAGCACCATTTATTAAATAGGGAATCCTTTCCTTATTTCTTGTTTTTGTCAGGTTTGTCAAAGATCAGATAGTTGTAGATATGTGGCATTATTTCTGATGGCTTTATTCTGTTCCATTGATCTATGTCTCTGTTTTGGTACCAGTACCATGCTGTTTTGGTTACTGTAGCCTTGTAGTATAGTTTGAAGTCAGGTAGCGTGATTCCTCCAGCTTTGTTCTTTTGGCTTAGGATTGACTTGGCAATGCGGGCTCTTTTTTGGTTCCATATGAACTTTAAAGTAGTTTTTTCCAATTCTGTGAAGAAAGTCATTGGTAGCTTGATGGGGATGGCATTGAATCTATAAATTACCTTGGGCAGTGTGGCCATTTTCACAATATTGATTCTTCCAACCCATGAGCATGGAATGTTCTTCCATTTGTTTGTATCCTCTTTTATTTCATTGAGCAGTGGTTTGTAGTTCTCCTTGAAGAGGTCCTTCACTTCCCTTGTAAGTTGGATTCCTAGGTATTTTATTCTCTTTGAAGCAATTGTGAATGGGAGTTCACTCATGATTTGGCTCTCTGTCTGTGATTGGTGTACAAGAATGCTTGTGATTTTTGTACATTGATTTTGTATCCTGAGACTTTGCTGAAGTTGCTAATCAGCTTAAGGAGATTTTGGGCTGAGACAGTGGGGTTTTCTAGATATACAATCATGTCATCTGCAAACAGGGACAATTTGACTTCCTCCTTTCCTAATTGAATACCCTTTATTTGCTTCTCCTGCCTGATTTCCCTGGCCAGAACTTCCAACACTATGTTGAATAAGAGTGGTGAGAGAGGGCATCCCTGTCTTGTGCCAGTTTACAAAGGGAATGCTTCCAGTTTTTGCCCATTCAGTATGATATTGGCTGTGGGCTTGTCATAGATAGCTCTTATGATTTTGAGATATGTCCCATCAATACCTAATTTATTGAGAGTTTTTAGCATGAAGCATTGTTGAATTTTGTCAAAGGCCTTTTCTGCATCTATTGAGATAATCATGTGGTTTTTGTCTTTGGTTCTGTTTATATGCCGGATTACATTTATTGATTTGCGTATGTTGAACCAGCCTTGCATCCCAGGGATGAAGCCCACTTGATCATGGTGTATAAGCTTTTTCATGTGCTGCTGGATTCGGTTTGCCAGTATTTTATTGAGGATTTTTGCATCAATGTTTATCAAGGATATTGGTCTGAAATTCTCTTTTTTGGTTATGTCTCTGCCAGGCTTTGGTATCAGGACGATGCTGGCCTCATAAAATGTGTTAGGGAGGATTCCCTCTTTTTCTATTGATTGGAATAGTTTCAGAAGGAATGGTACCAGTTCCTCCTTGTATCTCTGGTAGAATTCGGCTCTGAATCCTTCAGGTCCTGGATTCTTTTTGGTTGGTAAGCTATTGATTATTGCCACAATTTCAGAGCCTGTTATTGGTCTATTCAGAGATTCAACTTCTTCCTGGTTTAGTCTTGGGAGGGTGTATTTGTCAAGGAATTTATCCATTTCTTCTAGATTTTCTAGTTTATTTGCGTAGAGGTGTTTGTAGTATTCTCTGACAGTGGATTGTATGTCTGTGGGATCGGTGGTGATATCTCCATTTTCATTTTTTATTGCATCTATGTGATTCTTCTCTCTTTTCTTCTTTATTAGTCTTGCTAGTGCTCTATCAATTTTGTTGATCTTTTCAAAAACCAGCTCCTGGATTCATTAATTTTTTGAAGAGTTTTTTGTGTCTCTATTTCCTTTAGTTCTGCTCTGATTTTAGTTATTTCTAGCCTTCTGCTAGCTTTTGAATGTGTTTGCTCTTGCTTTTCTAGTTCTTTTAATTGTGATGTTAGGGTGTCAATTTTGGATCTTTCCTGCTTTCTCTTGTGGGCATTTAGTGCTATAAATTTCCCTCTACACACTGCTTTGAATGTGTCCCAGAGATTCTGGTATGTTGTGTCCTTGTTCTCATTGGTTTCAAAGAACATCTTTATTTCTGCCTTCATTTCATTATGTACCCAATAGTCATTCAGGAGCAGTTTGTTCAGTTTCCATGTAGTTGAGTGGTTTTGAGTGAGTTTCTTAATCCTGAGTTCTAGTTTGATTGCACTGTGGTCTGAGAGACAGTTTGTTATAATTTCTGTTCTTTTACATTTGCTGAGGAGAGCTTTACGTCCAACTATGTGGTCAATTTTGGAATAGGTGTGGTGTGGTGCTGAAAGAATGTATATTCTGTTGATTTGGGCTGGAGAGTTCTGTAGATGTCTATTAGGTCCACTTTGTGCAGAGCTGAGTTCAATTTCTGGATATCCTTGTTAACTTTCTGTCTTGTTGATCTAATGTTGACAGTGGGGTGTTAAAATCTCCCATTATTATTGTGTGGGAGTTTAAGTCCCTTTGTAGGTCATTCAGGACTTGCTTTTATGAATCTGGGTGCTCCTGTGTTGGGTGCATATATATTTAGGATAGTTAGCTCTTCTTGTTGAATTGATCCCTTTAGCATTATGTAATCTCCTTCTTTGTCTCTTTTGATCTTTGTTGGTTTAAAGTCTATTTTATCAGAGACTAGGATTGCAACCCCTGCCTTTTTTTGTTTTCCATTTGCTTCATAGATCTTTCTCCATCCCTTTATGTTGAGTCTATGTGTGTCTCTGCACATGAGATAGGTTTCCTGAATACAGCACACTGATGGGTCCTGACTCCTTATCCAATTTGCCAGTCTGTGTCTTTTAATTGGAGCATTTAGCCCATTTACATTTAAAGTTAATATTGTTATGTGTGAATTTGATCCTGTCCTTATGATGTTAGTTGGTTACTTTGCTAGTTAGTTAATGCAGTTTCTTCCTAGCCTCAATGGTCTTTACAATTTGGCATGTTTTTGCATTGGCTGGTACCAGTTGTTCCTTTCCATGTTTAGTGCTTCCTTCAGGAGCTCTTTTAGGGCAGGCCTGGTGGTGACAAAATCACTCAGTGTTTGCTTGTCTCTAAAGTATTTTATTTCTCCTTCACTTATGAAGCTGAGTTTGGCTGGATAGGAAATTCTGGGTTGAAAATTCTTTTCTTTAAGAACGTTGAATATGGGCCCCCACTCTCTTCTGGCTTGAAGAGTTTCTGCCGAGAGATCAGCTGTTAGTCTGATGGGCTTCCCTTTGTGGGTAACCCGACCTTTCTCTCTGGCTGCCCTTAACATTTTTGCCTTCATTTCAACTTTGGTGAATCTGACAATTATGTGTCTTGGAGTTGCTCTTCTCGAGGAGTATCTTTGTGGCGTTCTCTGTATTTCCTGAATCTGAATGTTGGCCTGCCTTGCTAGATTGGGGAAGTTCTCCTGGATAATATCTTGCAGAGTGTTTTCCAACTTGGTTCCATTCTCCCCATCATTTTCAGGTACACCAATCAGACGTAGGTTTGGTCTTTCTTTTCACATAGTCCCAAATTTCTTGGAGTCTTTGTTCGTTTCTTTTTATTCTTTTGTCTCTATACTTCCCTTCTCACTTCATTTCATTCATTTCATCTTCCATCACTGATACCCTTTCTTCCAGTTGATCGCATCTGCTACTGAGGCTTCTGCAGTCTTCGCGTAGTTCTCGAAACTTGGCTTTCAGCTCCATCAGCTCCTTTAAGCCCTTCTCTCAATTGGTTATTCTAGTTATCCATTTGTCTAATTTTTTTTTCAAAGTTTTTAACTTCTTTGCTATTGTTTTGAATTTCCTCCCATAGCTCAGAGTAGTTTGATCATCTGAAGCCTTCTTCTCTCAACTGGTCAAAGTCATTCTCCATCCAGCTTTGTTCCATTGCTGGTGAGGAACTGCGTTCCTTTGGAGGAGGAGAGATGGTCTGCTTTTTAGAGTTTCCAGTTTTTCTGCTCTGTTTTTTCCCCATCTTTGTGGTTTTATCATCTACTTTTGGTGTTTGATGATGGTGATGTACAGATGGGTTTTTGGTGTGGATGTCCTTTCTGTTTGTTAGTTTTCCTTCTACCAGACAGGACCCTCAGCTGCAGGTCTGTCTGTTGGAGTTTGCTAGAGGTCCACTCCAGACCCTGTTTGGCTGGGTGTCAGCAGCAGTGGCTGCAGAACAGCGGATTTTCGTGAGACCACAAATTCAGCTGTCTGATAGTTCCTCTGAAAGTTTTGTCTCAGAGGAGTACCCGGTTGAATGAGGTGTCAGTCTGTCCCTACTGGGGGGGGTACCTCCCAGTTAGGCTGCTCAGGGGTGAGGGACCCACTTTAGGAGGCAGTCTGTCCGTTCTCAGATGTCCAGCTGCATGCTGGGAGAACCACTGCTCTCTTCAAAGCTGTCAGTCAGACAGGGACATTTAAGTCTGCAGAGGTTCCTGCTGAATTTTTGTTTGTCTGTGTCCTGCCCCCAGAGGTGGAGCCTACAGAGGCAGGCAGGCCTCCTTGAGCTGTGGTGGGCTGCACCCAGTTTGAGCTTCCTGGCTGCTTTGTTTACCTAAGCAAGCCTGGGCAATGGCGGGCACCCCTCCCCCAGCCTCACTGCCACCGTGTAGTTTGATCTCTGACTGCTGTGCTAGCAATCAGGAGACTCCATGGGCATAGGATCCTCTGATCCAGGTGCGGGACACAATCTCCTGGTGTGCCGTTTTCCAGGCCCATTGGAAAAGCGCAGTATTAGGGTGGGACTGACCTGATTTTCCAGGTGCCGTCTGTTACCCCTTTCTTTGACTAGGAAAGGGAACTCCCTGACCCTTGTGCTTCCCCAGTGAGGCAATGCCTTGCCCTGCTTCGGCTTGCACACGGTGCGCTGCACCGACTGTCCTGCACCCACTGTTTGGCACTCCCTAGTGAGATGAACCCGGTACCTCAAACAGAAATGCAGAAATCACCCATCTTCTGTGTCTCTCTGGCTGGGAGCTGTAGACCAGAGCTGTTCCTATTTGGCCATCTTGGCTCCACCCCTCCTTTGTCCACTTTTTAATGGAGTTGTTTTGTCAGGTCTCTTGAAAACCAGATAGTCGTAGGTGTGTGGTCTTATTTCTGGGCTCTCTATTCTGTTTCATTTGTCTGTGTGTCTGTTTTTGTGCCAGTACCATGCTGTTTTGGTTACTGTACCCCATGGCATAGTTTGAAGCCTGGTGAGGTTTGAAGTCAGCTTTGTTCTTTTTGCTGAGGATTGCCTTGGCTATTTGGGCTTTTTTTTTTGGTTCTATGTGAATTTTAAAATAGTTTTTTCTAATTCTGTGAAGAATGCCAACAGTAGTTTAATAGAAATAGTATTGAATTTATTCAATGTTTGTTTCATGGGGGTTTGTTGTACAGATTATTTCAACAAATTGCTTTGAGCAGTATGGCCATTTTAATATTGATTCTCCCTATCCATGAGCATGGAATGTTTTTCCATTTGTTTGTGTCATCTCTATTTCTTTGAGCAGTGGTTTGTAGTTTTCTTTGTAGAGATCTTTCACCTCCCTAGTATTCCTATGTATTTTTGTTATTGTTGCTATTGTGAATGGGAGTTTGCTTCTGATTTGGCTCTCTGCTTAACTGTTGTTGGTGTATAGAAATGTTCAGGATTTTTCACATTAATTTTGTATCCTGAGACTGCTGAGGATTACTAGTTTAAGAAGCTATTGGGCTGAGATTGTAGGGTTCTCTAGATATAGGATCGTGTCACCTGCAAACAAGGATAGTTTGACTTCCTCTCTTCCTATTTGGATGCCCTTTTTACTTTTTCTTGCATGATTGCCCTAAGACTTCAAATACTGTGTTGAATAGAAGTGCTGAGAGAGGGCACCGTTGTCTTGTGTCAGTCTTCAAGGGGAATGCTTCCAGCTTTTTCTCATTCAGTATGATGTTGGCTGTGGGTTTGTCATAAACAGCTCTTATATTTTGAGGTATGTTCCTTCAATACCTAGTTTATTGAGAGTTTTTAACATAAATAGATGTTGAATTTTATCAAAAGCCTTTTGGTTTTGTCTTTAGTTCTGTTTATGTGATGAATCACATTTATTGATTTACGTATGTCAAAACAACCTTGCATCCCAGGGATAAAGTCTACTTGACATAGTGGATAAGCTTTTTGATATGTTGCTAGATTCAGTTTGCCAGTATTTTGTTGAAGATTTTTGCATGAATGTTCATCAAGGATATTGGCCTAAAGTTTTCTTTTTTGTTATATCTCTGCCTGGTTTTGGTATCAGGATTATGCTGGCTTGATAGAATGAGTTAGGGAGGAATTCCTCCTCCTAATTTTTTGGAACAGTTTCAGTAGGAATGGTACCAGCTCTTCTTTGTACATCTCATAGAATTCAGCTGTGAATCTGTCTGGTCCTGGGTTTTTTTGGGTTGGTAGGCTATTACTGCCTCAATTTCAGAGCTCATTATTGGTCTGTTCAGAAATTCAGTTTCTTCCGTGTTCAGTCTTGAGAGGTTTTATGTGTCCAGGAATTTATCCATTTCTTCTAGATTTTCTATTTATCTGCATAGAGGCATTCATAATATTCTTTAATAATGTTTGTATTTCTGTGGGGTCAGTGGTAATAGCCCCCTTGTCATTTCCACTTGGGTTTACTTGAATCTTCTCTCTTTTCTTCTTTATTACTCTAGCTAGTGGTCTATCTATTATTTTACTAATTAAAAAAAACAGCTCCTGGTTTCATTGATCTTTTGAATTTGTGTTTGTGTGTGTTTGTGTGTGTGTGTGTGTGAATTTCCTTCAATTTGGCTCTGATTTTGGTTATTTTTTTGTCTTCTGATAGCTTTGGGATTTCTTTGCTCTTGGTTCTCTAGTTCTTTTAGTTGTGATGTTAGATTATTAACTTGAGATCTTTCTAACTTTTTGATGTGAGCATTTAGTGCTATGAATTTCCCTCTTAACACTGCCTTAGCTGTGTTCCAGAGATTCTGGTATGTTATATCTTTGTTCTTATTCGTTTCAAAGAACTTCTTGATTTCTGCCTCAATTTCATTATTTACTCAAAAGACATTCAGGAGCAGGTTATTTCATTTTTATGTAATTGTAGGGTTTTAGTGAATTTTTTAGTCTTGATTTCGAATTTGATTGTGCTGTGGTTCAAGAGACTCTTTGTTAAGATTTCAGGTTTTTTGCGTTTGCTGAGGAGTGTTTTACTTCTTATTTTATGATTGACTTTAGAATATGTGCTGTGTAGCATTAAGAATGTACATTCTGTTGTTTTTGGGTGGAAAGTTCTGTAGATATCTATCAGGTCCATTTGCTCCAGTGCTGAGTTCAGGTCCTGAATATCTTTGTTAATTTTCTGTCTGTCTTGATGATCTTTCTAATATTGTCAGTGGAGTGTTAAAGTCCCCCACTATTTTTGTGTGGAAGTCTAAGATTCTTTCAACCTCTGTAAGAACTTGCTTTATAAATCTGGGTACAACAGTGTTGGGTGCATATATATTTAGAAAAGTTCTCTCTGCTTGTTGAATTGAACCCTTATGTAATGTCCTTTTTTGCCTTTTTGGATCTTTGTTGACTCGAAGCCTGTTTTGTCACAAACATCTTCTTATGGGCTCAAAATAAAGGGATGGAGAAAAATCGACCAAGCAAATGGAAAGCAGAAAAGAGCAACTTGCTTCCTGAAAATTCATGGTAAGTTAACTAAAGCCTACTGCCCCTTCTTCAGAAGTCATTAATCTTATTTGTTTTACATGTAATTACTTTGTATGTTGCCATCCCGCAGCTTCCCCTTCCCCACTCAGTTTTCTTAGTCAGGGTTAAGCATCCACATTCAAATGTACTGGGAAGCACATGCAAGAATATGCTGTGTTCAGGGAACAGCTTCCTATGAGGAGGAGGATGTTTATCTTCATAGCAGATGATAGTTGGGGCTTCCACCCTGTTTATCTATATTTGTACTAATGTCTGAAGACACCTTAAATTGTTTTTCTTCATGTGCTTCTTTAAATAATTGTTTAATCATTTAAATTTTTAAAAATTTTTAAAAATATGTAATTAAAAGCAATAGAAAGAATGAGAATCCTGTGTTATTTTTATACAGTTAAACATAAATACATTTTTCTCTAGTTAACTTAGAAAACAAATTGCCTGGATTCAAGTTTTGGCTCCACAACTTACTAGCTGTGTGGCCAAATTATTTAACCACTCTAAACTTTAATTTTATTTGTTTATAAAATAAGGATAATAATCCTACCTATCATTTAGATTATTGTGAGGATTAAATGAGAAACTGCTTGGAATGTGTGTTGTATATTGGATAACACATAAGAAACATTCAGTAAATATTAGTCCCAACTACAAATTCTTTAGCAGGTCTTTTTGATATTCACTTACAATCCCTCCACAAAAGCACGATGAAGCTCTGAGCCAGATGCAACTAAAGGAATTCATTCCACGTCACCTTTTACAAGAACCTGCCTGCATGATGCATGGGCTCCACGCTCCTCTAAGTTCATGGTAGTCTTTCTCAACCAGTTGTTTCTGAAACTGCTCGGAGTTTAGGCCTGAGAGTCCTCACCATGTATATTTCTAAGGAACGTTGGCTTTTCTTCAATATGCTAAATAAAACATTGAAGCCAATTTCTTGTTACATAGAAAAGAGGTTCTTCATCTGCCAGCATTTCTTCCCCAGTTATCCTTAATGCTTGCTTTCTTGCACCTGCTTCAGATTTTGCTTAAATTAATCTCAAGGAGCCCTTTCAAAACCTGACCATTTAAAATTGTAACATCTGCCCTTTTCTTCCAACTCTCCAATTCCAATCTTTTCTTTTCTGATTAATTTACATATAACATTTATCATGTTCTGACAGTTTGTTTTGTTCATATTTCTTTTTACTTATTTTTACTATTTTCTACTAGAATGTAAAATCAAAGTGGGCAGGGAAATTTTGTCTGTCTGTCTCACCCACTGCTCTATTCTAAGGGCCTAGAACAGCACTTGGCACATAGTAAACACCCAAATACTTGACATGAATGAAGGAATGAATGGAGTTGTCTTGTTCCTTCTTTCTTTCCCTCTCCTCTCTCCCCTCCCTTCTCTAATCTAAGAATTATTTTATTAATTAGATGTTCTTATTTTTTGCCTCTGCTCTACTGTACTATGGAGAGTATGGTTTTATAATGCAATGTTTTCAGAGGGGTAAGTCATTTCAAATTGGTTCCTAAGGACAAAAAAAGCCACCTTAATTTGGAGACCATGAGTGCCTTTCTCTCACCGGTATAATGCCATTAGACACTTCCTCTGGGTCTAGCAGTTTAGGACTTTAACTATTGCATCCTTCATTATGTCACCCACATAAACTTTGAGTACCACCTCAATGGAACAGTAGCAACTGTGTTTAAATATAGGCATGATCTAAGTTTCATGATGTTTCTTGGAAAACTAGCATCACTATTCTCTGTGCATGTGCTATGAAGGGTATACCAAGGAAGTAAAAGTTCCCAAGGTGTATATCAATTTTTGTTTAACTGCCAAGCTACTGTATTTCATTAAAAGAAATCTTTACCTTTTAATGAATTTCCCAAGCTGCTTCTGCCAATGGTATATACTGTTGCTCAACTAAATAAAGCAGCTTTGAAATTTTCAAAACCTCTTTTTGGCTGCTCATCATAGTTGTATTCCCTGGGATGTGTACTCCAAATGGATTAAACAGACTTTAACATTACTCTACTTGTTATAGATTAAATTCCTGCCTGAGGGAGCAGACGATTTGAACAGTGCTGACTGAATCTGCATGACATGGACCCACCAGACCATCTGAAAAGACTCCACACTCTGTGTTTTGTATTTCCCACCTGCATGTTTTCTCTCGTCCTCCCCACCTGCCCATCTTCTCTTTCCCTGCCTCTGCCACCTCCTCTTTCTTCTTCTTCCTCTTCTGAACATTTCTAAGAAGATATGTTCTTCCTTACATATTGTTCTTTTTCTATAGAATCCTAAAAATTTAGAGCTAAAATGGCCCTTAAAGACTACCCAGTCAGTAGTGTGAATGCAGATCCAAGAACATTCCGTTATTTACTCAGTGTGTATTTATTGACTGCTCAATGTGTCCTAGACATAGTTGCCAGGCTACAGGGGTTAGTTGCTAAAGTCAATAGACAAAGATTGCAAGCTTTCCAGCTGCAGTGGAAACTCTACTCTCACTCAAAATGGATTTCAAACTGCAAACAAAAGATGAAGCTCATTTCAAAGGTCAACAAAGATATCTTTCTGAAATGAAATGTGAGAACTTATTTATAGACACAATGTTTCATCTCAGTAGAACACATAGAAAATTCCTAAGAGTTTTAAAGACTTGAAAGATGTAAAAATGTGAGAAAAAGTTACAACTTTGTGAAGATAATTTCCAGATTGATGTGAGTCTTATCTGGCTTCCAGCCATGACCTAAACAAGTACTTCTTCTACAAATAATGAATTGTCTAAGGTTTCCCAATACAATCCTATGTGGCTAGCCCCACGGTTTTGAGAAACCTGGGAATATTATGGACTTTCTCAGGGCAGATATTAAATATAAACTCAGAGATTAGACACTGATGTTTGAGTAAATGCATTATAAAAGCAATGAGCAATTCACAAATTGGCGTATATGAAGTCTCTCCTACAACTAGGAATCAAGTCAAATTAGTGATAAAGAAAGGCTTTCCTGCAATAATAATTAATACCAACTCATATCTGTAGGAGATGCAATAATATGATATTTTGGTTTTCAAAATATGTAAAAATCCAAAAGTTAGTGGAACTTGACTTATCAGGAACTGTTGAAATTACTTTCTTGAAAATTACCCTAAATATTTGCAGTTCTTTAAATATATTGTGCTGCCTTGTATGTCAGTGTTTTACATGTCCCTCTCCTTTTATTTATAGGCTGCACCTCCTCTTCAATCTACTCTCCTGTGTGATTCCTACTAGCTTGTTAAGATTCAGTAGAGAGGCCACTCCTTCTTGCAGCGTGTTCCCTTCTTAAATGGTTCCCTAGCAACCAGTTCTTCACCTTTATCACTGTAGGTGTCATAACCATCTAATATTGCTTGTCTATTTATCTATATCCCCTCTAGAATAGGAACTCCCTAAATATAACAACCGTGCTTACTCATCACTAAAATTCTCAAGGCCTCACCAATTTCCTGGCACATCAATGGAGCCTAATAAATATTTCTTAAATGTTGATTGTTACTGAATGAAGATAAAAGAAGCCAGGATTAACATGAATTTAGTGTTTACTTTATATTCTTCAAATTCAGCAGCCTAATCTTTGTTTTATTATTTAGGAGATTGCAATAATAATGCCTCTAGTGTTTCATGGTTAATTATGATATTTACTTCAACTTTTCATTCTCTGCTTATAAGATCATTTATTTTAGAAGAAAGAAAAGACATTGTTGTCATCAATTATTCACACTTCTTTCATGTAAAAGTGCTAAAAATCTGTCTTTGTGTTTGTGTCAGGGTCTTGCTCTGTTACCCAAGCTGGAGTGCAGTGGTGTGATCATGGTTCACTGCAGCTTCAACTTCCTGGGCTCAAGGGATTCTTCCACCTCAGCCTCCTGAGTACCTGAGACTACAGTTCTGTGCCATGGCTGGCTAATTTTTTTTTTCTTTTGTTACACTGACCAGGCTGGTCTTGACCTCCTGGCCTCAGGCTATCCTCCCACATTTGCCTCCCAAAGAAAAATCAGTCTTTTGTTAGTTCTTCATTTTATTCACATGCATGCTTGATTCATGTTCTATTACTTCTATTGATTATTAAATCTGGTTTCAGAGTACTAGACAGACTGTCTTGCTGTGTTGCATTCTACTGTTTTGACCACAAAAGGACAGGTTAAATATTGTCTTCTGTTCCAAAATGAAATGGAAAACTAGGATCATTCACAAAATATTTAATGTACTACAGCTCATTCTTTTCTTGGTTGTCTTTATATTTCAGAAATGCTTCTTTACTGTTTGAATGACCATATATGGAAAATAGACACAGTACAAACTCTTCCTCCTAGTTTCAACTTTCTTTTTAACAAAATGCTTCATTCTTTTGTTGGACACAGTATAAGTAATATGCATGCAACAGACATCCCTGAATTTCAACTCATCCTAACCTTCCTGCCAATTATGGGGGACTTACAACTGATGTTTTATTCATTTCTACATTATTTGACTGTTTTATAGGAATGTATTAATAATCAGAAAAATAAGATACTAATTTATAGTAAGAAAAATAGATTAAGCTGCCTAGGTGAATAGACTAAAATAAGCTGGCAATTGTTCTTTTGTTGTTATCCTGGGATAATGATTAAGCAGAGACAGGAATAAATGGGGTAAAGCCCTACATAAAAGCCACCTTTATAAGGGACAAATTGCAGTCTTCCAAAATTATCCACATGTGCCTTTTTGCACAACCCAATTCAAACTGTCTGCTGTTCATAGACAACTTTTGAGTAAGCCTAACATTGTTATTAGTTAATAACAATTGACTTTTCATAATTAATCTATATTGCTTATAAATTACAACATCAATGATTCCTTCAGTTACAAGATCTGATAACTGGCAATAACGGGAACAAGCAATGCTGTGTGTAGATTGTGTGAGGGCAAAGCATAGTTGAGTTCCTTTTTATCCACCTAAGCTGACCATCACTCAGTGACGTAAATTCATAAGAGTGCAGATTGCAGTAACTACTCTTGCCTGATAATGTTGTCTATATTTTACCTGATATGTTAAATATGTTTATTTTTCCTAAATACAGACATAATAATGGCCAATTCACAGAGGGTTGTTGATGAAATATGCCTCAAAATATTACCTCTCCCCCTACAAGTAACGGAAAATGCATTTAATTTTTAGGGTTTTTACAAACTGAGTTTGTGGAAATAAAGCAGGATCACTTGCTCACTTGTTAACAGTCCAGGGTGTCACATTCTTGAATCAGATTGGGAAGGTGCTCATGAAGTTTATACAAGACTTGTGATAAGGGGAATCTCTCAGATGCATGGGCAACACCCTATTTTGTCTCACAGGATGTGAGATGTGTAACTTTTTATTCTCTTGAACCAATCTAAATACGTTCTAACAATAATAAGTAGAAACCAGCAAATTATGTAACAAAACAGATTTCTTATGGTATGATGGAAATATTGGTCTAATCCCTTCATTTTACAAATAAAGAACTTGAAACCTGTAATGATTAAGTGGCCAAGTGGTTACATGGTCAACTAGTGGCCTAACTGGACTCAAACATAGGTCTCCTGGAAAAGGGCTCTTTTCGTAACACTGCATCATAGCTGCTGGAAGAGACCCCGGACACCAAAAGATTCTTCCTGTAAGATCCAAAGTCCTATGGCTTATTCTTCAAAATGTTCTAAGGTAAAGAGTATGAAAAAGTCAAGATCTTAGAGGATTTTTTAAAAAATTCCTTTTATCACAGTCTCTTTTTAATGATTGTAGCTGTCACATTTTAGAAGTAAGGTAAGTTTGACTATGGTTCTGTTTCATATATTTTAGCTCGTCTTTGTCAGCAATGTCACCTCCCTAACAACCTAAAATCATCTCTTGGCTTCTTTCTTAAAAACATGTATCCAGGTAGGCCAAATGATCTGTGGTCTCTGGAGTCAACTGCAGAAGAACAGATTTCTATTACAATGGCCCTTTGATGAGCACAATGTATTAATTTCACAAAATACCCTGCTGCCATAAATGACCTAGTCTCAAGATTTCTTTTAAATGTCAGTCTGTTGGTACTATACTGCTCAGAGCATGAGCCTGGGAACAGAGAGAAAACTGCTGGGCAAAGATAACTGAATGTACTCTTATGGCTAAAATCACCCACAATGGATTTTCTTATTTCTCTGAAAAGAAAAGAACACTAAGTGATTCAGTTTCAGTGCATGTGATAACTATCTTTGAAGTATTGCAGAAAATGTATATTTAAATTGCTCTTACATATTATAACACCTTACTACAGTAACAAGACAACTACTAAATCTAAGTCTCAATGAATCTCAAATAATACTGTACTGAGGCTCTAATTAATCATGTAGAAATTCCCTAGATGCCTCACATGAATGCTACCATCAGTAGAAAATATTAAAATTTATGTATATGTCGATACATTATATGAAAATTGGTATGACAGATCTGCACAACTTCCACAAATTTAAATACCAATTGCTATGTTACAAAGCCATTTGACCAAATTATTTCAATGCAGCAAGTCGAGGTAGAGAAGATGGAAAAGTCTAGGAAATAAAAATAAAGTGTTAGTAATGGGGGAGAATGAGAACTGTGGGAATGTTAAAGGAAATAGTATTATTTAGGACAGGGAAGACAAGTCTGAAGGGTAATTTAATACCTATATTCCTATAGTATGTCTCCTCCTGATAGGTACAGTAACAGTGCACATGTAAAGTATGAAAATCACTTCCAAGCTTTTGAACATATTCAAATATTTTTCTCATTTAACTCAGCTTAAGCCTTGCACCATGAAAGTGCAGGCACAGATCTATTTTGCTTTGGCAGTATGACACAATCCTTATGCAGTTCTTTCAAATTAAATTTCTCTATTGCTTCTAATCCAGGTCTTAGTGACTCTCTTACTTTATGGCAAGGTCTACCAATGCATTAAATGTGAGCAATATTCTTTAAGCCAGTGTGTAATAAAATGTCTGTGGAAGCAGCTTGTCTTTCAAGCTGCTTTCTTGCATTATGAGTGATTCTTTGACTTGCTCCAATTTACCATTGAATGTCAGAAGATAAAGGACTTTGGTATCCAAGTAACAGGTGGGTTTTCCTTTTTCATGCATCAGTTCTTAGAGTTTTCCTTTGGAATGCTTCCCATAATGTCGAGCCAAGCTCACTTTGGCTGGTACAGAAAAGCAGCATGAAAAATGGTAAGGAGAACATCTTTACATGTGTGTGCACACAGGCACGTGTACACATGAACATGTGCATGTCATAAAGGACACAGCATCAATATCTTTGTCTTTATTTAAAATGTTATGATTTTCCAGATAGACACTGTACTCAGACTTTGAGATATATTTTGTGAGACAAAGTTTCAGAATGTCTGTCACAGCTGCCACTCATTCTTGTGTTTATTTCTAATTGTTGTATAGGTGCCTCTTCAAATAGTATGCTGAAGCTTTGACAAATTTCTCTATATCCTGAGTGCCAGGTTCACAAAAAGATAGTCAAAAATCTCAAATGTCCTTGGTTTTTTTCATGATGTTCACTGTCTTGCCTGCAGATTCAACTGTCTTTAAAGGTTAAAAAGAGCATTTTCTATACTTAAAGTTCTAGAACTTTGGAAACTCCTAAGAAACTTCTATAAGGGAGAAATTTCACTCATATATATAACTGGATATAGTTGAAGACTTCTTTGTTCTATGAAAATTGCTTTGTACTATATTTTTCCACTTGTTTTCCTTCACATAGTTTACCTTCTCCAATGTTACCATTTCAGAAATATGTGACCTCTGATTACTTTTCATATTAAGAGGGCATATGAAAATATTTGACAACAATTTATTTTGCAATTGCTGGTAAAAAAGAATCCATATGGATTGTTTACATGACAGCATAATCATACCCAACTAAAAGCATGGAGCAGTTCCAATGTAAAGCTATACTTTTAAGTATTTGAGGCCAAGAAACTTTGCCTTACATTTTTTCTATAATATATGCTTTAGTTTTACAGGAATTTTGTTTCATCTCTAGCAATGAGACGTCTATATGTCATCAAAATGGATGACCTATAAAATTTGTTTGATGTTTTTCATAAGCTGAAACAAAGGAAAAAGCTAGAACTAACATTTTATCAACTTGGAACAAAAATATTTCTTCTTTCAAAGAGCGAAAGAGAAAATATTCTATGAAGTTGAAACTGTAAAAAATTATGTGCTAAATAAACAAAACTTCTACATGTTTAACATACCATCCCTAATTCCAAAAATGGAGGTAGACAAAATGCCAGGATGCACTGAGATGATTTGTTGCGAGACTAAGAAATTGACCTTTTAGAAACATAAAGAGAAACTGAAGTTGATCTGATGCCCAGTGTGCGTCTTTGAGCCTTTGGAATGCTTTACCAAGTAAATAATAGACCATCTTATTTTTCAAAAAAGAAAACAGCGTAGAAACAATAAATAAAAGGCAAACATTTTGTAATTTTGGACTTGTGAAGTGATTTATACCTTTTGATGTACTCTAATTCTTTCTTCAAATAACTGATTTTAGACTGAGTAACAGTTTTACAAAAACAAAAATTGACAATTGGGACCTAATTAAGCTAAAGAGCTTCTGCACAGCATAAAGTAAGCAAATACCCATCTATCAACAGAGTAAACAGACAACCTACAGAATGGGAGCACATATTTGCAAACTACGCATCTGACAAAGGTCTAATATCCAGAATCTATAAGGAATTTAAACAAATGTACAAGCAAAAGCAAACAACCTCATTAAAAAGTGGGCAAAGGACATGAACAGACACTTCTCAGAAGAAGACATACACATGGTCAATAAGCATATGCAAAAAAGCTCAACATCACTGATCATTAGAGAAATGCAAATCAAAACCACAATGAGATACCAACTCCCACCAGTCAGAATGGCTATTATTAAAAAGTCAGAGTATACAGATGCTAGCAAGGTGGCAGAGAAAAGGGAATGCTTATACACTGTTGGTGGGAATATAAATTAGTTCAAACCTCATGGAAAACAGTATGGAGATCTCTCAAAGAACTAAAAAATTGAACTACCCTTCACCCCAGCAGCCTCACTACTGGGTATTTACCCCTACTAAAAATAGAGATTATTCTATCAAAAAGACATCTGCACTAGTATGTTTAGGGCAGCATTATTCATAATAACAAAGTCATAGAACCAATCTAGTGGCCATCAACAAATTGGTTGGATAAAGAAAATAAAGCCACATGTTATGGCTGCTTAGTATTCTGTGGTGTGTGTGTTTGTTTATCTTGGCTTTAGTCTTCTCTCAATAGAGACACCTCAAGACCAATTAGAATACACACACACACACACACACATATATATTCCATGGTGTGTGTGTGTGTGTGTGCGTGTGTCTGTCCATGGAATACTAAGCAGCCAGCCATAAAAAAAATAAAATTATATTCTTTGTAGCACGATGGATGGAGCTGAGGACCACTATCCTAAGTGAAATTAGGCAGAAAAAGAATATCAAAGATTGCTTGTTCTCACTTATAAGTGGGAGCTACACAATGGGTACACACGGACATAAAGAAGGGAAAAACCGACACTGGGGCCTACCTGAGAGTGGCAGGAGGAGGGAGGGGGAGGATGGAAAAACTGCCTATCAGATAATATGCTTATTACCCGGGTGACAAAATAATCTGTACACTAAACATGACATGCAATTTACCCATGACCTGAAATTTACCTGTATAGCAAACCTCCACATGTACCCTTGAACTTAAAAATGTTTTGAAAAAGGAATAAAACTATTCAGTTTTATAACAAAATTAACATGTCCAAAACCCATTATGAGACTTAGAAGTGAGTTCCTTCAAGCTTGCTTTGCCTGTGACAGTGCTGCTAGTTCCTCAGTTGCTGCCAACAGACACAGCCCTGAAAGCCTCCAGAACTCTCATTACAGAACACAGGCAATCTCATGCATATATATATCGGGTTGTCCAAATGTACTCCCTTTACTTGAATGTCTTTAAATCTATTACTGCCTTCTTACTGAGCATTCAAAGTCAAATCCTCTAGTGTCTGTCTAAATTTTAAAGATGGGAAAAAAATAAAACATACATGAAGAGCCTGAGAAAATACTTCTAAGTTAGCCTTTTTGTGTCTTACTATCATCATGTGTAAGTTTGTAACAATAAAAAGTTTTAGTCTAACCTTTGTGTTCTGTTCTAGATCTGGCTGTGCCTATCTGCTAGTCTTGCCTCTATAAATGTCCCATAACCAGGCCGGGCGCAGTGGCTCACGCTTGTAATCCCAGCACTTTGGGAGGCCGAGGCGGGCGGATCACGAGGTCAGGAGATCGAGACCACGGTGAAACCCCGTCTCTACTAAAAACACAAAAAATTAGCCGGGCGTGGTGGCGGGCGCCTGTAGTCCCAGCTACTCGGAGAGGCTGAGGCAGGAGAATGGCGTGAACCCGGGAAGCGGAGCTTGCAGTGAGCCGAGATTGCGCCACTGCACTCCAGCCTGGGTGACAGAGCGAGACTCCCTCAAAAAAAAAAAAAAAAAAAAAAAAATGTCCCATAACCTCCTTTTCCATGCCCACTCCCCTCATTCCCTTCACTACCCTACAGTCATCATGAACTGCGTGGCACTGTGCTTACCTTGCAGCTTGACTTTATGTCAACCTGCCTTTGTTGCCTCTACCATCTTCACTTTGATTTGGGCGACATTTCACTATGATTCCCACCCCAAACCTCAATCATCTTTTAAAATTCAGCATAAAACACCCCTACAAATTGAAGGATTTTGTTTTTTGTTTTACTTTGCCAGGGAAAGTCAATTGCTCCCTCTTCTATGCCTTGTATCACCTTCAGTAAACATCTGCTAGAGCACATGTCATATTTTATCGTAGATTTTAAATTCATTATATCCACGTTTTAATAGACTCACTCCTTGTGAACTGCAACCATATCTAATTTATCAGTGCATCCTGCCACCCCTATACCTGGCACACAGTAAGTATTCAATAAATGTTTGTTGAATTCGTTTTTATTTGAAAGCCATTTCTATCAAAAGTTACAATAGTGGACAAAGAAAAATAATCAAGGACATATGAGCAAGGCAAACTAAAGTATATGCTAAAGATAAATTCAAAAACAGACATTGCAGAGAGGGTTTATTCTATTACCACTAAGTGATGTGTCATAAAATTTGTTGTTTCATATACTTGCTGCCTCAGTATCTATTTTTAGGGCTGATCTAAGTTGTTTGTTTGAAACCAGTTATGCCCTGTCGCCTTTGGCTTAGTTAAAACGTCTTCCTTCCTGTGCAGCTGCTTGTGATATAGCCCATTATTCCTCATCTCAGTGATCCAAAACCGAAAACATTTCACAGCTCTTGACCACGATGAAACCTAATGGTCAACTCTAGAGTCATGTCAATAAATTCTCCCCGGCCACACGCAGTGGCTCACGCCTGTAATCCCAACACTTTGAGAGGCTGAGGCAGGTGGATCATCTGAGGTCAAGACTTCAAGACCAGCCTGGCCAGCATGGTGAAACCCAGGCTCTACTAAAAATACGAAAATTAGCCAGGCACGGTGGTGTGCGCTTGTAATCCCAGCTACTCGGGAGGCTGAGGCTGGAGAATCTCTTGAACCCAGGAGACAGAGGTTGCAGTGAGCCGAGGTCGCGCCACTGAACTCCAGCCTGGGCGACAGAGCAAGATGCTATCTCAAAAATAAATAAATATTTTCCTTAAACTAGCCAATCCACAATTCCCATGGGACAGCCTAAGAGCTAATACTCTGGACCTTAATAAAGGCATAGTTTCCAGGTCTCTCTCTCACAACACGTCTTCCTCTACTTCCACAGCTCCAGCTCCCAGCCACCTCCAAATCTCCCAGTCAGCCTCTTGTTGGCACACTTAATCACTCTGGGGCTGGTGAGTAATAAATTTGTTCTGTTTCATGCATTTTGGTTTTACTTCTTCATTGTGCCTCACCTGAAACACACACTTGAGCTTAACTTTCCCCTGTCAGGGCTCTCCTAGCAAGTGTTTATCTTGGTCACTAAGAGGGTGAACTCAAGTTAACCTAAGATAAACCAATTAGACTCTCCCTCTCTGAAGCATGCATGGTGATAACACAACCAAAAAATGGTTAGAGCTAATTCATTGCAGTGTCTGAGAGTGTTAATCAGTTTATCAATTGCTGCTACCAAGGCTTTTTGGAACTTCTCCAAATCTGATTCTTTAGTCTTTTTAATCTGGGTGAGTCTTCCATAATGTCAAATACATGCCTTTTTGGTAGAGTCAGCTTCCAGTAACAAGACTGTCTCGAAGCATCAAATACCTGTCTGTGAAGGCAATTCTGTGGGGATAAACATTAAATAAGGTGCCAGTATGCATTTTTTCTTTCATTCTTTAAGAAAAGTTAACTATTTTTTATTCTAAAAGTACACTTTTATTTGATTAGAAAGGTAACAGTTTTTGATTCTGTAATATGGAAATATCCTAATACCCCTGCTCCATTACCCACAAAACACCAGAGGGACAAAGTTTTTAAAAAGTCATTGATTTGCATCAGTCAAGTCTGAGCTCTTGCATTAAATAGGTTGGTAAATGGTAAATTAATGGGAAGAAGAAGGTAACATAAAACAATCAAACAGTTGTCTATATCTCTTGTGATAAATGTAAACTAAAACAGAAAATGATTTTGGAAATTTACTTCAGAGTAGAGATGTTTACTGCATTAGCTGAGAGAACGATCCTAGGCTTCTCCATGATATGACACCAAAAAAAGGGCGAAAAATCTGGATGTGTGAATATATTGTTTATGCTAATAATAAAGATTAGTTCATAACATTGTATTATGTGGCATTTTTCCCCCAAGGTGTAACACTCTCAATCAACAACTGGAAGGCAAAATTGAAAATGTTTTCACAGTCATGACAGGATCATGGTGAGGCAAATGAAACAAGTGAGTCAGCTGAAAAGACTTGATTGTGGAAGCTATAACTTATTTGAAATTATAGATTCAATAATGCCATCCCCATCAAGCTACCAATGACTTTCTTCACAGAATTGGAAAAAACTACTTTAAAGTTCATATGGAGCCAAAAAAGAGCTCGCATCGCCAAGTCAATCCTAAGCCAAAAGAACAAAGCTGGAGGCATCATGCTACCTGAGTTCAAACTATACTACAAGGCTACAGTAACCAAAACAGCATGGTACTTGTACCAAAACAGAGACATAGATCAATGGAACAGAACAGAACCCTCAGAAATGATGCCACATAGCTACAACTATCTGATCTTTGACAAACCTGACAAAAACAAGAAATGGGGAAAGGATTCCCTATTTAGTAAATGGTGCTGGGAAAACTGGCTAGCCATATGTAGAAAGCTGGAACTGGATCCCTTCCTTACACCTGATACAAAAATTAATTCAAGATGGATTAAAGACTTAAATGTTAGACCTAAAACCATTAAAATCCTACAAGAAAACCTAGGCAATACCATTCAGGACATAGGTGTGGGCAAGGACTTCATGTCTAAAACACCAAAAGCAGTGGCAACAAAAGCCAAAATTGACAAATGGGATCTAATGAAACTAAAGATCTTCTGCACAGCAAAAGAAACTACCATCAGAGTGAACAGGCAACCTACAGAATGGGAGAAAATTTTTGCAACCTACTCACCTGACAAAGGGCTAATATCCAGAATCTTCAATGAACTCAAACAAATTTACAAGAAAAAAACAAACAACCCCACCAAAAAGTGGGCAAAGGACATGAACAGACACTTCTCTAAAGAAGACATCTATGCAGCCAAAAAACACATGAAAAAATGCTCATCATCACTGGCCATCAGAGAAATGCAAATCAAAACCACAGTGAGATACCATCTCACACCAGTTAGAATGGCCATCATTAAAAAGTCAGGAAACAACAGGTGCTGGAGAGGATGTGGAGAAAAAGGAACACTTTTACACTGTTGGTGGGACTGTAAACTAGTACAACAATTGTGGAAGTCAGTGTGGCGATTCCTCAGGGATCTAGAACTAGAAATACCATTTGACCCAGCCATCCCATTACTGGGTATATACCCAAAGGACTATAAATCATGCTGCTATAAAGACACATGCACACGTATGTTTATTGCAGCACTATTCACAATCCAAAGACTTGGAACCAACCCAAATGTCCAACAGCGATAGACTGGATTAAGAAAATGTGGCACATATACACCATGGAATACTATGCAGCCATAAAAAATGATGAGTTCATGTCCTTTGTAGGGACATGGATGAAACTGGAAAACATCATTCTCAGCAAACTATCACAAGGACAAAAAACCAAACACCGCATGTTCTGACTCATAGGTGGGAATTGAACAATGAGAACTCATGGACACAGGAAGGGGAACATCACACTCTGGGGACTGTTGTGGGTTGGGGGGAGGGGGGAGGGACAGCATTAGGAGATATACCTAATGCTAAATGACGAGTTAATGGGTGCAGCAAACCAGCATGGCACATGGACACATATGTAACAAACCTGCACATTGTGCACATGTACCCTAAAACCTAAAGTATAATAATAATAAAAAAAAGAAATTCTCAATTCATTTACTTGTGATGAAAATTACAGTGTTAGAGTTAAAATGAAGGACAAAAATATCAGACATCTTTCTTCACTAAAGTAGTTATTTAAAGAATATTTCCCTGATACAGCAAAAGATGGATCAGTGGACCAGATATTCTTTCAATTCTTGATTTGGACAAGAGATGTGACCTTCTAGCAAACAGACACAATTTTCAAAAGTTCCACAGAGTAGTCCTATGTATTGTACCTTACCACTTATTTGTGAAACCCTAGGACTCTCTCTTCATTGATAGTTGGTATGGATAACAAGAAGAAAAATTTTTTTAGAAACCAGAAAGCATGTTGCTACTTGTATCTATATGTATTTAAAAATATTGTGACTCCATGGTAAAGAGAATATTTGCATGGACATTGAACTTAATAAGCAACATGAGCTGTCTTCAATTCTTTAGTTGTTTTTTTTTTTTTCCCCTTCCAAACCTTTACAAACCTTTAATACAGTAAATTAGCCATTAGACAATGACATGGGCATGATTTCACTTTAGGGACTATTTATTTGGTTTTGGTAATAATTTAAATTTTTTTAAAATAAAATATGCAGAGAGAGCCAAATTCACATAAATGTTTATGGTAAAATGGAGATCTCCATCTTTTCTGGCCATGGCTACTTTAAGCTATATTTTAGAGCTGGGCAAGATCTGTTTTTATAGGCTGAAGTGACACAAATCCCATGATCACATGTGATCCACTGATGTAGGAAAATTTGAGCATGATGTGTTTCTGAATTCTCTTTTCAGATTGTTGTATTTTCTTCTCTGGTAAGCTCTGTTTGATACTCAAAAACAGCAAATGTGAAAGAGTGCTGATGAATTTAATTACATTTGTGATTTCTAAATGCATGAGTCATGATTTCAGTATCACATCTCTCCTAGGAAATCTTAGCTCCGCAGAGCACAGATGCCTGCGAGCTCCATCGTGTCTTTATTTATAATGTGAGCTTCTTGGGGGACATGACTAATATTTTGATGTCTCCATGATGACTAAACTCTACGTAGTGATACCAAATTACATCTGGGGAGTAAATGAATGACTTGATGCCAACTTTAGTACAAAGAAGCAATTGCGAGAAGGCATGTATTAGCTATTATGCTGTTCACGGCTGATTTCTCATTGGTGCTACTAAACATTGACAAAATAAATGATATACCCCATGGGACTAAAGGTTTATCTTATTCTTTAGACCCTCACAAAAAAATCCCATGCTTTGTGATTTAGGTTTAGATCAGTTGATTCATGACACCTTGTTGAATGCATAGGGAGCACGTGGTAGAATAATTCAGAAACATGGCTTGGCAGTGAGATAGACCAATCTCTGCCATTTCCATCTCTGTCATCTTAAACAATTTCTTGATCTCTCTAAGACTCAGTTTTCTCAACTGCAAAACAAGGATAATAATAGCATATGTCTCACTAGGTATTTGTAAAAATTAAACGGGTTAATATGTGGAAAGTGCTAAGCACTGTATCTGGCAAAAACTAAATGCTTAATAAATGATAGATGATAGTTACTACCCAGTACTATGGTGGCATACCATAGTGAGTACAAAGAACAACCAACCTTGGCTTCTGCTCCAAGACTTTGCCATCTATTTGAATAGGCCGATATACACATCAGAAAGTAAAATCCAAAAACACGTTGAGGAAGTGTTATTGCACACCATAGGAAATGGCTACTTATAATTTCAGAGAAGAGAAAGAGCAAAGAAAATAGATGTCAGAAAAGGAATTACAAAGGGGGATGAAAGTGAAGTGAGCCATAAAGAATGAACAGAATTTCAATAAACTGAGAATGAAATTTGGGTGGAAGGAAAGACACTGAGTGGACAAGAGTTTGAAAGCAGCGGTGAGTGCGGCCTGCATGGGAGGCAGTGAGGTGGAAGACTGGTTGAAGTAGGGCCTCCTTTTGAAAGCAAATGAAGATCCATTCTGCTATGAAGTGATTCTAAATAGAAAGGAAGATAGACAGGAAGAAAGTTTTATTTCTTTTATGCAAAATGAACATTTATTTTAGCACACTGAGGCAGAATATAAAAAATATTTTTAAGGAAAATTAATATGTATTTTATGCATCAGTATGACAAATAGCAAATTATGATGTTACGAACAGTGGAAGAAGTTGAGTTGTGATGCCATCTCCTCTGAGGACTCAGCCAATCCTACAGAGTTTGGAAGCTGGATGACCCTTGAGAATTGTTCCTAGTTGGCTGATGGGCCTGGGACTTTATACCCCACATTGAAAATCACTGGATGTAGGCCATTGTGACCATGATGTGTGACTGTGTGAGGTGGCTCCCTGAGCCAAGCCAGTCCCTAGAAGGAGCTGAGAGCTGAGGGCCACCTTCTGACAGCAATCCAGGCACCTAGGGGAATAAAACCTCCATTTCCAGAGGAGGATTTGGACAATGCAGCACAGCATCCACTGCAGTTGTCAATACAATACTTTTAAAGGAGACAAATGTAGAATACGACAGTGGTGACTTAAGGTCTAGTCTAATTATTTCACTCCCATTCCTTCTATACTTAATTTAAGACTCTTCCTTGTACAGCATTATTATGGGAAAAAGAAATTTATACAAAAAGAGCTTCTGCAGAGCAAAAGCAACTATCAGCAGAGTAAACAGGCAACCTACAGAATGGGAGAAAATGTTTGCAATCTACCCATCTGACAAAGCGCTAATATCCAGAATCTACAAAGAACTTAAACAAATTTACAAGAAAAAACCCATCAAAAAGTGGGCAAAGAATATGAACAGACACTTCTCAAAAGAAGACATTTATGCAGCCAACAGGAGTATGAAAAAATGCTCATCATCACTGGTCATTAGAGAAATGCAAATCAAAACCACAATGAGATACCATCTCACACCAGTTAGAATGGCGATCATTAAAAAGTCAGGAAACACGCTGGAGAGGATGTGGAGAAATAGGAACACTTTTACACTGTTGGTGGGAGTGTAAATTAGTTCAACCACTGTGGAAGACAGTGTGGTGATTCCTCAAGAATCTAGAAGTAGAAATACCATTTGACCCAGCAATCCCATTACTGTGTATATACCCAGAGGATTATAAATCATGCTACTCTAAAGACACATGCACATGTATGTTTATTGTGGCACTATTCACAAGAGCAAAGACTTGGAACCAACCCAAATGTCCACCAATAATAGACTGGATAAAGAAAATATGGCACATATACACCAGGGAATACTCTGCAGCCATAAAAAAGGATGAGTTCATGTCCTTTGCAGGGACATGGATGAAGCTGGAAACCATCATTCTCAGCAAACTTACACAGGAACAGAAATCCAAACACTGCATGTTCTCACTTATAAGTGGGAGTTGAACAATGAGAACAAATGGACCCAGGGAGGGGCCTGTCGGGGGCTGGGGGGCTGGGGGAGGGATAGCATTAGGATAAATACCTAATGTAAATGACGAGTTGATGGGTGCAGCAAACCAACATGGCACATGTACACCTATGTAACAAACCTGCACGTTGTGCACATGAATCCCAGAACTTAAAGTATAATAAAAAAAAAAATCACTCCAAAAAAAGTTGTGAAATAAAATTGAAAAAAAATAAACCCAAATGGTATCTCTACCATGGTTTCTTGAAAACACCAAATGTGATTTCAATTCATATACAGCAGACTCTCTTAAAATCCCTTTTCCCCATGTTTTTCTTTAATATCTCCTATGAATGTGGACTGCTTATAATTTCCTCTCCTGACTCCCGTCAGTGATTCAAACCCAGCCCTGCTGCTGTGGTCTCACCTTCCCTCTTTGCAGATCTATTCCAGGCTTCTCCACTGGGTACTCTATTTGCTGTCGGCAAACATTCTTCCCACTAGTTTGTGTTCCTCTCTAATTCCATTCCATCATTACCCTGGTATGTTACAGCCAAGGTCCAAGAGCATACATGGCAGACACAATCGTATGCCAAAGGTTGTTTCCTCTCTTATCCCTGTTATGTCCCTAACACATTACTTATTATTGGAATGATCTATTTGTTAGTTTCCCCATAGTTTCTTTATAGTGTCATTCTCAATAGATACTAAATGAATGTATTGGACACCTGTCAGCTCACCATTTACTCTGGCCATTTCTGTGGCAGCCATTTTTGCACAGGTATAACCTAGCAGAAACTTGCTTCTGTTATATCATGTCTCTTGATATCAGCCTCTGGGCTTCTATAATACTGTGATGCAGG
The DNA here is from genome assembly GCF_009828535.3 of Hylobates moloch. NCBI lineage: Eukaryota > Metazoa > Chordata > Mammalia > Primates > Hylobatidae > Hylobates > Hylobates moloch. The sequence continues at coordinate 46,160,844 of NW_026652288.1, forward strand.
ACTCTGTCTTCTATTCACTCATGAACAATATGAAAGCACAGGACAGTCAGTACTCTAAAGGACAGCCCTGGACCAATGAGAGACGGAGCTGGTAAATAAGTGATCCCTTTCTCCAGTGGACAATTCTGGGGCGCACTCTATGTGGCTCATCAGAAGGACCCTGTGGGATTGAGTCCAGTTTCCCACAGTGGTGAACCATCTGAGAAGACACTCTTGTATTGGCTTTGCCTCCTTGCTGGTCTTCCTGTTCTGTTTCCTGAGCTCACTTTCCAAACAACGTATCTGCACATAAATTCTTATCTTGGTCTCTGCTTTCTGGAAGAACTGAGAGAAAAGACAAAGGCAATGAATGGGTGAATGAATGAATGAGTCACTATAGAACAGAACCCTAAGGCAGGGACAGTGTTCTCAAGTAATCAAGGAAACTGCAAGAATTAATTCTTTGATAACTTCAGAGATGTAGAAAGAGCAGTATTTTTCCATTTTTCTAACACTTAAAACACTTTAGATACAAATGCAGACCTCTAATTTAGACTCTGTGTGTGTGTGTGTTCTAGTTAGTTGGAATGCTTTAGACCTTAGAATTGAATTTCTAGATAGAATTTCCAGACTGCTTCTGTCAAATTCTGCCTGGGGATATGTGTGTGGGGTGGAAGCAAGAAGAAAAGGGCTTAGATCTGTATCTTACAAGGCTTTTGCCAACACTGATGACTTAAAAGCAAAACTTAAATCACTATCCTTTCCTTTAGATAAAGAAATGATAAAGCAGATTATCTTGGACAATATAAATTAACTCTTGCAATTTTGATAAACTGCCACCTGCCTTTGAGCATTTACACAGGAGATACAAACTTTCATATGATAAAAAAAGTTTATCAAAAATTTTTGCCATCTCCTTTCAAAGTGATTTTTTCAGACTGCTCATTTAAAGAGGCTTAATTTTTCTAAGCTATTGAAATTGGTGATGGGTGAACCTGAACGTGACACTGACAGCTAGAATTAGACTTCTTGCAATGAGATCCGATGATATTTTCCAGATGCACCCACCTCCCCCTCCTCTCACTCCATACTCACGAATTTATCTCCCATATTTTCCAACATTGCTTTCTAGGTATGCATTTTAGTATCCTGAATCAAAAAAGTTTAAAATTATCTGAAAACCACACTATAAAATCAGCTATGAGTACAATACTCTATTGAAATGTGTATTTAGTAAACATGAGAAGTGCAAATGGAACTGCGATTCTTATGAATGCTGATTTGGAGGAGAGCTGCTCTACCTGCCTGCTGGCTAATCCACAAATATTTGACAATTGCTATGTGGGAACCATTGTGTTGGAGCCATAGCAATCACAAAGACCCAGAGTAATCCTTCCCCCGTAGTGAATTCTCCTTGTATAAAAGTTAAGCACACTGAGATTTAGTGAGTCACTCCTGTTGTTTTTCACTAGGTTTGATGGAGCTTATGCTGTTTCTCTGCTTTAGCTAGAAAGTGAAGAGATGAATCTCACTCTTTCTTCTTCTTCCTTTCCTTCATCTCCCTCCCTTTCCATTTCTTTTTTTCTCTCTCACTTTGCTTTTGAAGAATAAAGTATTGGAAGCAGACATGGTGGTTTCAGCAACGATTAGTGTCACATGAGGTCTCCTCTAAATCAGAAGCTGTGAACTCCATGTACTCTGAATGATTAGGGCTAAAAGAAGCCCTGGGTTGGCAAAGGGCTGAAGCAGCCACATCTGGCAGAAGAGGGATGGGAGGTGGAGAGCAGTCCTTTGTTGGGGCAGTTGCAGGGACAAGCAGCAAAGACTTGCCCACAGGAGTGTTTGTCACAGGTGACATAGCCCAGCAGGGAAGTAGAACCAGAACTGTCCCCGAATACCTGTGCTTAACGCAGCTGTTCCCAGAATGCATCCCAGCATTCTAGGGCTACCACCCCAGATGCAAACTCAGTCCCAACTTGCATCAGAGAAAACACAGAATAGCTGCAAAATTACTTGCATGTTAACAGGAATAAAAGTGAATAGAAGAAATGAAATAATTCACCCTTGATATGTCTTATTAAAACTTTGGAGTGACTTTTCATTCCACCTGATTTTCCAGATTTTATCCTCACAGATGAAAAAAAGTTTTTAATGTCACAAAATGTTTGATTGAAGAAGTAAATGACATTGAGTAACTGACATTTTCAGACACTAGGTTTTATCTTTTGGACAGGAGGCAAGTTAATCTCAAGGAGTCAATTGCATCTTCCAACAAAGCAGAAAAGTATCAAAATATTTGCAAACATGAAACAAATATTTTTTGTTTCAAGCAACAATGTTCTTGGTCTAACCTTTGAAACTTAAGGATGTCACAGTAAATACTGATCTCTCTCCATGAATAAAATTTTATTGTTGAATTTATGCACAAATATTTATTGAGTACCTATCCTGTGCTAGGCACACGGCTGTTAGTTGCTAGATGATTTGCTACAATATTAGGAAGATATGCAGTCAGACTTTGACCAAAATCATTTATATTTTTGTTTTGTTTTTCTTTAACAAAAAGGGTAGAGAAAATAATTCCAACACAACTCAAAGCACTGTGAAAAGACATTCGAATGAGCTTGGTAGGCAATAAGCCTAATAGAACACACACGTGAAAGAGACCAAGACTCCTCTCTATGACAACCCATGGGCCTTTGGCATTTTTTTGTCTTCTCATCTTTATGACCACCACAGTAATTAAGGCAATAGTAGTGTCTTAGGATTAAAAGCAATTGGAAATTAATTTCATAATATCTATTATTATTCATGTCAAGATGTTTAAAATGCTATTGAGACTCATTTAATGCACTATTTTTAAGCAAAATAAAATTTTAGAGTTAAAATGTTTTCTTGTAAACTTGCTCTTATGAACTTCTTTTTCCCAAGCCACTTTAGGCATGATTAACATTCAGAAACCTGTACATAGTTAATATACACGACCTGATGAGTTTGGAGATATGTATACACCCATGACATTATCCCAACAATATATGCCATAAACATATCCCTAACCTCCAAAATTTTCCTCCCACCCTTTTTGTTAATTATTATTATTATTCATGTGTGTGTACACTTAAGATCTGCCCTCTTAGCAAACTTGTACATGTACAATACAGCATTGTTAACTACAGGCACTACCCTGGGCTGGAGATCGCTAGGACTTGCAATAACTGAAATCTTGCACACTTTGACTAATCCCTCTATTTCATCTTCTCTCAACCCTTGGTAATCACCATCCTGCTCTCCACTTCTATGAGTTTGTCTATTTTTGATTCTTGATATAAGTGGTATCATGTGGTATTTGTCCTTCTGTATCTGGCTTATTTTACTTAATATACTTCTTCCAGGTGCACCATGTTGTAGCAAATGGCAGGATTTCCCTTTTCTTAAGAGTGAATAATATTTCGTTGTGTGTATACACCACGTTTTCTTTATCATTTCATCCATTGATGAATATTTAGATTGCTACTATGCTTTCACTATTGTGAATAATGCTGCATGAAGGTGCAGATTCATGAAGATGATGCATGAAGGTGAACATGGAGATGCAGATATCTCTTTGAGATTCTGATTTTGATGCCTTTGGATATATACCTAAAAATGGGATGCCTGGATCATATTGCAGTTTCACTTTTAATTTTTTGAGGAAGTTCCATACTGCCCTCCATAAGGGCTGCACAAACTTACACACCCACCAACAATATACAAGGTTTGATTATATATGAATGGATTTATTCCTGGGCTCTTTATTCTGTTTCATTGGTCTATATGTCTGTTTTTATGCCAGTACCATACTGTATTAATCCATTCTCATGCTGCTATGAAGAAATACCCAAGACAGGGTAATTTGTAAAGGAAAGAAGTTTAATTAACTCATAGTTCTGCGGGACTGGGGAGGCCTCAGAAAACTTACATTCATGGCAGAAGGGGAAGCAAACACATCCTTCTTCACATGGCAGCAGAAAGAAGAAGGGCAGAGTGAAGGGGGAGAAAAGCCCCTTATAAAACCATTAGATCTCATGATAACTTACTCACTATCACAAGAACAGCATGAGGGTAACCACACCCGTGATTAAACTGTCTCCCACCAGGTCTCTCCCACAACATCTGGGGATTATGGGAACTATAATTCAAGATGAGATTTGGGTGGGGTCACAGCCAAACCATATCCTTCTGACTCAGCCCCTCCCAAATCTTGTTGTCCTTACATTTCAAAACACAATTATGCCCTTCCGACAGTCCTCCAAAATCTTAACTCATTTCAGTATTGACTCAAAAGTCCAAGTCCAAAGTCTCATCCAAGACAAAGCAAGTCCCTTCTGCCTATGAGCCTGTAAAATCGAAAGCAAGTTAGTTACTTCCTGGATACAATGGGGGTACAGGCATTGGGTAAACACACTTGTTCCAAATGACAGAAATTGGCCAAAACAATGGGACTACAGGGCCCATGCACGTCTAAAATTTAATAGGGCAGTCATTAAATTTTAAAGTTCCAAAAGGATCTTCTTTGACTCTGTGTCTCATATGCAGGGCACACTGATGCAAGGGGTGGGCTCCCCTGGCCTTGGGCTGCTCTGTCCCTGTGGCTTTGCAGGGTACAGCCCTGCTCCTGGCTTCTTTCACAGGCTAGTGTTGAATGTCAGCAACTTTTCCAGGCACATGGTGCAAGCTGTCAGTGGAGCTACCTTTCTGGGGTCTGGAGGACAGTGGCCTTCTTCTCACAGCTCTACTAGGCAGTCCCCCAGTAGGGTCTTTGTGTGGAGGCTCTGACCCCACATTTCCCTTCCATGCTACCCTAGCAGAGGTTCTCCATCAGGACTCTGCCCCCTGCAGCAACATCTGCCCGGACATCCAGGCATTTCCATACATCCTCTGAAATCTAGGGAGAGGTTCCCAAACCTCAGTTCTTGACTTCTGTGCACCCACAAGCTCAACACCACATGTAAGCCACCAAGGCTTGTGGCTTGCACCCTCTGAAGCAACAGCCTGAGCTGTACATTGACCCCTTTTAGCCACAGCAGGGACACAGGGCACCATGTCCCAAGGCTGCACAGAGCAGGGAGACCTGAGCCCAGCCCATGAAACCATTTTTCTCTCCTAGGCCTCTGGGTCTGTGATGGGAGGGGCTGCCATGAAGTTCTCTGACATACCCTGGGGACATTTTTCCCATTGTCTTAATGATTAGCATTTGGCCCCTTGTTACTTATGCAAATTTTTGTAGCTGGCTTGAATTTCTTCCCAGAAAATCAAGTTTTCTTTTCTATCACATCATCAGGCTGCAAATTTTCCAAACTTTCATGTTTTCTCCCTCTTGAATGCTTTGCCGCTTAGAAATTTCTTCCACCAGATATGCTAAATCATCTCTCTCAAGTTCAAAGTTCCACGGATCTCTAGGGCAGGGGCAAAAAGTTGCCCCTCTTTACTAAAGCATAGCAAGAATCACCTTTATTCCAGTTTCCAACAAGTTCCTCATCTCCATCTGATATCACCTCAGCCTAGACTTTATTGTCCATATCACTATCGGCATTTTGGCCAAAGCCATTCAATGGGTATCTAGGATGTTCCAATCTTTCCCACATTTTCCTGTATTATTCTGAGCTCTCCAAACTGTTCCAACCTCTGCCTGTTACCCAGTTCCAAAGTCCCTTCCATATTTTTGGGTAGCTTTATGGCAGTGCCCCACTCTCTGTGGTAGCAATTCGCTGTATTAGTCTGTTCTCATGCTGCTGTGAAGAAATACCCAAGACGGCATAATTTATAAAGGAAAGATGTTTAATTGACTCACAGTTCTGCAGGGCTGGCAGCCCTCAGCAAACTTAAAATCATAGCAGAAGGGGATGTCTTTCTTCACATGGTGGCAGCAAAGAGAAGTGCAGAAGAAGCAGGGGGAATGCCCCTTATAAAACCACCAGATCTCATGATAACTCACTCACTATCAAGAGAACAGCATAAGGGTAACTGCACCCATGATTAAGTTACCTCCCAGCAGGTCTCTCTCATGATACATGGGGATTATGGGAACAATTCAAGATGAGATTTGGGTCAGGACACAACCAAACCATATCACGTACTGTTTTGATTAGTCTAGCTTTGTAACGTATTTTTATATAAGCAAACATATCGTCTCCAGATTTTTTTTCTTTTAGAAACAGAGTCCTGCTCTGTCACCCAGGCTGGAGTAGAGTGGCATTATCTTAGCTCACTGCAGCCTCCACCCCTGGGCTCAAGTGATCCTCTCACCTCAGCTGGGACTATAGGTGTGTACCACCACAGCCAGCATATTTTTTATGTTTTATTTTTGTAGAGACAGGACCTCATTATTTTGCCCAGGCTGGTTGTGAACTCCTGGACTCAAGCAATTATACCATCTCAGCCTCAAAAATTGCTGGGATTATAGGCCTGAGACATGGAGACTGGCCTCCAGATTTCTTCTTGCTCAAAATTGCTTTGGTGATTCAGGGTCTTTTGGGGTTCCACAAAAATTTTAGATTCCCATATAATAAATGGTGCTGGGAGAACTGGCTAGCCATATGCAGAAAATTGAAACTGGACCCCTTCCTTACACCTTGTAAAAAAATTAACTCAAGATGGATTAAAGACTTAAAGGTAAAACTCAAAGCTATAAAAACCCTAGAAGAAAATCTAGGTGATACCATTCAGGACATAGGCACAGACAAAGATTTCATGATGCAATTGCCAAAAGCAATTGCAACAAAAATAAAAATTGACAATGGGATCTAATTAAACTGAGGAGCTTCTGCGCAGCAAAAGAAACTATCATCAGAAGGAATAGGCAACCTACAGAACAGAAGAAAATTTTTGCAATCTACCTATCTGACAAAGGTCTAATATCCAGAATCTACAAGGAACTTAAACAAATTTACAAGATAAAAACATGCAACCTCATTAAAAAGTGGGCAAAAGATATGAATAGACAGTTCTCAAGACATTCATGTGGTCAACAAACATGAAAAGAAGCTCAACACCACTGAACATTAGAGAAATGCAAATCAAAACCACAATGAGATACCATCTCACGTCAGTCAGAATGGCAATTATTAAAAAGTCAAGAAACAGCAGATGCTGGCGAGGTTGAGTAGAAATAGGAATGCTTTTACACTGCTGGTGGGTGGGAATGTAAATTAGTTCAACCACTATGGAAGACAGTGTGGCAATTCCTCAAAGATCTAGAACCAGAAGTACCATTTGACCCAGCAATCTCATTATTGGGTGTATACCCTAAGGAATATAAATAATTCTACTACAAAGATACATGCACACATATGTTCACTGCAGCACACTATTCACAATAGCAAAGACATGGAATCAACCCAAATGCTCATCAGTGATAGACTGAAAAAAGAAAATGCACATATACACCATGGAATACTACGCAGCCATAAAAAGGATCATGTCCTTTGCAGGCACATGGATGGAGCTGGAAGCAATTATCCTCAGCAAGCTAATGCAGGAACAGAAAACCAAACACCACATGTTCTCACTTACAAGTGAGAGCTGAACAATGAGAACATGTAGACAGCACAGGGAGGGGAACAACACACACTGGGACCTCTTGGAGAGTGGGGTGGGGGGAGGGAGAGCATTGGGAAAAATAGCTAATGCATGCTGGACTCAGTACCTAAGTGATAGGTTGATAGGTGCAGCAAACCACCACGGCACATGTTTACCTATGAAACAAACCTGCATATACTGCATGTATATTCTGAAACTTCAAATTAAAATTAATACAAAATATAAATTTTTAAAAATGCCATTCAACTTTTAATAGGGATTGCACTCAATCTGTAAATCACGTTGGGTAATATAAACATTTTAACAACATTAATTCTTCTAATCTATGAACATTGATTTCTTTCCATTTATTTGTGTCTGCTTTAATTTCTTTCATCAGTACTGTATAGCTTTCAATGTACAAGTTTTCAGTGCACCTCACTGAGTAAGCTTATTCCTAAGATTTTTATTCTTTTTGATGCTATTGTAAAAGGTAAAGTTTCTTAATTTCCTTTTTGTATAGTGTGCTGTGTCTAGAAATGCAACTGATTTTTGTATGTTGATTTTGTATCCTGCAACTTTACTGAATTTGTTTATTATTTCTAACCTTTTTTTGTAAAATATTTAGGGTTTTCTATATATAAGATCATGTCATCTGCAAACAGAGATAATTTTATTGTTCTGTTTTTCTTTAGAAGACATTTATTTATTTCTTCTTTCTTAATTGCTCTAGCTAGGACTTCCAGTACAATATTTAACAGAAATGTCAAGAGTGAACATCCTTGCCTTGTTCCAGATCTTAGAGGAAAAGATTTTAGATTTTCACTACCGTGTTAATTGTGGGCTTTTTAAATACAGCCTTTATTGTGTTGAAATAAGTTCCTTCTATATGTAACTTGTCTATATTGAAAGGGTGTTGAGTTTTGCCAAACGCATTTGTTGTATCTTTTGAGATAATTGTTTGATTTTTATCCTTTATTCCATTAAGACATAATTGAAACTCCCATTGAACAGCTACTTCCCATTTCCCACTTCCCCTGCCCCTGGCCAACACCGTTTTACTCTCTGAGTATAAGTTTGGCTATTTTAAATATGCAGTCTGTTTTCTATAGAGGATACAGCATCAGGCCCAAATAAGCTTTAAATGTGAATTGGAGAAGGCTTTCTCAAACTTAAGAGTTTTTAAAGTTACTATATTTTTAATATAACTATAAGAAGTAAAATAAATATAAAATCATTTTTGTAAATTTTTAAATTATACAAACCAAAATAGTAAACATAAAATCACAAAATTTTCACATAATGAAAATTTTAGTCACAATAATTAGGAACTCAGAATTACAAGCTATATGATAAAATAGTTATAACCCTTACTTTCATAGGAAACAAAATTCTTTATGACTGCTTCAATGCTGACTTGTGCTCTTTATGTACAGTAAAAAAGATTTCATTTAAAGGTCTTCTTACATGGCATTCTTCTTGCAAAACATACAAAGAGATTTGGGGTTCAATAATTGGCCTTCATCAAGCTCCACTAAAACCAACCAATTCTGAACTCACATATCAAGATTTCGTTTAAGCAACCAATCATTTTTCCTTGTGGAAATTTCTGGCTTTTGCTCTTATGAGTTCTGCCCTTGTCTTTGTGTTTTCTTCTGCATAAATAAACCCTCAATGTTTTAAAGTAATTTATAAGTTTGGAATTATTCTTTAACAGTTAATCCAAACACATCTTACTGCAGACCTGCCCTCTCTGAGTTAAATCAGATTTTCTCTGTCCTCTTAGAAACCACGGCAAAGCACTTGTTCAGTCTCCAAGTCATTATGTTTTCCTGGTCGAGTTAAATCATAATTCTTAAATTAAATGTCATCAAGGATACTAAAAAGACCACACATTTTTTATGATCGTACACCTGTTTATTTAAGATGATATTGTTGTGTACACAAAAATTATTTTAAAATTTAGTTTTAGATTGTAAATAATGGGGTTTGATGTCAAAATGTCTTCCCTTTTCTAATATTTTCTATGTTGGAGAATTCACATCATTGTAAAAACACAAGATTTTTGGCATCAACGATATAGACTTCATAAATATTATCATGTCTATCTTTTTAATCTTCTGAATTATTTTGCTGCTTTCAAGGACATTATCTGTAGAGAATTTTGATTAACACATCATTTCACTTAAAACACTGAGGCACATTAGAACTTAGAAAATACATTTCAGTAAATAGAGCTTTGAAATACTTTTGGCTTGTATTCTGTAATTTTCATCTTTATTAATATCACCAACAGTTTCTATATGAGCACACACTGCACCTAATTGAGTTTTAATGGTATAATGGCAATGACTGAACTTTCTCATTGTGTATTCTGAAATGGTTCAAATTTGTATTTAGTAAATATTTTTTCAAAACATTTCAATATTTCATTGAAGCCAATGAGTAGTAATTATATAGCCTTTCAATAATGTCAGAAAAGAAAAGCTGATAGTAAAAGAGATTTATGCTTCATTTTTTGCTACCAAGTTTAAAGAATATATAGAACAAGAAATTTAGAATTCCTTTGAATATTTTTCAAGAATCTTTTGTAGCTATCATTATGTTTTCCATGTTTTCAAATTCAGATACCTTAGAATTCCAGGCTTCAAAAATTTTTTTGGTCTAGATTTATTATTTATATATAGTTTTATAAACCAACCGATATATACATAATCCTTCCTCAGGATTTGGCTTTGCATTTCATTCCCTAAATAATGTGTGGTATTGCAATATTACTTATTTTCAATGTTTGTATTTTGCATGCAAGTTCTGCCACAATGCTCTCAAATGTGGCTTTGGTTTTCTTCTAAATGTCCATTATCACACACATAAAGCTTCTTGGATGACTTTCTGGATGGTAGACATCAACCTGCCAAAAACTGAATCATGTATTATATGTTCAAAAACAGTATGTCAATATTTTTATCACTATTGTATAATATTTTAACATTTCTAATTACATCTATAAAATTTTTTAGTTTATAAACAATACTACTGTTAATGAGCATTTCACTTTGTTCTTTTTGCTAAAGTGCTATAAATGCTTCCATTTGTACCCTCACTTTCCATCTTCAGTTGATTTTTAATCCCTCAAGAGTTTGCAAAATAAAAAAGTACAAAAGCACTGGAGAAAATAAACCGACCAGTATATAATGGGTTAATAATTATTCGTTATTTTGAATAATTTATGTTAAATAAATTTCTGAAAATTTTATATTAGTATTGTCATTTGAAAAACTAAATTTTTTTTACTTATCCAGGCCATATACTTAAATCAGCAGACAATATGTTTTATGTAAGTCTTTTGTGATTTTCTTCTTTTTTTTAAATTCTTTAATAGTGGTTTTCATGTAGATTTACAGTTAATTTACCCATGCTTCAACTGAACTCTAACTGTGATTACATTCTACGTATGTTTGGACCTCCAAAGTCCTTCTAATTTTTTCTAACTTTTTATCTATTTTCTCCGAAACCTTATTCAATGATTACAATAGCTGTATTTTCTTTTAAAATTATTTTCTGACAGCAACCGATTGCAAAAAACCTTTTTTGATATCTTAACTTGTTTAGCATTTTATCATTTAAAACAAATTTAAATATATTCATGTAATATCTTGCTAAATTTTATTAGAAATTAATTTTTTGTATTAACAATTGGCAAATTTTTTGTAACAACAAATAAACAATAGTTATCATTTAATTTGTGGATTATTACATGATGATCTGTAATTTATATGTATGCAGTACTTTGGAGATTAGCAATGACATATAGATATTGGTTTTTGCATAGTGATTCATATCTCATAATAAAATATTTGTACACTGAAATTAATAATTCAGAAATGCCATTCAGTAAACAAACGGCAGATGAAATGAACTAAAATATAGAATGTCTAATTTACCCATGTACTAATATTAATATGAAATTAAAACCATAAATACTAATCACTAAGTATATCGGCCATAAAAATAGCATCTTATTTGGAGGCAAAGTGTATTTTAGATATGATCAGATCAACAAGGTTTCTCAATTATCAAACTTGCTCCTCTTTCATAAGTTAATGTGGTATGGAATTTTATGTGTGTGTGCACATGTGTGTATATATGTATGTATATATATATAAAATATGTCTTAGATAACATACTTTACCACCATGAGTCAGAAAATTCCCATAATATGTTCATTTTTCTGGAATAAGACTCCCTCACTATCAGAAAATTGTCAACATAAATTGTAAATAGTTCACCTTTGAAGTCAACAGGTATAGTAAAAATACTGACATGTTACAGTATAAAGAAGATATCTGTGATGTGAATAGTGATCTGATGTGACGTTCTGGTGTAGTGTGCAACCTATATGATTGAACATAATGGCTTGGAATCTGCCCCTTAATTAAAAGTTGCAAACAACAGGGAAAAATTTTATATAATGTGTTCTTGCCCGCTTGAACAAAATTGATTGGAACTCAGATCCGCAACTGACCTGAGTCAGGCTAATCACAGCCCCTCACATAGAAATGTAACATTAGGACCAAGATAAAATTTTCTTTTGGCGTAGGTGAACCAGAAACATTAAAAACCAGATGTCAGTTGCCATGTTTCACAGAATGAATAGAAAGAGAAAACAAAAAAGGCTGCACAGCAGAGTGTGGGGAAAATGTGAAGAGTCTGATGTCATCCTAGTGCCTAGTTCCAGGCCATACCAGGGGCCTGGCTGCATCTCTGACTCTGGGTCTCATAGGCCAACCTTCCATTCATTGGTAGAGGGGTACCTGGAGAAACAGACATACATACATGTGCACATGTGTACAAACACATACACTTTCTTGTTTGTTTTTAAATAAGAAAAACTGCCAGCCACCACTCCTTTGTCTAGTAGACACAGAAAGTCACTCAGGAGCAGTTTTTTTCTGATTTTTTTTCAAAACACTAAGTACTGCTTCTAAGTTATGAAAATATAAAATTGACAAGACACCCAAGGCCCTAGAGAAGGGTACAGAGCATCCTGTGGTCCAATTAATGCTGTCCCTCCTAGAGGCTGTCTCCTAATATCCTAATATGCAGAAGTAAGTGCTATCTAGAAGCAGGATGAGGGCCAAGGCACCTCATGAGAGAGAGGTTGATTACAGTCTCTTCCCTTTTCAGGTTTAAGGTAACTAAGACCTTTATGATAGATGGTGGTGGATTTGGAAACAGGTCTGATCCCTTCGGATGGAGGAAGCCCAATTCATGAAGTAGAGAATTCTTTCAAGGAGAGATTGGATTTCCTATTAACATGAAAAGCAGGTGGACTGAAAGCTTAATTAGAAAATAAAACAGACATATCCATATTTGTACGGCATGTAGAGTTCAGATAAGTTCTGATTCTAATCAATTTTTCTTTGAATTAAATGACCCAGAGTTATCTTCATTATATGCAACCAAAGGAGGCCTCGCTAATACAGAAGAGTTATATTCTGGGGACACAAACTGATCTAAACTCATGTCGAGGTTGCCTGCTCTATTAGTGAATTCTACCTACAGCTATTAATGTTTTATAACGGTCTGTAAACTGTGAAACAGTATATTACATTCAGTAATGATAATAATACAATATAAAAAGGTAATATGTTTAAGTTTTGTGACCAGCCTTCCCCATAGGAAAAGCAAAATGAATTGGAATCTCTCCTGTCAAAGGCCAGAGATGATTTGTCACTCCAAAAGCATCTCCAAACACTTAGTTTATATGGACGTTGGTAAATTAACTCAGAGCAACATGTTAGTGTGTGGAAGGAGGTTGCTTAAAATCTACTCCTCAATTTATTCAATAATTTTACAATAAATCAACTGCCTTTTCCAAGCAGTAAAATATTTCTGTTAAACAAACAAGAACAAATCGAAGAAACAGTTCGATTGGCTAACCATTACTATTTTGTTGTTCCCTGCAAAATGTTATAGTGAGTAAATTTATATTTTTATGGTTGCATTGCTTAAAGAACACTAGTGCAGTATTGATTTACTAACCTAATTTATACCCATATGAACTGCCACTCTCAGCTGCATTTATCTTCTTTAGTTATCCCAGTCATGTCTAAATACTAGTGTTGTAACTCTGTAATACCATTATTTTTCTTTAATACTGATAAAACACAGATAACTTCACAAAAAAGTTATTATCTATTTTTGGCGAGAATTTCAATATATGAGCAAAGTTGGTCATACAGTAACTTTAGGCTTTTTAGAGTGCGCTATTCTTTTTTATAGTTGAGTAGAAGATCTCTTCAATCTCAATTGTTTCACCCTAGATCATATTCAAATAGCTTGTTTTTTATTTTTAATTCTCAATGTTAGGTCATTCTTTTCCAGCTCCCTGTTGAGAATGACATTGTTTAGAAAAGGATTGTGAATAAGTTAGTTATTAGTAGAAGGAGCTGATAAAACAATATTTACTGCATCCTTTTTTATTCTTTTTGCAAAATGTTAATACATACCAGACTGATAAGAAAAACAGTAGCAGCAACAGTCATATATTAGATAATGTCTTGGCAGATTCCATTAAAATGTGGAAATTCAAAGACTCAGCGTACTGTTTCCTGGGTCAAGTTGTATTTGTTTTCTTCTAGAACACAAATGCCACCTATTTGTGGGAGGTTTCTTTGCAAAGTGTGTATTTAAAAAAGCAAAAACAAATAAGCAAAATCACAGAGCAATTTAGGATTGAGTGAGACATAGTCACCAAATATAGAACTGATTCATTTATCTGCACTACAGATCCAGCAAGTGGATTCTGGTTGATTTTAAGAAAATAAATATGATGAGAACACTGCTATATTTGATATTTTCTCCACCGGTATTGCTTTTATTTCCAAACTTTTATAATTTGGTTCCTTAACATATTCATATTTCTTGGGATTACCTAAAAATTTTAACGTTAGAATTATCTTTATTTGTGCCATTGAAATGGAGTACATTACAAGGGAGCTTCTGAGGAAGAAGTAATCCAAAAAAGCGAGTTTGGAAAGAGAACACGAAAATATTTTTCAGGTATAAAACTTGGTGAAAATAAAGAACATGTCATAGTTATGAAATAAAAAAATTGTGTAAGAAGTTTGAACAGAATAATCAAAATAAAAGCCAAACATTAAATTTTGGAGAAGAAAATCATCACAAATTAAAGAAAAGAAAATAGTCCCAGTAAAATAACATATATTCGAGTGAGAAACAAATGAGAGAAATATAGTGGGAGTGGGGGTGCTTAGTTTAGAAACTTCTGTTTCTACTTTGTTCACTTAGCTGATATTTTCTCTTGAGTCAAGGCCTCAGTTCCACCCCATATGATTTAGATTTCCCTCCTCTAATTTCCGAAAGCAGTCTATGCATTTTTCTAGCACAGGACTTTTTACATGCACTGTAACTGTTGATTTTTATTTTTCCTCATTGACTGGGGACCAGGCACCGAGCACAGTGCCTGGCCAAAATAACTACTCATAATTGTTTGTTGGAGGAATGAATAAATTCCAAGTTTACAAGTCCTACAAACATCCAATGAGTGAATGAAAATCACAGTTTTACTTGGCATTCAGGACGCCACAATCTCTCGGGGTTTTTCCTACCTCATTGGCTGTCCCCTCTCTTTTGCCTTTGCTCATTCCACCTCATCATCCAGATTTCTTAAGTTTCAAACGTCCCAAGACTCAGTCCTTACTTAGATCTCTTCTCTCCTATTAATACTCAAGTCTTTGAGGATCTCAGTCAGTGTCTCGTGGCTTTACATGCTACTAAAGACTCACAAATGTGCAGCTTCAGCCCAGACCTCTCCTCAAAACCCCAGTCATTTATATCCAACTGCCTACTGTTCATTTCCACTTAGATGTCTAATGAGCATCTTCAACCTAGCATGTCCAGAACAAAACCCCTGATTTCTAACCAACCAAACCTATTCAGTATATAGCAACTCCATCCCTATTCTTACAGACCAAAAATCTGGAGTTATTCTTTTCTCATATTTCATATTCAATAGGTCAGCAAATACTCTGATCTCTGCTTCAAAAATATAACCAGGACTTAACACCTTCTTACTACCTCTCCTGCTATCACTCTGACAAGCCTCCTTATTGGTGCTGTTCTTACTTCCACCTTTTCCAGCCCTTTGTGTTTATTCCCAATGCAGCAGTCAGAATAATCCTGTTACACGTAAGTGTAAGATTCATGCTCAGACCCCCCCCCATGGCATCCTAGCTCACTCAGTAAAAGTCAATTTAATGGCTTAAGTGCCCCATGATCTGACCTCTCTCCAACTTCATCTCCCACTTCATCTCTTGCTATGGTTCACTCAGCTTTAGCCACTCTGGCTTCCTTGAAGTTCTTCTGATGAACCTTTCCTGACCTTCTTAAAATTGCAAACCCTCCCCATAAAACTTCCTTAACTTATAACCATCTAATATCCTTTAAGATTAATTTTTATTGTCTATTTCTCTTTACTAGATGTAAGCCCTGTGAGGTCAGGAATTTTTGTTTGTTTTGTTCAATACCTTCAGTGTCTAGAAGGGTGTTTGGCACATACTAGGTGTTCAATAAAATTTAATAAATAAATAAGTGAAAAATTAATTCATTCATTTGCATATTCAACAAATATTTATTGAGGACCCACTATGTTTCAGGTACTGTTCTAGGCTGCTTAATCCCGTCCCACTACAATAGCCTGCCCCTGGTTTTTGGCCAATAATGCTTACCTTTCGCTGGTGTTGAGTATAACTTAATGAATCATCTCATTTTCCATTCCCTCTAGATCATTATGTATGCATTTCTTCATCTACTCTCCCAATTGGTTTTTTATCTATCATCATTTATTACTTCCCACCTTCATTTGTCTTTCTTTCCAGAAGTGAGGTAAAAGTCACTTAACCAATTTAAGTACTAAAGAAGAGAGAGACATATGTTTTAAACTGAACTTGGATATGATGAAAAACCAGCTTCCTTGGCCTTTCATGCTTATAAGCATCTAAGTCTTGTTCAAATCATTAAAATACTGTCATCTGCCTTTTGATTCCTTTAACTCACTTCTAATTTTTTTAAAATTTTTATATATTTAGGGAATATATGTGTAGATTTCTTACATATGTATATCATGTAGCAGTGATATCTGGGCTTTTAGTGTACCCATCACCCAAATAGTGAACATTGCCCCCAATAGGAAATTTTTCAGCCATCACTTGTCTCCCACCCTCCCATCTTTTGTACTCTCAAATGTCTATTATTCCACTCTGTATGCCCATGCATACCCATTATTTAGCTCCCATTTATAAGTGAGGATATGTGATATTTGACTTTCTATTGCTGAGTTATTTAACTTAACAATAATGGCCTCCAGTTCCATCCATGTTGCTGCAAAAGACATGATTTTATTTTTCATGGCTGAGTAGTATTTCATGGTGTGTGTGGATGTGTGTATCTATATCTTTCATCTGTATAATATAATATATAGATATATATAGGTGTATATATATAGGTGTATGTTTATATATAGGTATGTGTGTATGTGTGTGTGTGTGTGTGTGTGTATTTTCTGTATTTCATCCTCTGTTGATGGACACGTAAGTTGGTTCTGTATCTTTCTTATTGTGAATAATGCTGCCTTAAATATACAAGTGCAGCTGTCATTTTCCTTTGGTTATATACCCAGTAGTGGGACTGCTGGATTGAATGGGAGTTCTATTTTTAGTTCCTTCAGAAATCTCCATACTGTTTTCTATAAAGGTTGTGTTACTTTGCATTCCCACCAACACTGTATAAGTGTTCCCATTTCTCCACATCCTTGCCAATATCTGATATTTTTTGACTTTTTAATAAATAGCCATTCTGACAGGGATGAGATGGTAGCTCTTTTTTGTTGTCGTTTGAGACAAGGTCTCACTCTGTTGGAGTGCAGTGCTATGAACATGGCTCACTGCAGCCTTGATTTCCTGGGCTCAAGTGATCCTCTCTCCTTAGCCTCCCAAGTAGCTAAGACTACAGGCACATGCCACCACACCTGGCTAGTTATTTCATTTTTTGTAGAGATGTAGTCTCACTATATTGCTCAGGCTGGTCTCAAACTCCTGGGTCAAGCAATCCTCCCACCTCATCCTCCCAAAGCACTGGGATCACAGGTGTGAGCCACCACTCCCAGCCTGATGGTAACTCTTTTTACCTACTTTGTGAATGTCTTCATCCTATATATGCATATATGAAAAATACATTTTCTTATTAAATTTTCTTACCATTTCCATTTTAATAGATTATATTGCAACAGAATCATCTTTTATTATTTTACATTGTGTATGTACATGTTTGTGTAGGCATGCATCTGGGAATATCACTTGTGGGAAAATGAATTCTGATTATCATCTAAAGATAAACTTTCATAATATACTTAATGACTTGTTTATCACTTGCTGACCAACTACATCTTTAAGAATGGTCTTAATTAAAATTTACTTTTCTAGGCATTCTTCAGCTAAGTGGCAAGCGACACACGAAAACTACATAAAGACAATCATTTTTTGTCTGTTTGTTTTTCACTGAAAAATTCCCTCCATCTAGAGCAGTGCTAGAAACATAGTAGGCACTCAGTAAATATTTGTTCAACGCAAGAATAAATGATAAGAGATGAAAATGAATAGTGAATATATATAGGTAAGGGTTAAGATGGCATTGGTGAATACAGGCAATAAATTAAAAGATATATAGATTAGTAGTATGAGAAGGTGCTAATTTTTTATTTAATTTTTTTTAAAAACTACAAGTTTATGGGAGTCATAATTTCTCCTTAACTTCTTGGAATATAGGAAAATATGAACAGAACTTTGAAAATCCCAGCCAGGTGAATTTTGAAGGGGTTGGTATACTGCTAAGATTTTTGTCTTCATCCCTTAATGTTACACTCAAAAAATTATGACTATGAGGGATACTCAGGAGTCTATAGAGAGACAGCAGCATAGTTGGAGTGAGTCACAGAGCTTTCTAATCATAGAACAAATCCATGGAATCTCAAATGTGCCAGTCTCAAGTCTCAGAGGGCAGGATGTAAGTAAATATCAAATGAGTATCAAATTAGATAGCATATTCTCAGCAAGATTCAATAAATTATAGCCATAAGGTATTTTTAATGAAAATCAGGCAATCTTTCCAATCTGTATTCCACTTATGGTATTCCATGCGTGCACCACTCACACAATCATCTGATAAACAGATAGACACTTACCATGGCTGATAAGAATTAAATTATGACCAGAACTCATGACGCCAAACACAAGAGAGTCACCTTTTAAAATTGAACTTACAAAAGCCTTTTTCCACATTACATGTGACAATTCCTTTTTCAAAATCTACCTCATAGCTCACACTATAAATATGGCCATCCAAGATCATTTGAGACTGAAAAAGTAAGTTTACTTATTCCAAAGCAGTAAGAAAATGTATATATTCTTTTTCAGTCAAGAGTTTGGGCTTTTATGATAACTGAAATATATTAGGTAGCAGAATGTAGTCACCAAAATATATTTTGATCTTCTGAATAAATGACTTTGTTCCTAGGAAAATTCTCAGTGGAAGCCCAGAGCTACAAGGGGCAAGATATTTGACTCTTGGATTGTTTTTCTAGGGCTTGTTGAAATGCAGCCAGTGTAGTAAAAAATGACTGAAAACGAGACTCCTCTGCTGACATGCCACCAAGAGAAGACAAGAACAAGTTGCTATTCATTTTCGGAAGGTGCCCACAGGACAGTGTGCCACACTGGTCTTTTCCTTCATCACTCATTACAGCTCATGACAAGTCTCATCAGTTGAATCTGGACCTCTTTTCCCATAGGCTTTCAACCAGGAATTACGTAATAAGTAGAGGATGTTGCATGTTAGATACCATTACTCTGCCCACACATCCAACTAGTAATTTGCTCACCACTAATGTGTTTGGCCTATACATTTTATCTCTAAACGCTTTGCTCTGACATTCTTTAAAGTTGTGATTCTAATGTAAACCTGGATATAACGTAAGTCTTTCAATGAAGATCCTCTACCCTCAAACCATTAAAAAAAAATAGGAAAATAGGCCACTCGTAGTGGGCAAAAGAAGTCCCATTGATGAGAGTGGACCTCCATTGCAATTGCCTGGTTTTTGCAATTCTTCCTCTGAACATCAAATATTGTGCTTTAATTGCACTTGTGGAAATCTAGTGACTACAGGAAGTTTAGGCATCTTTAAAGTGGGTATTTCATATTGCTTAGAGGAAATAAAATATGAATAGAATAATATAAATGTGAGAATCTAAATATTATTTCAAGTTTTAAAATGCTATAGTTATTTAATATTTCACTTGGCCAGAATATTAAGCTAATGGTTGCTCTCTGAATATATTCATTGGCTTTGTCCTTTAGATAAGAATATTAAGCTTAAAATAAAATTGATAGCAACTCTACATTAACCTTTGGGATTACTAATTACTAATTAAATTGGCAAATGAGCTTCTGCCAGAAAAATCTCATTCTAACTCCATAAAACCCAAAGAACTTTAAAAGCACTTCATCAAGTCAAGAGATTGGGAAAAAAAATGTTATCAGCTAGAAATTATTATTTCTGAATTCACTTTTTTCTCTATCTAGTCTTTTAGCTTGCCTATATGACTACATTGGAATATATCACATACTTTTTAATCATTTAGCTGTGCCCCTCTTTGGTGTGTTTGTTCTCATTCATTCACTCATTTATTATCTGTATCAGTTAGCTTTCTTTGTTTGCAATCCACAGAAATGGACAGTGACTAAGCAGAAATAAAAACATAAATACATGAATTATTAAATAGCATGGGGTATCTCACAAAATCAAAAGAAAAATGATGACCCAGTCTTTTTTTTCAAGTCAAAATGAAAGGCTCCTCAGTGATCTAAGAAAGGAAACAGATAGATGTTCTTCTTAAGGTACCATTGTATTGGATGAATGTGCTCTAAAAAGTGTGTGTGTGTGTGTGTGTGTGTGTGTGTGAGAGAGAGAGAGAGAGAGAGACAGTTCACTTCCTCTAAAGTAGGTACTGAGCACCTCAGTTCATGCTGTATTCTAAAAATGTACATATATTTTAATTGCAGTTCCTACTTTCTAGTAGCTCATATGCAGACAGAGAAACTCATTATATTTCTCTTTTAAGGACATTTGGATTATGTCCATGCTTTTTCATTTTTCCCTTGCTACTATAAGCAATGTTATAATAAACATCCTGGTAATATATGTTTGCATACTCATTATTTGTACGTGTGGTAATTTTATATATGTGATATTGAGTCAAATAATATACAAATTTCACATGTCACATACATGTGCATAGGGCCATAGAAAATATCTAGATGGATATATACTAAATTGCCATCAATGGTTACTACTATGGTATATTTATGTCCATTAAGAGGTCTATCATTAAAATAGAATTGAAAATTTTATGAGAGGAAAGAAAACTTCCTAGACTACTTCCTTTGCCTTGATGATGATGACTTTTTTTTTCTTTTCTTTTTTTTTTTTTTTGAGACGGAGTTTTGCTCTTGTTCCTCAGGCTGGAGTGCAATGGCACAATTTTGGCTCACTGCAACCTCTGCCTCCTGGGTTCAAGCAATTCTCCTGCCTCAGCATCCTGAGTAGCTGGGATTACAGGTGCCCACCACCATGCTCGGCTAATTTTTGTATTTTTTTTAATAGATACGAGGTTTCACCTCTTTATTAGAAATCCGACATTTTTCTCCTCAAGAAGAAAGTTTTAAATGGCCTATTTTTCCATTTCTTAAGACAAACAAACCTCCCAACCAGGGAAAAAAACTCTTTGTATACGTAATTCCCTTTAGAAGAATTGCAAAAACAGTTCAAAGAACTACATATTGTCTCCATTCAGATTTCCCAGTAGTTAACATTTCACATTTCCTCTATCTTTTCAACCCCCTTTTCCCCCATATACATGGATTTTTTTTCTAATCTGTTTGAGACTATGTTGCTGATGTAATACTCCTTTAACCCTGAAATAAGGAGTCTGACTCCATTTTCTGAAGTTTGACAGCTGACAGCTTTTAAACTTCTCCCATCCCTCTTTTCCTTTGCCCCGCATCTGAACAAGCTGATAAGAAAGCCCAATGTTCTTTCCTTTGGTGACATTCGGAAATGCAAACGATGCACAACCCTGCCTGTATAAAGGGCGCTAGTCTGGCCCCATCCCCTAACCATACCACCATACCGTAGTGAATACCTCAAGCCCACCTTCTATCCTTCCTCTCTTGCACCTCCTCGGTAAGCCTGACCTGCTCTCCCAAGATGCATCAATTATGTAAGCAGCAAATATTTTCATACCCTCTTCAGGTGTGTGTGGCATCATAAATCTCAACATGGGAACCAAATTCTAGGAGAGGGTACATTTTGCACCTGCAGAGTGGTCACAGCAAACCATAAATAGAACCTCCTACATAAACACAGTGTAATTATCAAAATCAGAAAACGAACATTGGTACGCTATTTATTGTTTAATCTACAGACCAGATGTCCCTATTTGCCCCAGTCATGTTCTTTAACACCCAAGAAAATCTTGCATGGCACTATGAGTTAGATGGCATGTACTTTTAGCCTCTTTTATTTTAAACAGTTCCAGAATCTTTGCTGACACAGACATTTTTGAAGGATACTGCTCAGTTATTTTGTAGAATGTTTCTCAACAGGGGTTTGATGTTTCTTCATAATTAAATTCAGGTTGTGTCGTATTGCAAGTTCCCTTAGTTTCTGTTTGTTGGCTTCGTGTGCTTTTTGCCCTAACAAAAGAGGTTTTGAGGTTTCTATTATTTCTTACATCTTTCAAGTAGAAACAAATTCCAATACAAATCCAGACTTAAGTTTTGAATATCCAAAGGGTGAGACCAGACTGCTGGACAATGTTTTCTATTGCCCCACTTACTAATTGTAGGGTGATAGAAGGAAGCAGTTATAGAGAAGTGGCTTGCAGCGCTTTGTAAAGTTCTCCTCTCTTGAGTCAGGCTGCGTGAGATCTGATACAACAGATGCCACGTTAAAGTCTTCTCTTGAACAAATTTGTTTCTGCCTCCTTATTAAGTCACCCTAGCTATCTCAAAGAGCTACCAGAAATGAAAACTAAGAGGACAGCTGTGGTTTCTAGTCCTTGTAACATTTTTTACTAGGTGTTGATCTGTGGCTTTCACATTTTAATGTAGGCATTTTGGGATTACTTAAAATAAACATTTTCTTTTATAATCAGTAAATAACTAGGATAAAGTTATTTTTATTAAAAAAAAATCAAACCTACCCTTGGCCAAATCTCTGTTTCTTCCTAATTGTTATTGTCTCTTTTTGAAGCTAAGCTCTTGAAAGAGTGGTGACCACTTTATGTCCCTACCTCCTCGTCTCCCATTTACTTTCCCAGCGACCTTCTCTGTCCTGCCTATGACACCTGATCAGTTTTGATCACTTCCTCCTTTGGAGTTTGATTCAACATCTTCTTTATTTGCATGGCTTGCTCCTCTTAGCCCATAAATGTTGTCCTTCCTCAGGTCTCACACATGTCCCAATTCTTCTCACTGCTCAATAATTCATACATTTTAATAGCTTCGGATCCCACTTTTCAACAATGATCCACTATCTGGAACAATATCCTGGTCCTCTCTCCTAAGTTCCAGGACTTTAGGTCTATCTGCCTAGAGTACTACTCCACTGAAAAGCCACACAGGCCAAGTAGCTCCTTTGACTTGCTTGCATACACAGTACCCAACTAAAACAATGAGTCTAAGATTTATCTGGGCATCCAAGTCAGAAGCAGGAGTTGTCAGAGATCCTTCCTTCATTTTCCACATCTAAGTTCGGTTGAGTCTGGCTCCCATATATTTCCCAGATCCATTCCCTCTCTTCTTTTATATCCCCTCTACTACCTGGCTATTTTAGTGGTCTACTAATTGGGCAACCTGCCTCTAATATCGACTTCCTTCACCACATCATGACCAGAGTGACCTCCCTAAAATGCAAATTTGATATCATCTGATTTTATAAGCTTACAGTATATACACTCTCATGCACAATAATATTCTGAGCAAATCCCAATCATTTCACCATGGCATAAAATCTCATGATTATCTATTTTAGCTGGGCTACTTCTCTCTAAAATTATTTACTATACTCTAGCCTGTTTCTTCATTCAACAAATACTTAAAAATCATGTCTGAAATTGGTATAGACAGTGGGGATACAAGGGAGAAAAAACAGCAACGACAAAGTTCTTCACTTTGGGGAGTTTATTATTTTTTTCTTTATGGTAGTATCAGATGAAATTTACTTACCCTTATCTCAACACTTCCTTCACACAGTGTCATCTAATTTCAAATAGATCAAGAACTAAAAATCAGTGTCATACTTAGTGTATTTGACATTTGGAACAGATTCTATTTTAACATTATTTAACTCTCTACTTGATAAACCTAACTTTAGTAATAATCAATCATGAAATAAAATAAAGAAAACTAGTGGCCAGAAAAGAAAAGGCAGAGAGTAAAAATTTTATTTTGTTGAATTTCATATATATTATTATGCTAGTGAAATAAAATAAAAAACACAAAGTAAAAATAACATTACAAGAAACAGAAAAGTAGGGATAAAGGGGGTGGAGCCAAGATGGCTGAATAGGAACAGCTCCAGTCTACAGCTCCCGGCCTGAGCGGCACAGAAGACGGGTGATTTCTGCATTTCCGTTTGAGATACCGGGTTCATCTCACTAGGGAGTGCCAAACAGTGGGTGCAGGACAGTTGGTGCAGCGCACGGTGCGCAAGCCGAAGCAGGGCGAGGCATTGCCTCACTCGGGAAGCGCAAGGGGTCAGGGAGTTCCCTTTCCTAGTCAAAGAAAGGGTTAACAGACGGCACCTGGAATATCGGGTCAGTCCCACCCTAATACTGCACTTTTCCAATGGGCTCGGAAAATGGCACACCAGGAGATTGTGTCCCACACCTGGCTCAGAGGATCTATACCCACGGAATCTCACTGATTCCTAGCACAGCAGTCTGATATCAAACTGGAAGGCGGCAGTGACGCTGGGGGAGGGGCACCCGCCATTGCCCAGGCTTGCTTAGGTAAACAAAGCAGCCAGGAAACTCAAACTGGGTGGAGCCCACCACAGCTCAAGGAGGCCTGCCTGCCTCCGTAGGCTCCACCTCTGGGGGCAGGGCACAGACACACAAAAAGTCAGCAGGAACCTCTGCAGACTCAAATGTCCCTGTCTGACAGCTTTGAAGAGAGTAGTGGTTCTACCAGAATGCAGCAGGACATCTGAGAATGCACAGGCTGCCTCCTAAAGTGGGTCCCTGACCCCCAAGCAGCCTAACTGGGAGGCACCCCCTAGTAGGGACAGACTGACACCTTAATCGGCCAGGTACTCCTCTGAGACAAAACTTCTAGAGGGACTATCAGACAGCTGAATTTGTGGTCTCACGAAAATCCACTGTTCTGCAGCCACCACTGCTGACATTCAGCCAAACAGGGTCTGGAGTGGACCTCCAGCAAACTCCAACAGACCTGCAGCTGAGGGTCCTGTCTGAGAGAAGGAAAACTAACAAACAGAAAGGACATCCACACCAAAAACCCATCTGTACATCACCATCATCAAAGACCAAAAGTAGATAAAACCACAAAGATGGGGAAAAAACAGAGCAGAAAAACTGGAAACTCTAAAAAGCAGAGCACCTCTCCTCCTCCAAAGGAACACAGTTCCTCACCAGCAATGGAACAAAGCTGGACGGAGAATGACTTTGACGAGTTGAGAGAAGAAGGCTTCAGATGATCAAACTACTCCGAGCTACGGGAGGAAATTCAAAACAATAGCAAAGAAGTTAAAAAATTTGAAAAAAAATTAGACGAATGGATAACTAGAATAACCAATGGAGAGAAGGGCTTAAAGGAGCTGATAGAGCTGAAAGCCAAGTTTCGAGAACTACGCAAAGATTGCAGAAGCCTCGGTAGCCGATGCGATCAACTGGAAGAAAGGGTATCAGTGATAGAAGATGAACTGAATGAAATGAAGTGAGAAAGGAAGTTTAGAGAAAAAAGAATAAGAATGAACAAAGCCTCCAAGAAATTTGGGACTATGTGAAAAGACCAAATCTATGTCTGATTGGTGTACGTGAAAATGATGGGTAGAATGGAACCAAGTTGGAAAACACTCTGCGAGATATTACCCAGGAGAATTTCCCCAATCTAGCAAGGCAGACCAACATTCAGATTCAGGAAATACAGAGAACGCCATAAAGATACTCCTCGAGAAGAGCAACTCCAAGACACATAATTGTCAGATTCACCAAAGTTGAAATGAAGGAAAAAATGTTAAGGGCAGCCAGAGAGAAAGGTCGGGTTACCCGCAAAGGGAAGCCCATCAGACTAACAGCTGATCTCTTGGCAGAAACTCTACAAGCCAGGAGAGAGTGGGGGCCGATATTCAACATTCTTAAAGAAAAGAATTTTCAACCCAGAATTTCATATCCAGCCGAAATAAGCTTCATAAGTGAAGGAGAAATAAAATACTTTAGAGACAAGCAAACACTGAGTGATTTTGTCACCACCAGGCCTGCCCTAAAAGAGCTCCTGAAGGAAGCACTAAACATGGAAAGGAACAACCGGTACCAGCCACTGCAAAAACATACCAAATTGTAAAGACCATCGAGGCCAGGAAGAAACTGCATCAACTAATGAGCAAAATAACCAATTAACATCATAAGGACAGGATCAAATTCACACATAACAATATTAACTTTAAATGTAAATGGGCTAAATGCTCCAATTAAAAGACACAGACTGGCAAACTGGATAAGGAGTCAAGACCCATCAATGTGCTGTATTCAGAAAACCAATCTCTTGTGCAGAGACACACATAGACTCAAAATAAAGGCACGGAGGAAGGTCTATCAAGCAAATGGAAAACAAAAAAAGGCAGGGGTTGCAATCCTAGTCTCTGATAAAATAAACTTTAAACCAACAAAGATCAAAAGGACAAAGAAGGCCATTACATAATGCTAAAGGGATCAATTCAACAAGAAGAGCTAACCATCCTAAATATATATGCACCCAACACAGGAGCACCCAGATTCATAAAGCAAGTCCTCAGTGACCTACAAAGGGACTTAAACTCCCACACAAGAATAATGGGGGATTTTAACACCCCACGGTCAGCATTAGACAGATCAATGAGACAGAAAGTTAACAAGGATATTCAGGAATTGAACTCAGCTCTGCACAAAGTTGACCTAATAGACATCTACAGAACTCTTCACCCTAAATCAACAGAATATACATTTTTTTCAGCATCACACAACACCTATTCCAAAATTGACCACATAGTTGGAAGTAAAGCTCTCCTCAGCAAATGTAAAAGAACAGAAATTATACCAAACTGTCTCTCACACCACAGTGCAATCAAACAAGAACTCAGGATTAAGAAAATCACTCAAAACCACTCAATTACATGGAAACTGAACAACCTGCTCCTGAATGACTATTGGGTACATAATGAAATGAAGGCAGAAATAAAGATGTTCTTCGAAAGCAACAAGAACAAAGATACAACATACCAGAATCTCTGGGACACATTCAAAGCAGTGTGTAGAGGGAAATTTATAGAACTAAATGCCCACAAGAGAAAGAAGGAAAGATCCAAACTTGACATCCTAACATCACAATTAAAAGAACTAGAAAACCAAGAGCAAACACATTCAAAAGCTAGCAGAAGGCTAGAAATAACTAAAATCAGAGCAGAACTGAAGGAAATAGAGACACAAAAAACCCTTCAAAAAATTAATGAATCCAGGAGCCGGTTTTTTGAAAAGATCAACAAAATTGATAGACCGCTAGCAAGACTAATAAAGAAGAAAAGAGAGAAGAATCAAATAGATGCAATAAAAAATGAAAAAGGGGATATCACCACTGATCCCACAGAAATACAATCAACCATCAGAGAATACTACAAACACCTCTATGCAAATAAACTAGAAAATCTAGAAGAAATGGATAAATTCGTCGACACATACAACCTCCCAAGACTAAACCAGGAAGAAGTTGAATCTCTGAATAGACCAATAACAGGTTCTGAAATTGTGGCAATAATCAATAGCTTACCAACCAAAAAGAGTCCAGGACCTGATGCATTCACAGCCAAATTCTACCAGAGGTACAAGGAGGAACTGGTACCATTCCTTCTGAAACTATTCCAATTGATAGAAAAAGAGGGAATCCTCCCTAACACATTTTATGAAGCCAGCATCGTCCTGATACCGAAGCCTGGCAGAGGCATAACCAAAAGAGAGAATTTCAGACCAATATCCTTGATGAACATTGATGCAAAAATCCTCAATAAAATACTGGCAAACCGAATACAGCAGCACATCAAAAAGCTTATCCACCATAATCAAGTGGGCTTCATCCCTGGGATGCAAGGCTGGATCAACATATGCAGATCAATAAATGTAATCCAGCATAAAAACAGAACCAAAGACAAAAAACACATGATTATCTCAATAGATGCAGAAAAGTCCTTTGACAAAATTCAACAACCCTTCATGCTAAAAACTCTCAATAAATTAGGTATTGATGGGATGTATCTCAAAATAATAATAGCTGTCTATGACAAACCCACAGCCAATATCGTACTGAATGGGCAAAAACTGGAAGCATTCCCTCTGAAAACTGGCACAAGACAGGGATGCCCTCTCTCACCACTCCTATTCAACATAGTGCTGGAAGTTCTGGCCAGAGCAATCAGGCAGGAGAAGGAAATAAAGGGTATTCAATTAGGAAAAGAGGAAGTCAAATTGTCCCTGTTTGCAGATGACATGATTGTATATCTAGAAAACCCCATTGTCTCAGCCCAAAATCTCCTTAAGCTGATTAGCAACTTCAGCAAAGTCTCAGGATACAAAATCAATGTAGAAAAATCACAAGGATTCTTGTACACCAATCACAGACAAACAGAGAGCCAAATCATGAGTGAACTCCCATTCACAGTTGCTTCAAAGGGAATAAAATATCTAGGAATCCAACTTACAAGGGATGTGAAGGACCTCTTCAAGGAGAACTACAAACCACTGCTCAATGAAATAAAAGAGGATACAAACAAATGGAAGAACATTCCATGCTCATGGGTTGGAAGAATCAATATCATGAAAATGGCCATACTGCCCAAGGTAATTTATAGAATCAATGCCATCCCCACCAAGCTACCAATGACTTTCTTCACAGAATTGGAAAAAACTACTTTAAAGTTCATATGGAACCAAAAAAGAGCCCACATCGCCAAGTCAATCCTAAGCCAAAGGAACAAAGCTGGAGGCATCACGCTACCTGACTTCAAACTATACTACAAGGCTACAGTAACCAAAACAGCATGGTA
>NW_026652288.1:46194830-46248212 GCF_009828535.3 Hylobates moloch
GGGGAGGGACAGCATTAGGAGATATACCTAATGCTAAATGACGAGTTAATGGGTGCAGCAAACCAACACTGCACATGGATACATATGTAACAAACCTGCACATTGTGCACATGTACCCTAAAACCTAAAGTATAATAATAATAATAATAATAATAATAATAAAGAAACATAAAAGTAATGGATTAATACTCCTTAACTACACTGATAGATTTTTTTAAATGGGGGGGTGGGAATCTTATATCTATAATGGACCTATATTGGTCCATTATAGGAATGTTACGTTTTCCTTTTTTGTGTTTTAGAGACTTGATTTCTGCACATTTGTTGAGAACTTCATCCACATTAGTTCTCATCATATTTTCATTTTTAGTAGAAAGCATAGCCAGATTTGTCAATCTTTCTTTGCTCATAGGTGGTCAAAGAAGACTTTGTATTAATTCCAAAATTTAAAAATTTATTTCCAATTAAGACTTAGGAAAAGCCTTAAGCATAGTGATAACTTTGTCATCAATCCATAAAAATCCCATTTTACTGTCTACTTCAGAAGTTTCAGTTCTACCTACTAGCTTTCAA
This sequence comes from Hylobates moloch, assembly GCF_009828535.3. Taxonomy (NCBI): domain Eukaryota; kingdom Metazoa; phylum Chordata; class Mammalia; order Primates; family Hylobatidae; genus Hylobates; species Hylobates moloch. The sequence goes on from NW_026652288.1 coordinate 46,195,404, forward strand.
ATATCTCCACACTCAGAAAATTCCTGCTAAATATCCTCATGACCACATTTATCATAAATTTCTATGATATTTAATAAAATCTTTTGAAGTTTTATTTCCACAATTTTTTTCTGTAAAAACTAGAGGAAAAAGATATGAACGTTCACATTATGTGATTATTGCTTTAGAAATGACTGTCCTATTCTTAGTGAAGACAATTGAGGCATTGAAATGCTGTTTTGATTTCTTCTGACAAAGAAAGACCATTCTCTTTTGTCATTTTTCCTGGCATTGTTTTTCACATTTGATTTTATTTTTCTATTTAAACATTCATTTTCTTACATTCGCTTATTGCATCGATGACTTCCCGATGTCCAGGTGCTGATCTTTAAGAAATCACTCTAAAGCTTGGCATTTCATTGTGTATTGTCCATGTGTGATCCTGGATGTTTGTGATTGATTAACTTCATCTAAAATTTCAAACAATAAAAAAGAGGACTCAGAAAAGAAAAATCCTGTTCATCAGAGAGTAACACATAAGCTGATCTTTTTGAATCCATATTTCCTATTAGATCACACAGTACTTCCAAAGTTGGTATTAACTTTTAAATTGTGTCTGTACTGCATGCACAGCTCTCTGATGAGCATTTTAGCTTGTCTGGGAAAGTCTTTCCACCTTTATGACTTCATTCTGTAGCATTTTCCAGTGAATGAGGTGAGCCTAAAAAGAATAAATAATTTTTCCTTAAAGTTCTAAAAAATGACACACCTGAAGAAATGTTTCCACTAGAATGACTTCTGCAGAGATTTAGAGAATGATTATTTATAAAATAAAATAAGAACTTGGAATTGTTTATTATTTTTTCTAAATGTCAACGAGAATACTGACCATAGTTGCAAAACAATTATATCCTTCAACATTGTGTATATGTGATGGTTAATATTAAGTGTCAACTTGATTGGATTGAAGGATGCAAAGTATTGTTTCTGGATGTGACTGTGAGGGTGTTGCCAAAGGATATTAACATTTGAGTCAGTGGACTGGGAGAGGCAGACCCACCTTCAATCTGGGTGGGCACCATCCAATCAGCTGCCAGCATGGCTAGAAAAAGCGGATGGATGAGGGTGGAATAAACTGCCTTGCTGAGTCTTCCGGTCTTCATCTTTTTCCCATGCTAGATGCTTCTTGCCCGTTAACATTGGACTCCAGGTTCTTCTGCTTTTGGACTCTTGGACTTAACATCAGTGATTTACCAGGGGCTCTCAGGCCTTTGGCCACAGACTGAAGACTGTGCTATTGGCTTCCCTACTTTTGAGGTTTCAGGACTCAGACCAAGCCATACTGACTTCCTTGCTCCTCAGCTTGCAGACAGCCTATCATGGGACTTCACCTTGTGATCATGGGAGTCAATTCTCCTTAATAAACTCTTTCACGCATACATCTATCCTATTAGTTCTGTCCCTCTGGAGAACCCTGACTAATACAGTATAGTAAACAACCATTCTTTAGAAATGCAAATGTGCATGGTTATCTATACTAGAAAAAACACAAGTACTTATACTAGAAACAACACAAAATTCAGATAGCACAGGAGTGAAAGAAAATGTTGAAACATCATCTGTAAGCACTGACAGTAATGAAGAGAAAGAAAATGCTGGTAAAAATCAACATTAACAGGATAGATGATAGACAGATGATAATGATAAAGATAGATAATGATAGATAATGAGGATAGATAGATAGATAGATAGGCAGACAGACAGACAGACAGATAGATAGGAATAGTAAAGACTGAGACCAAGAATTTGAAGCAGAAGAGACAATGATATTTTTCATTTATTCTGATATTGCTTCATGGCCAGTACTGGTTCCAGATAATTTGAGAGTTAATTGGATTAAGAGAGGATATAAACTTCTTCAGATTAAAGTGAACCTTTCTATACTACAGTTCGATGAGAAGGAAAAAAATAGCAGAGAAGATAGTCAACATGTGACAACGTTGTGGTTTTATAAGTCTTTACCAAAAGCAAAAGGAGACAAAAAGTTAAGAAATTGCTTTCTTCAAAATCAAAAACGTGTTTGCTTTGCTTTCTGCTGCAGACCATTTGCAGATGAGACAAAAAGTGAAACAGCCAGCTTTATAACTAGCCTTAAAACATAGTGAAAATTAAATCCTCAAATCTCTGAACATGAGACATCTGAACATTTTTCCTACTTAGAAAAATGGAAGACATCAGCAATGGTACTAAAACTCCAATAAAAAATTGTTGATAAAATGTAGCATGTGGAAATGAATAAAGAGTGAGAAAATGGGGAGACATTTTGCATCATCTTTTTGACATAATTATGTTTTTAGTTACACGAAACCTTTTCTTCTGTGGTCACAGAGAGAATATGCCATCAACAAACAAAGGATATTTTTGGAGTTCCTGGAATCACTCTCAAATTGTAACCCAATTCTGAAGGAACATTTTGTTAAAATTTAATATGTTATTCCTTTTGAAGGGGAATTAATTGCATATTTATCTCCAAAACTCATTTTCTGGAAAAATGCCGTCAAAGAAAAAATAGTAATGGATATTTAAAAGCAAAATATGTTGGAATTATTTGACAGCTCAGCTTATGCATGGGATTGAATTTTCAAATTCTACCCTGAAGAGTCAGAGATCTTACTCAGCATCGATGTTTACAGCCTTAAGGATACAGATAATCAAGAGGCTCAGTTGGAGAAGAGAGGGGTGCAACCTCTTATGGTCTCCATGGGTCCAGCTACTCCACAATGGACACAAGCACAACAGATGAGGTCCCCATGAGGTTTGGTAGGATTCCTCACACTGCAAAGACCATTTAACTTATAAAATATTTCCATGTTATATCCCAGAGTGTGTTATATAGCTTAGGTGAAATTCTCTAGGGAGTCATGCCTCATGGATTAAATCCACATGGGGTTTATTTATCATAAGTAATCTTTTAGCCCGAGACATCTTGCTGATAGGAACTCTTCTTCCTAGTGAATATCGTTAGCTTATTTACCAAGTGAGGAGAACCATAGACTTGTCTTTTTTTCTTGCCCCAGGAGGCATGCCTTCTTCCAATTCAAGCCAGCTTCTGAAATTCCTTCCTCCTAGTAACACTCTGAATGTTTCACACTGAACAAAGGTGCAAAATAAAAAGTTATGTCAGTATTGAAGATGATAAAGTTAAAATAAAAGAATCTTTCTTGGGCTTTTTATTTCTGGGAAGATTGCATCTGAACTGATAAGAGAGACCAATGGACAATGATGAACGGGAAATAATAAATCTGGCAGGGATTCATAAAAATTCCGATTCACTATAAATTTCAGAAACTTTGATACTGTGTTGCTTTTAGCAGCTTTCGAATGTTTCCAGAGTTGAAAAATTCCACTAAATATCTTCACCAGAAAATTCTCCATAAATTTATGTTACAGTTAATAAAATCTTCTGGAGGATTTCATTTGGATAAATCAGAGAAAATGGTTGAAAGATAGCAAACTGACATGATTTGACCCATTACTTTAGAACCAGTGTCTGATTCTTAGTGACACAAATTGGACATTGAAACATGACTCTTTTCATTAGTTTTTTTTTGTTTTGTAAGCTTTAGTATATTGATGTTGTTTTTCAATGGTAAAAGTACCCTAATCCAAATCTCTTTAAAAAATTCAGAATAACTTTGAACCAGCTGCTGGTTTTGCAACTACCTTGCAAACAACTACAGATTTTCTCCAAGTTTCTGCAAGATTAAGAAAAAAAAAAAGCATAAATGTTTATTCAGAATTCTTTGTATCCTTTTAAATTTGAACTTTCAGCTTTTAATTACATTGAAATAACAATAGTTGTGTGAATACTGCCTAGTAACAGATAAGTAAATTTTTATAAAATCAAACATTTGAAAAGTCACAATTTAAGCAACTACTAAGTCATACTATTTATATAACATTCTATTCTCTTGATTTGTTCCTTAGTTTTAAAACAATTGAAAAATTTTAAAAATACATTCTATTTTAAAGATATATTTAAAATTTGGTAAAATAGTTTCTGTATGAGCTAAAACTTTTCAACACACAATTGACATAACCTACTTAGGATTTGCCAGCCATACTCTTGCCATCAATACTCTTGCCTCAAAAATGCTAGAATTTATTTCGAGGAAAATAAACACAATATGTGCCTTACAATGCATTTTGAATAGCCTATGAATATGCTCAGTCTAACCACAGACTATTTGTCTATTCCCTGATGACTGATATTCTTCACAAACTGTCCTACATCCCAGCAAATATTTTCCAGAAAGCTTGTCAAAACAAAAATACTTTGGCCTTATCTATTACCACTTGTATATATCAATATTGTCTGCTCATATCAATAGTATTCCACTTTGGCTGACTTTTCATAGTCCACAATGTTATCTGTTTTTTTTTTTTAATTAATTCCATCTCTCATTTAATAAACATATATTAAATACCTTCTAAATGCCAGTTAGGTGCTGAGAATACAAAGATAAAAAGTGTAATTCCTTCCTTCAATAAGGTATTTTCTGCACAGAAAGGCAAACAAATAAATAATAAATTTTGGTAGATGCCAAGACAGAGATTCCTTAAGGGACTAGAGAGAATCTATTAGAACATTTACCCCGAAGGCTTAGAGGTTTGAAGGATGGTAGTTAGGACTTGAAAAGTTTTAACTAAGACAAAATAAAATATTTTTTGCTTTAGAAAAATTACTCTGGCTTCAAAATTAAAGGTAGAAAGGCCAGTTAATAATCCCAATTTGGGCCCAGGTACGATGGCTCACGCCTGTAATCCCAGCACTTGGGGAGGCCGATGGGGGCGGATCATGAGGCCAGGAGTTCGAGACCAGCCTGGCCAACCTATTTTCATCTTGTTAAAAGAGGGATATAGGAAATGTATAAATATGGCAGATGGGCAGAAATGGCCGTCAAACTGGTGCCCACTCAAGATCAGATTAGTTACCCCTACAGAAGGCAGAATCATGGCTTATTCATCTTTGTTTGCCAGACCATGACATTAAGCACTGACTTAAAAAAATGTTTTTTGGACCAAACATAAGGTAGTATTTCTGAAAATGAAAACTTGAAGCAAAAATTCTGAATTATTTATGTATTCTTTCCCTCAAAATACAAAGTAGATAAATAATGTAGGAAAATATATTTTTTATTAATTTCCTAAACCAATTGGATTCATACTCATCTTTTTTTTTTTTTTGACTCAATGAGCGACACTAAATAATGGAACAATAACTATAAGTTGGCAACTTAAAAAAGTCAATATCCAGAAAACCCACAACCTTCAGAACTGGCCCGTTAATTTAGAGCTGGCACCTTTTATTCAACAAACACGTAATAAGGTCCTTACTGTTCGTCAGACACTACAAATAAAAAAGAGTAAGAATTCCTACTTTAGAGAACACTATTTTAAAGAAATGTAATGACTTTAAACGTGATCACTGTTTTTCTTTCCTAAGTTCCTATCCCTTCTCCTATTCTGGGCATTCTTTTAGTCTCTTTAGGCTTCACATCAAAAGAGGGGATTGAAAAAACAGGTTGTTATGGGGCTAGAGAGATCTGACATGAGGGTCAGCCTGCCTTGTATAATAATAAGTACCCCCACTGCTGATGTGTACCTAGTGAGGACACGGAGGAAGCAGAACATAGCATATGTATGGAATGACAAACCTGTGGCTCCATCAGGCTCCTTTCCAGAAATTCCCCTGTCTGGAAGGAGGGAGCTGGAGGAATCAGGAGGAGTGAAGAGTAGAGGGGTTCAGGTGATTTATTTGACAAATCTTTCAGAATTATTTTGGATAACTATAGTGTCTAAGTACCACCTGGATGCTTCCATGTTCTCCATAGCATGAATGACTCCCCAAAGAAGGCTCCTGTGCCAATTTGCTTCAGCTTTTGAGGCTATAGGTTCCTTGGCACATTAAATTTGGATAGGTTGGATGGGTGCAGTGGAGTTGGGGAGAAAAATGCCTATAGCTGCCATGGTGATGATGACTGTGATCTGGCTAAATCTAGCATTGCGGAGTTTAGAGAGAATTATTCTAATACCTGACTCACACAGATTTGGAGTATAAATTATCTAGTGTATAGATTACAATAGCAAATGCCTGGCATATAATAAGTATTCAAGAAAGCTATGACAATTGTTACTATTTCTATCATCCTCATCATCATCATTGTCATTGTCATCACCTTCCTTCAAGAAGGACAATATTGCAATTGCCAGTCCCAATTATTCCCAGCTGAATCTAGAAATTCTTGGTTTTCTAATTTTCCGGGTAAGATTATGCAAACAAGAGAACTGCAACAGCATTTACTAATGACTTGAAGGTTGTAAATAATAAGTAACAGCTCCTTCCATCACTCCCACCCAACAATCTATACTAGCCTAGGACAAAGTCATTACAAACCACGTCTTGTGGGCATGGCAGCCATCTTGCTCTAAAATGGATTCATCCAAAGGTACACCATGGTTGCTGTTTTAATTTTTATTTTTAAGCCTGTAGCATCAGGGATATTTGAAGCAATAAGCTAATTTACCCTCAAAAGGAAAAATCAAATAGTGGATAGACAGTGGGTGGATCAGGATGTTGAGAAATAGTCACCACAAGGAGAAATGCTTTGACTTAGACATTTCTAAATAATTATTCTCCTAGGTTTGCCAGTTTTCTCTCTCTTTACCTCCCACCAAAGTTGAAATAAGGACTCTATTGCCAAGCAAATTTGAGTATTATGGAATAAAGCGCCCCAAATCTGAAGATGCTTTATTTCATTTTCTCTGAAAAACAATATGGCTCTGCAAACAGATCCTGTACACTTTTCCTGTGGGATGCATTGAAATCCAAAGTAAGGACACATTTATGCAAACCTATGAAAATAAATACATTTAAGTAAAATGGAAGACTCAGAGAATGAGACAATCCAGAACTGAGTCAGTTATAATGTTAGAATTCTCACTACAGATTCAGTATTATAAAACTTACATATTATTTCATTGCATTTTTATATTGACAACTAATTTATTTTTTACTCTCAATGTTTTGTGACATAATAGGAATGTAAGGTATTATATCTATACTACAGAAGATGCACAAAAAAGTCATGAAAAGTCACGTATTTACTAGACCCAGAGAGCTTTATTTGCTTCTCAATTATTTACTGACACCTACTAATTATCAACAACTGTACAAGTACCAGGACAACAGAGATGAGGGAGGGATCAGCTTTGTGCATTTGAGTGGCCACTCCAACATGTTTATTAGAACTCAAAATTCTGAATCTGGTTTGTACATCCATCATTTCAAGCAAGTTATTGCAAAGGAGGCCTGAGAGTCTCGATATAGTTTCAAACAGCTGTGCATACTAAACGGGAACCGATGTGGTTCCATCAGTTCTCCGATAGTCTGAATTCTTTTTTAGCACCTGTTAGGGAACACTGGTCCAACTTTATGAGCATGAGATCACCTTAGCATTTTCCACTTATAATTTAGAATAAAGGGCCTGTCAACCCTGGGTGGGAATTGACCTCACAATTTAGAGGGGTGTTTTTTTTTTCTTTTTTTTTTTTGGTGGCCACCTGCATTTGAACTCATTTATCTCCATCAAGTTTAATAAGCTAAGAGAAGGGGGCAATCCATTAATGGAACTAAAAATTTTTCTCCTCCAAAAGACCTTGTTAAGAAAACAAAGTGATCTTAAAACACATATACACACCCAGGTGGAAGCAAAGTTTGGCACAACATAAAAATAATAAAGCTGGAAACATTTTTCTTCAAACTCCACTGCTTATTAAATATTTTAAATAAATCTAATGAAAATAGTTCAGGTCCTGTTGTGGGGTGGGGGGAGCAGGGAGGGATAGCATTAGGAGATATACCTAATGTAAATGACGAGTTAATGGGTGCAGCACACCAACATGGCACATGTATACATATGTAACAAACCTGCACGTTGTGCACATGTACCCTAGAACTTAAAGTATAATTAAAAAAAAAAAAAGGAAAATAGTTCAGGTGTGACTTTGTGACTGAACCACAAGACTGTTTCTTAAATTTAAAACACAAACTGTTTCAAGATATTTTTAAGCCACACTTTTTATTTCAAAAGTGAGCATAATTAGGAGGCCGAGGCGGGTGGATCACGAGGTCAGGAGATGAGACCATCCTGGCTAACGTGGTGAAACTCCGTCTCTACTAAAAATACAAAAAATTAGCCGGGCATCGTTGTGGGTGCCTGTAGTCCCAGCTACTTGGGAGGCTGAGGCAGGAGAATGGCGTGAACCTGGGAGGCAGAGCTTACAGTGAGCCGAGATGGTGCCACTGCACTCCAGCCTGGGCAACAGAGCGAGACTCTGTCTCCAAAAAAAAAAAAAAAAAAAAAGTGAGCATAAAAAAGAATCAAAAATGTTAGATTTTACTTTTTAAAAAAATTGTATTTTTAACTTACGTACAGAAAAATTCACTCTTTTTGATGTATATTTCTACGAATTTTGAAAAATGCGAAGATTCATGTATTTATCAACACAGATAAGATCCAGAGCAGTTTCATCAACCTGGTGTCTCTCTCAGGCTGTCCTTTGTAGTCCACCCCTTCTCCCTCCTTCAACTCCTAGAAACCACCATACTTTAACCTTTTTTTTAAAAAAAATGAAATATACATGCAATGACATAGTATGTAGCTTTTGTGTATAGCTTCTTTCACATGGTATAAATTATTTGTGATTTGTCCATGTTGTGTCAGTAGTATATTCCTTTGTACTGTTTAGTAGCATTCCCTTGTATTCACATACACAGTTTTTTTATCCATTTTCTAGTTGAAAGTTATCTAGGTTATTTCTAGCTTGGTGACAATTATTAAGAAAGCTCCTATAACTATTTGCACACAGATTTTTGTGTGAAATACGTTTTCAGTTCTCTTGGGTAAATTCCTAAAAGATTGTTAGGTCATATGTTAAGTGTATGTTTAACTCGATAAGATACTGCCAAACTATTTTACAAAGTGGCTATCCCACTTTTATTTTGTCCAGGAATCTATGAAAATTTCCTATTCTCTGCATTTTTACCAGCACTTGGTATTGTCATATTTTTGTTTTGCTTTGTGTTTCAATTTTAGGAACTATATCTTTGTAGTGGTAGCTTTTGTTTTAATCAAAAGTTTTTCTATAACAAATATCACTGTACATATGAGTTACCAAAAGTTACTGAGACTCTTAACTTGGAACTTAATCTTGGCCCTTCCCCAATACACCTTACCTGCTACAATAACTGAGAACCTCAGGTATTTTTATGCATTTTTGCCTAAGGAATTAAATAATAACTCAATAGCTGAAGCATAAAAACCTAAGGAATAAACTAAAGTAAATGACACCTAAGGAAGAAAATTACCTGAAGGAAATCCAACAGCTCAATAGCATATACCATCTGAAACACAAGTATTGGAACAAACCAACCAAAACTTTAAAACAACAAAAACAAGTTTATTGAAAGAAATAAAGTATTAGCAATATGAGAAAAGCAAATGACTATAAAAATGAACAAAGAGGAAATGTTAGTTATCCCACATATAATGGTTGAAATAAAGTCCACCATAGCTGGGGTAAAGAGTAAGATGGATATAGCTGAGGAAGGAATCAGTGAATTGGAAAGACAAAATGGAGATAATAATGTAATTCTTGTTATCAGGATTAGAGATAGTACATGACTGGGCCAACTCAGGCTTTATCATATACTTAATACATGATAAATATTTAGAGTTGGCACTTAATACAGGATAAATATTTATTTTCCCACCATAAATTCTAGACACCCTTTTGACTGTGTTATGGAGAGTAAATATTTTCAAATGATCTAAAAACTGACTTCATAACTTTAGCTAAAGATGGGTACAGTTGAGTAACACCTTTCCTTATTTTTACTTTCCTCTTTAATTCTTGCTTTCTTTTCCAAGTCTCATCAATATATGCTACCCACATATTTGTGTCTCTGTAGCAGTGTGGAATATAGAAAGGCAGGAGCTCAGAAGTCTCTGAAATCAGTTCATGGGTTAAAACCCATGAACTCTGGCAAGTACATTGACCTCCTTAACTCTCAGTTTCCTCATCTGTTAAAAAAAAAAAAAAAGGAAAAAAGGAAAAAGAAAAAAGCATATTACCCTACCCACCTCGTACAATTATTCAAGATGATTAAATTGGATAATGAAGACCAAATATCTAGCACAAGGCCTGACACATGATACGTATTTAATAATCAGCTCCTCCATACTCCAAAACACAACATTCTCAACCCCTGATCTTGAAATTTCTGTTTGAAAACACTCTGATTTCACAATTAGAGATAAGTACAAGTCAAATGCACTTGAAGTAGATTATGCTTGGGATAAGCAACTCTTAACAAACTTATTCTCAGGAATAATTTATTGATATAAACCTCTTTCCAGAAAATAAGGATTTATTAAAAGAAAAGGAGAGCGAAATGAGTACTGGATGGCTGCGGTACGAAAAGAATAAATAGAGGAGGATATATATACAAAAAGAAAAGAGTCAGGTCCAAGAAAATAAGCTTTACTTATTTCAACTCTCTATTTGAGAATGGTTATATGTCTCAGAGTCTGGCTTATAATATCATTCTTCCAGAATCTTGGCCTTTAGCAGGCAGCATACTATGTTTATCAACCATATTATGAAATAATCTGCATTCCATGACAAGGCTTTTCTGCTACTCCCAATAATAAACACAGGCTTTATTCTGAATTACATCCTATGACAAGTTGTGTTATGCTCAAATTTTATTGTGGTGCATGAAACCTTTCCCTTTCCAAACTATAGTCCAAGTCCCTTTGGAGCCAATCAATGCAATTCCAGGCCCAGGTATCAAATGACAAGAGAGAAAATTTTGAGTACTCAGCTGATGATAATTTAAGCATTCGCTGTCAGTCAATCCATGTGAGTTTCATATGCAGATTTATCTTGGAGTGATGTGAATCTGGTCGTGACATGTATGTATTCTGTGAATTTCATAACAATAGCCTGCCCATTGATCACTTGCAAATCCAGTATCACCAGCACTGCCCCAGCCCCCTCATGAATGTGAAATGCTACCAAAAAAGCCATCGTTTTTTCTACATGTACTAATCATTGCATTTATTGAATTTTAAGTAATACCTAAAGATAACATTGATATTACTCTCAAGATATAGCTTTCATGATCAGAGCAGTGGAAATCTTGGTGGAATATTTTGGAGGTATGTTCCCTCCTCTGAATCTCCATATGCACATGTCTTTCTTTTCTCAGTTAACTTTTCTATGTATAGAAAATTCATTTCTATTATGTTAGAAGTGCTTTTAGAAAAATAAATAAATGGTACAAATTTTGTCAATGTTTTTATGTGTTTCTGGAAGATAGAAAGTACCTTCAATTCATTTGATTTATTCAATGCCCAGTACATTTCAGGCTTTGTATTAAGTGTCAAAGATCCCATGACAAGACAGCTTCCCTGCTTGCTGGGAGGACGTGGTGAGGACAGGGTACATCTGAAACTTCTGGTGTGTCTGGCAGAGTTGCAAACGACTAGATTCCATCCAAGATCAAATGAATCAGAATCTGTGGTAAGTGTCCTGGGAATTACACCACATAAAGTTTTGTGGGTTAGAGATTATGTCTTGTTCTTCATTTTATTCCTGGTAGTAAGCACAAATCCTGAAACACAGCAGACACTTAATACCTATTTGCTAAACTGAATCATTTTACAAATATGTGAGTGTCTTCTGTGGATCAGACATTATCCTAGGCATTTGTATCAAGGAAGAAAATAGACAAAAATCTCCGTTTTCATGAGGTTTGGAAGAGAGAGGGAAAGATAATCTAAACACAATAATGAAATAAACAGCACAGTGTGCTAAAAGCTGACATGCTACAGGGGATAAAAGCAGAGCAGGGTAAGGGAAAATAGGGAAAATCAAGAAGGTGGGTGATGAAAGAAGGAAATCAGCAGTATTAATTCAGGTGCCAGAATAGGTGTCCTTGAGAAGGTGACATTTGAGCAAGGACTCAAAGAAGGTGAGGAAGTCAGCCTAAAAGACAACTGGGGGAGAAAAACCCCAGGAAGAGAAAAGAACTAGCACAAAAGAAGTAAGTCAGGAGTGTGCCTGGCACATCTGAGTGACAGCAAATAACCACCTGGGCCTGGATCAGAGTGAGCAAGGGAGAGAGAAGCAGAAGAGATAAGGGACAGGTCATGTGTAACCTCATAGGCCAATGTAAGGACTTTAAATTAAATGAGAGAATGTGCTAATGTTTGAATGAGTTAATAAATGAAGTTTCTACCATGTCTTGTGGTAAGTACTACAGAAAGAAATTCAGATGGTGCTCAGAGGAGAGCTTATAGTCAGCATTCAAATATTGTTCTAATATTAGATATTATCTTTTTGCAATTAAAAAGTGCATTTTACCATTATCCATCTTGCCAATGACTAGTGAAAATTAAATATGATTCTAATAAGAGCAGCACTTTTTCTGCTTTCTTTCTTCTTCATAAGTGCACTATTTTTTAAAGGTAATCAACTCCTCCTACTCTTGGTTTGCTTACAAATAACTAACTAACATGGCAGAAGTAGGATAAAAGCCTCATCTTCTGTCTTTGAGCCAAGAGTTTCTTCTATTATCTCACATTGTCTGAAGATATCCAGAATGTCTGACAAATCAGTTTTATGATTCCAAGGGCCATAAAGAACAGTGGTGAAATGACTGCCCTAACACTGACACTCTGTACCAAGTAAAAATATTTTTTTAACCATAGTCTGCAGTGCATCAATGTTTTCTAAGGCTCCAGTACAAATTGTTCCAGTAGTATCAGATATTATTCTGCAGAAAGTTCAGTCACATCCACGAATATTTTACACGTTTTGATAAAATTATATAGATTACTTTGCCATAGAAAAACTACAGTTTTCTAAACAAATAACCAAATAAAACTAACAAACAAAAGCAGGAACCACAGACAAAAGAAATAAATGAAAACAGAGTTAAGTTTCAAGCACATGATAGGCAGCAAACCAGAACAGAGAAAGCAGAGGAAATGTTATATTTCAGCCTACTGTTTTATATGAAATCATCAAACTGATTTCAGAACCTCTATATTTTTTCAAACTGTATGTAGTGATGGGATATAACACTTTATGGTAACTTAATTATATTAGGTTTATTAAAGATACATTGAACCTGCCATGCACATATAATAGAACCATAGTTTTACATTTGACACTAATATACTGCTGTATTGATTGCTTTCCCAAGATGGCCAAATAGGAACAGTTCCGGTCTGTAGCTCCAAGTTTGATCGACGCAGAAGACAATTGATTTCTGCATTTCCAACTGTGGTACCTAGTTCATCTCATTGAGACTGGTCGGAAAGTGGGTGCAGCCCACGGAGAATGAGCCAAAGCAGGGCGGGGCATTGCCTCACCTGGAAAGTGCAAGGGGTTGCGGGATTTCCCTTTCCTAGCCAAGGGAAGCTGCCACAGACTGTATCGGGAAAATCGGGACACTGCCACCTAAACACTGCACTTTTCCAACAGTCTTAGCAAATGGCACACCAGAAGATTATATCCCATGCCTGGCTCAGCAGGTCCCATGCCCATGGAGCCTTTCACACTGCTAGTCCAAGATCAAACTGCGAGGCAGCAAGCCTAGCTGGGGGAGGGGTGTCTGCCATTGCTGAGGCTTGAGTAGGTAAACAAAGCAGCCAGGGAAGCTCAAATTGGGTGGAGCCCACCGCAGCTCAATGAGGCCCACCTACCTCTGTATTCTCTACCTCTGGGGGCAGGGCATAGCTGAACAAAAGGCAGCAGAAATTTCTGCAGACTGAAACGTCCCTATCTGACAGCTCTGAAGAGAGCAGCAGTTCTCCCAGCATGCTGTTTGAGCTCTGAGAGTGGACAGACTGCCTCCTCAAGTGGGTCCCTGACCCCTGTGTAGCCTAACTTGGAGGCACGTCACAGTAGGGGCCAACTGACACCTCATATAGCCAGGCATACCTCTGAGATAAAGCTTCCAGAGGAAGGATCAGGCAGTAATATTTGCTGTTCTGCAATATTTGCTCTTCTACAGCTTCCGCTGGTGATACCCAGGCAAACAGGGTCTGGAGTGGACCTCCAGCAAACTCCAACAGACCTGCAGCTGAGGGACCTGACTGTTAGAAGGAAAACTAACAAACAGAAAGGAATAGTATCAACATCAACAAAAAGGATATCCACAACAAACCCCATCTGTAGGTCACAATCATCAAAGACCAAAGGTAGATACAACCACAAAGATGGGGAGAAACCAGAGCAGAAAAGCTGAAAACTCTAAAAACCAGAATGCCCCTTCTCCTCCAAAGGATTGCAGCTCCTGGCCATCAATGGAACAAAGCAGGATGGAGAATGACTTTGATGAGTTGACAGAAGTAGGCCTCAGAAAGTCAGCAATAACAAAATTCTCCGAGCTAAAGGAAGATGTTCGAACCCATCACAAGGAAGCTAAAAACCTTGAAAAAAGATTAGATGAATGGCTAACTAGAATAAACAGTGTAGAGAAGACCTTAAATGACCTGATGGAGCTGAAAACCATGGCAAGAGAACTAAGTGACATATGCATAAGCTTCAGTAGCCGATTCGATCAAGTGGAAGAAAGAGTATCAGTGATTGAAGATCAAATTAATGAAATGAAGTGAGAAGAAAAATTTAAAGAAAAAAGAGTGAAAAGAAATGAACAAAGCCTCCAAGAAATATGGGACTATGTGAAAAGAACAAATCTACGTTTGACTGGTGTACCTGAAAGTGACGGGGAGAATGGAACCAAGTTGGAAAACACTCTGCAGGATATTATCCAGGAGACCTTCCCCAACCTAGCAAGGCAGGCCAATATTCAAATTCAGGAAATACAGAGATCACCACAAAGATACTCCTCCAGAAGAGCAAACCCAAGACACATAATTGTCAGATTCACCAAGGTTGAAATGAAGGAAAAAATGCTAAGGGCAGCCAGAGAGAAAGGTTAGGTTACCCACAAAGGGAATCCCATCAGACTAACAGCGGATCTCTTGGCATAAACCCTACAAGCCAGAAAAGAGTGGGGGCCAGTATTCAACATTTTTAAGAAAAGAATTTTCCACCCAGAATTTCATATCCAGCCAAACTAAGCTTCATAAGTGAAGGAGAAATAAAATACTTTACAGACAAGCAAATGCTGAGAGATTTTGTCACCACCAGGCCTGCCCTAAAAGAGCTCCTGAAGGAAGCACTAAACATGGAAAGGAACAACTGATACCAGCCACTGCAAAAACATGCCAAATTGTAAAGACCATCGATGCTAAGAAGAAACTGCATCAACTAATGGGCAAAATAACCAGCTAACACCATAATAACAGGATCAACTTCACACATAACAATATTAACCTTAAATGTAAATGGGCTTAATGCCCCAATTAAAAGACACAGACTGGCAAATTGGATAAAGAATCAAGACCCATCAATGTGTTGTATTCAGGAGACCCATCTCACATGCAGAGACACACATAGGCTCAAAATAAAGGGATGGAGGAAGATCTACCAAGAAAATGGAAAGCAAAAAAAAAAAAAGCAGAGGTCGCCGTCCTCCTCTCTGATAAAATAGACTTCAAAGATCAAAATAGACAACAAAGATCAAAAGAGACAAAGAAGACCATTACATAACGGTAAAGGGATCAATTCAACAAGAAGAGCTAACTATCCTAAATATATTTGCACCCAATACAGGAGCACCCAGATTCATAAAGCAAGTCCTGGAGACCTACAAAGAGACTTAGACTCCCACACAATAATAATGGGAGATTTTAACACCCCACTATCAATATTAGACAGATCAATGAGACAGAAGGTTAACAAGGATATCCAGGACTTGAACTCAGCTCTGCACCAAGGAGACCTAATAGACCTCTACAGAACTCCCCACCCCAAATCAACAGAATATACATTCTTCTCAGCACCACATCACACTTATTCCAAAATTGACCACATAGTTGGAAATAAGCACTCCTCAGCAAATGTAAAAGAATAGAAATCATAATAAACTGTCTCTCAGACCACAGTGCAATCAAATTAGAACTCAAGATTAAGAAACTTACTCAAAACCGCACAACTACATGGAAACTGAACAATCTGCTCCTGAATGACTACTGGGTAAATAACGAAATGAAGGCAGAAATAAAGATGTTCTTTGAAACCAATGAGAACAAAGACACAATGTACCAGAATCTCTCGGACACATTTAAAGCAGTGTGTAGAGGGAAATTTATAGCACTAAACACCCACAAGAGAAAGTAGGAAAGATCTAAAATTGACACCCTAACATCACAATTAAAAGAACTAGAGAAGCAAGAAGAAACAAATTCAAAAGCTAGCAGAAGGCAAGAAATAATTAAGATCAGAGCAGAACTGAAGGAGATAGAGACACAAAAAACCCTTCAAAAAATCAATGAATCCAGGAGCTGGTTTTTTGAAAAGGTCAGCAAAATTGATAGACCACTGGCAAGACTAATAAAGAAGAAAAGAGAGAAGAATCAAACAGATGCCATAAAAAACGAAAAAGGGGATATCACCACTGATCCCACAGAAATACAAAGTATCATCAGAGAATACTATAAACACCTCTATGCAAATAAACTAGAAAATCTAGAAGAAATGGATAAATTCCTGGACACATACAGCCTCCCAAGACTAAACCAGGAAGAAGTTGAATCTCTGAATAGACCAATAACAAGCTCTGAAATTGAGGCAATAATTAATAGCCTACCAACCAAAAAAAAGTACCAGACCAGAAGGATTCACAGCCAAATTCTACCAGAGGTACAAACAGGAGCTGGTACCATTCCTTCTGAAACTATTCCAATCAACAGAAGAAGAGGGAATCCTCCCTAACTCATTTCATGAGGCCAGCATCATCCTAATACCAAAGCCTAGCAGAGACACAACAAAAAAAGAGAATTTTAGACCAATATCCCTGATGAACATCTATGTGAAAATCCTCAATAAAATACTGGCAAACCAAATCCAGCAACACATCAAAAAGCTTATCCACCAAGATCAAGTCAGCTTTACCCTGCGATGCAAAGCTTATTCAACATATGCAAATCAGTAAACATAATCCATCACATAAACAGAACCAATGACAAAAACCACAGGATTATCTCACAGAAAAGGCCTTCAGCAAAATTCAACAGCCCATCATGCTAAAAACTCTCAAAAAACTAGGTATTGATGGAACATATCTCAAAATAATAAGAGCTATTTATGACAAACCCACAGCCAGCATCATACTGAATGGGCAAAAACAGGAAGGATTCTCTTCAAAAACTGGCACAAGACAGGGATGCCCTCTCTCACCACTCCTATTCAACATAGTGTTGGAAGTTCTGGCCAGGGCGATCAGGCAAGAGAAAGAAATAAAGGATATTCAATTAGGAAAAGGGGAAGTCAAATTGTCCCTGTTTGCTGATGACATGATTGTATATTTAGAAAACCCCATTGTCTCAGCCCAAAATCTCCTTAAGCTGATAAGCAACTTCAGCAAAGTCTCAGGATATAAAATCAATGTGCAAAAATCTCAAGCATTCTTATACACAAATAACAGACAAACAGAGAGCCAAATCATGAGTGAACTCCCATTCACAATTGCTACAAAGAGAACAAAATGCCTAGGAATCCAACTTACAAGGGATGTGAAGGACCTCTTCAAGGAGAACTACAAACCACTGGTCAACAAAATAAAAGAGGGCACAAACAAATGGAAGAATATTCCATGCTCATGGAGAGGAAGAATCAATATTGTGAAAATGGCCATACTGCCCAAGGTAATTTATAGATTCAATGCCATCCCCATTAAGCTACCAATGACTTTCTTCACAGAATTGGAAGAAAACTACTTTAAAGTTCATATGGAACCAAAAACAAACACCTGCATTACCAAGATAATCATAAGCCAAAAGAACTAAGCTGGAGGCATCACATTACCTGACTTCAAACTATACTACCAGGCGACAGTAACCAAAACAGCATGGTACTTGTACCAAAACAGATAACTAGACCAATGGAACAGAACAGAGAACTCAGAAATAACACCACACATCTACAACCATCTGATTTTGACAAACCTGACAAAAACTAGAAATGGGTAAAGGATTCCCTATTTAATAAATGGTGCTGGGAAAACTGGCTAGCCATATGTAGAAAGATGAAACTGGATCCCTTCCTTACACCTTATACAAAGATTAATTCAAGATGGATTAAAGACTTAAATCTTAGACCTAAAACCATAAAAATCCTAGAAGAAAACCTAGGCAATACCATTCAGGCCATAAGCATGAGTAAGGACTTTAGGACTAAAAAACCAAAAGCAATGGCAACAAAAGCCTAAATAGACAATTGGGATCTAATTAAACTAAAGAGCTTCTACACAGAAAAAGAAACTACCATCAGAGTAAACAGGCAACTTACAGAATGGGAGAAAATTTTTGCAATCTATCCATCTGACAAAGGGCTAATATCCAGAATCTACAAAGAACTTCAAAAAATTTACAAGAAAAAAAATCAAACAACCCCATCAAAAAGTGGGTAAAGGATTTGAACAGACACTTTTCAAAAGAAGACATTTATGCAGCCAACAGACACATGAAAAAATGCTCATCATCACTGGTTATCAAAGAAATGCAAATCAAAACCACAATGAGATACCATCTCACACCAGTTAGAATGGCGATCTTTAAAAGTCAGGAAACAACAGGTGCTGGAGAGGATGTGGAGTAACAGAAATGCTTTTACACTGTTGGTGGGAATATAAACTAGTTCAACCATTGTGGAAGACAGTGTGGTGATTCCTCAAGGATCCAGAATTAGAAATACCATTTGATCCACCCATCCCATTACTGGGTAAATACCCAGGTGATTATAAATCATTCTACTATAAAGACACATGCACACGTATGTTTATTGCAGCACTATTCACAATAGCAAAGACTTGGAACCAACCCAAATGTCCATCAATGATAGACTGGATTAAGAAAATGTGGCACAAATACACCATGAAATACTATGCAGCCATATAAATGGAAGACTTCATGTCCTCTGTAGCGACATGGATGAAGCTGGAAACCATCATTCTGAGCAAACTATTGCAAGGACAGAAAACCAAACACTGCATGTTCTCACTCATAGGTGGGAACTGAACAATGAGAACACTTGGACACAGGGTGGGAAACATCACACACCGGGGCGTGTCATGCAGTGGGGCAATGGGGGAGGGATAGCATTGGGAGAAATGCCTAATGTAAATGACGAGTTAATGGGTGCAGCAAACCAACATGGCACATGTATACTTATGTAACAAACCTGCACGTTGTGCACATGTACCCTAGAACTTAACATATAATTTAAAAAATTAAACTAAAAATAAAAAAATTAAAAAAAGAAGCTGAGCTGTAATTGTCTTTCAATCTAAATGCGAATTTTATTTTAGTCAATTCCGTGTTGGCAATCTGATTTTTATTTTTAAAGTTCAAAAGTGTTCTTGTTTTATTTGAAAGGCATTTATAGAACTTCCCTGCTTCTCTGAAAATGCAACCCTCCTCCTGTCACTTGGCTTAATGCTCCACATACGTTTTCTCACTGAAACTTTGCCTCATTTGGCTGTGTGTGTGTGTGTGTGTGTGTGTGTGTGTGTGTGTGTGTTTTAAATGCAGCCTTTTGAAACCGTCTCTAATGGGAAAATGCAGCTGTGAGCAAGATTTCATAAAATGTACATGGAATTAATTTTCCAGGCATTTCATTCAAGGGCCCTGATGTATCTGAAGGAGAGATTTTGCCAAAGGGAGTTTTAATGTAACTGAAGGAAAGAGAGAAACAGCCAGAAAAGAAGGTTAGGGAAGTAAGCAAACCCCTGAAGCACAAAGAAGAGAAGAAATGGCAAGGAGGAAAAAAAGAAGAGGCAAAGAAATGAATGTTAAAGATGGAGCAAAAACAAGAAAAAAAAATTCTATGAGAGAGAAGAAGAAAAAGGAAAAAGAGTGGAAGCAAGAGTTGGAGGAATGAAGAATCTTGCTAAAGAGAAGAAAAATGTTATTTCCTAATAGTTTCTATTAGGACATTTGCTTAAACAGATCAATATCTCGGACTCTGCCATTTCAAAGTACATTTTACATCAGATCAGTGAATATTATGGTCTATAAATATAAACAAATTTCAGTTTAAAAAGCATATTTAAAAATATTTTAAGTATTACTGTTGAGAATTTTTTAATAAACAACTTCCACTGGCCACATATTGTGTTTTTATAGACACTATGAGGTTAAAACCTAAAACTATGATGTTTGAACTTCCTAATGCACAGCTGCGGAGCTTTTCATGCCCATGGGATTATAAAAATATATATGAAGACATATTTTGTCTATTCTTTCTATGTCAATTTTTTGCATCCTGTTTAAGTTTTCAAGATGGGTGAAAAAATTCTGAAAATCAAATGTGTTCTTAATATGCATATAGGGGTGTGATTATGTATATTCCAGGATTGCTCCCAGGGAGAACATAAACTTCTAATGTATGTGTAACATATATTCCACATTATAAAATATTAAACATATTAATGTAATACAAAGAAATTAATAATTTGTAACTATGTGGAGCTACAGGATAACCCAACCTTTCTCTCTGGCTGGCCTTAGCATTTTTTCCTTCATTTCAACCTTGGTGAATCTGACAATTATGTGTCTTGGGGTTGCTCTTCTCAAGGAGTATCTTTGTGGTGATCTCTGTATTTCCTGAATTTGAATGTTGGCCTGCCTTGCTAGGTTGGGGAAGCTCTTATGGATAATATCCTGAAGAGTGTTTTCCAACTTGGTTCCATTCTCCCCGTCACTTTCAGGTACACCAATCAAATGTAGATTTGGTCTTTTCACATAGTCTCGTATTTCTTGGGGGCTTTCTTTGTTTCTTTTTACTCTTTTTTCTCTAAAGTTGACTTTCTGCTTGATTTCATTAATTTGATCTTCAATCACTGATATTCTTTCTTCCACTTGATCGAATCGGCTACTGAAGCTTGTGCATGTGTCACATAGTTCTTGTGCCATGGTTTTCAGCTCCGTCAGGTCATTTAAGATCTTCTTTATGCTGTTTATTCTAGTTAGCCATTCATCTAATCTTTTTTCAAGGTTTTTAGCTTCCTTTTGATGGGTTCGAACATCTTCCTTTAGCTCAGAGAAGTTTGTTATTACCGACCTTCTGAAGCCTACTTCTGTCAACTCATCAAAGTCATTCTCCATCCTGCTTTGTTCCATTGCTGCCGCAGAGCTGCAATCCTTTGGAGGAGAAGGGGCATTCTGGTTTTTAGAGTTTTCAGCTTTTCTGCTCTGGTTTCTCCCCATCTTGCCATGGGTCTGGGACCCACGAAGCCAGGAGCAGGATATAATCTCCTGATGTGTCATTTGCTAAGATTGTTGGAAAAGTGCAGTATTTGGATGGAAATGTACCATTTTTCCAGGTACAGTCTTTCACGGCTTCCCTTGGCTAGGAAAGGGAAATCCCTTGACCCCTTGTGCTTCCTGGGTGAGGCAATGCCCCGCCCTGCTTTGGCTCACCCTCTGTGGTTGTATCTACCTTTGGTCTTTGATGATGGTGACCTACAGATGGGATTTTGGTGTGGATGTCCTTTTTGTTGATATTCATGCTATTCCTTTCTGTTTGTTAGTTTTCCTTCTAACAGTCAGGTCCCTCAACTGCAGGTCTGTTGGAGTTTGCTGGAGGTCCACTCCAGACCCTGTTTGCCTGGGTATCACCAGCGGAGGCTGCGGAACAGCAAATATTGCTGCCTGATCCTTCCTCTGGAAGCTTCAGTCCCAGAGGGGCTCCTGCCTGTATAAGGTGTCAGTCGGCCCCTACTGTGAGGTGTCTCCCAGTTAGGCTACATGGGGGTCAGGGACCCACTTGAGGAGGCAGTCCGTCCACCCTCAGAGCTCAAACACCATGCTAGGAGAACTACTGCTCTTTTCAGAGTCATTGTACAGGAATGTTTAAGTCTGCAGAAGTTTCTGCTGTCTTTTGTTCAGCTATGCCCTGTCCCCAGAGGTGGAATCTACAGAGGCAGCAGGCCTTGCTGAGCTGCAGTGGGCTCTGCCCAGTTTGAGCTTCCCTGGCTGCTTTGTTTACCTACTCAAGCCTCAGCAATGGTAGATGCCCCTCCCCCTGCCTGCTGCCCCACAGGTCGATATCAGACTGCTGTACTAGCAGTGAGCAAAGCGCCATGGGTCTGGGACCCACGAAGCCAGGAGCAGGATATAATCTCCTGATGTGTCATTTGCTAAGATTGTTGGAAAAGTGCAGTATTTGGGTGGAAATGTACCATTTTTCCAGGTACAGTCTTTCACAGCTTCCCTTGGCTAGGAAAGGGAAATCCCTTGACTCCTTGTGCTTCCTGGGTGAGGCAATGCCCCGCCCTGCTTTGGCTCACCCTCTGTGGGCTGCACCCACTGTCCAACCAGTCCCAATGAGATGAACCAGGTATCTCAGTTGGAAATGCAGAAATCACCCATCTTCTGCGTCGATCATGCTGGGAGCTGCAGACCGGAGCTGTTCCTATTCCGCCATCTTGGAACGGAATCTACCCCTTAGCTTCTTAAGTGACTGGTAAGTAGAAACCATGTATGTAAAAATAAATTGAAATATGCATGATGACAACAAAAGGAGTGGAGGTAGAGATAAAGACAGGTGGGGGTGAGGGGAGAAAGAGACAAACCCAAGTAAAAGCATTCCATATATTTATCACTACTATTATTGACTATTTGATCATCATAATGCTCTTGAAATCATAGTCTACTAAAAACCCTGCTGTTTATCAAACTTCCACTAAGTTAACTCATTAATTTATGACATTGCCTATGATTAACATATATTTTCTTTCCCCATTTTGGACAATAATCTTTTTCTACTTTTGTTTCAAATATATGAAAAATATAAAATTATATAAGTAATATAAAATTAATATCAGCAAATAATTAAATACTGTCTAATCTTTAATAAATGTTTCAGTACACAGATTTCCCTGAATTTTCTAAAACCCTTTGGTGTAGGTTATGGCACATGTATAATGAATTATCAGCCTTTTCTCTTCTCATCTACTATACATGCTTAAGAAGAAATAATACAATAATAACATTTTTAGAATAAAGAAATAATAACATTTCTCTACAGCCTCCCAAGTTTCAGAAGACCTTTCATACATGTTCTTATTTGATAGAAATGTCTATTCTTAGGGGAGTAAAAGGGACTGTTCTATTGTCTTATAGCTTAGAAACAAAAAAGGGGAATCACTATAAGAAAAATGGCAGCTGGGTGCAGTGGCTCAGGCCTGTAATCCCAGCACTTTGGGAGGCTGAGGCAGGCGGATCATGAGGTCAAGAGTTTAGGACCATCCTGACCAACATGGTGAAACCCCATCTCTACTAAAAATACAAAAATTAGCTGGGTGTGGTGACATGTGCCTGTAATCCTAGCTACTCAGGAGGCTGAGGCAGGAGAATCACTTGCACCTGGGAGGCAGAGGTCCCAGTGAACTGAGATGGTGCCACTGTACTCCAGCCTGGGTGACAGAGCAACACTCTGTCTCAAAAAAAAAAAAAGAAAAATGAAGGGAGTTGTTAGTTGCTTTGTTATTAAGTGAGTATTCATTTCGGCTTTATGTAGATAAATGTTTACTGTAATTCTGAAATTCAAAAGTCAACTGACGGCCGGGCATGGTGGCTCATGCCTGTAATCCCAGCACTTTGGGAGGCCGAGGCAGGTGGATCACAAGGTCAGGAGATCAAGACCTTCCTGGCTAACACAGTGAAACCCTGTCTCTACTAAAAATACAAAAATTAGCCAGGTATGGTGGTGGGTGCCTGTAGTGCCAACTACTTGGGAGGCTGAGGCAGGAGAATGGCATGAATCCGGGAGGCGGAGCTTGCAGTGAGCCGAGATCACACCACTGCACTCCAGCCTGGCCTACAGGGCAAGACTCCATCTCAAAAAAAAAAAAAAAAAAAGTCAATTGAAAAGGAAGTGATGTGAAATAATAACTTGATTTCCAAGAGTTTCTGCTAATTACAAAGAAGACACTTACAAGGAAGTAACAGGGAAAGATATAAATATATACTTTATACCTTCATGACCAGTTTGCTTTTCTGCTAGCTTAGGAAGATCAGATATGAAATATGACCTTTGCTTAGAGAAACCTTCTCTCACTCTACCACCTCCATGCTAATCAGTTTGAGTTAAAAGCTTAATGGAGATACCTTCTCTTCAGTAACTTACGAACTCTCTCCAATAACTGATGGTCAAGAGCTTTCTTTCAATTCTTTTCTGAAATATCTGAAATGTCTGAGGGACTGGAGAAGTTTGGAAAATTTTCAAGTTGCAAAAAATGTGGTAGCTATTTATAGAATGGTTCTAAAATTCATTGTCCAAGCCAGAACACTCTTGATAGTGAAGGGGGCTGCTGAGTGATAGAACACCATGAGGAGACGAACTTCCCTAAAGGCAAATGGTTGGAAACGTCCAAAAACATAAAGAATATTTCTATCAAATAACAACAACAATACACATAAAATCTATGTAGAATAAATAGTAAGTAATAGCTGTTGACTCAGTTGGGAGAAGACATGCAATTTAGATTTTTAAAAAATTTTTAATTTGTTTTTATGTATTGAAGAGACTGCCTTTTTCCCAATGTTCTTGGCACATTTGTTGAAAATAAGTTGGCTGTAAATGCATGGATTTATTTCTGAGTTCTCTATTCTGTGTCCCTTCAATAAATAGTGCTTGGAAAACTCGATATCCATATGCAGAAAAATAAAACTAGTCCCCACTCTCTCACTTATAAACAAAATCAAATGTATTAAAGACTTAAATTTAAGACCTGAAACTATAAAACTACTAGAAGAAAACATTGGAGAAATGCTTCAGGTCACCGTCCCGGGCAAAGATTTCTTGAGTAAGAACTCAAAGCACAAGCAACCAAAGCAGAAATGGACAAATGGGATTACATCAAGCTAAAAAGCTTCTGCACAGCAAAAGGAAAAAAAAAACAAAGTGAAGAGACAAGCTACAGAATGGGAGAAAATATTTGCAAACTATTCATCTGACAAGAGAATAATAACCAGAATATCTGAGGATCTCGAACAACTCAACAGCAGAAAAACAATTTGATTTTAAAAACAGGCAAAAGATCTGAATAGACATTTTTCAAAATAAGACATACAAATGACCAACAGGTATATGAAAAAATGCTCAACATCACTACTCATTAGTAATATGCAAATAAAAATTATAACAAGATATCTCCTCACCACAATTAAAAGTGCTACTATCAAGTAAACAAACAAACAAGAAACAAAATTTGGCAAAAATGTATAGAAGGGGGAATGTTCATCAATGTTGATGAAAATGTAAATTAGTACAGCCACTTTGGAAAACAGTATGGAGGTTCCTCAAAAAATTAAAAAAGAAAAAATGTTTTCAAGTAATATATGGTCCAAAAAAAAAATAGCGCTATAAAGCCAAATAACAGAAACAAAAAACAAACAAAAACTCCACAACATTCTTAGTTCTTCATGCTTTACCTCTTTAAACACATTTAGTGGATAATGTTTCTCTCAATGCTTCTAAATGATAAATGAGTCATGGTTTGTATAGTTTGATGTTATCTACGGCCCTTAATCAGAGAAGTTGAGGACTTTTCATTCTTTCATATGTTTTCTCTATTCTCCATACATGATTTTCATCATATTTTTCTAATTAAAATTTTAGTCTCCTTTATGTACTTTGTATATTACCATAGGTATTTATAAGTTCATTTTAAAGGCTCAATCAGATTCAAGTTTGACTTTTTTAAAATAGAAAGATTACTTTGTAGGTACTTCCACCAGGAAATACATAATTCTGGCTGGCTCTCTTTTTGGTATGTTAGAAACCATTAATTCATAAAAGATTGCAAAATGGTAATATTTTAATTCTCTCATTTCTTCATTTATTAGCTCAAACACATTTATAAAGATAAACTTTCCCTCGTAAATTCCTTTGTTTTGTTTTTCTAAGGTATAGTTTGAATAGAAAATTCAAGATAAATGCTAATTATTTCCCTGCATTTGCCAGCCTTCCATTTAGTGAGTTGATTTCCTTTTTTTCCTCCAAAGGTAATAATAAAGTATTTTGTGTTATCATCATGAATGCATAGACTTAATTGTCTTTGATGTGTCTCAGTTATGTTCAAGAATGCCATGGGATGCAATCAGCAAATTCAAACTCTGAGGAACTTTTTTTTTAGAGTTTCACAAAATAGTTTTTATTTTTAACTTCTATTTTAGGTTCAGGAGTACACATGCAATTTTGTTCTATAGGTAAACTGCATGTCATAGGGGTTTTGCATACAAATCATTTCATCACCCAGGTAATAAGCATAGTACCCACTAGGTATTTTTTTCTGAACCGTTTCCTCCTCTCACACTCCATCCTCAAATAGGTGCCAGTGTCTGTTATTTCCCTCTTTGTGTCCATTCATTATTTAGCTCCACCTATAAGTAGGAACCTGCAGTACTTGGTTTTCTGTTCCTGCATTAGTTTGCTAAAGTTAATGGCCCCCAGCTCCATCCATGTTCCTGCAAAAGATATGATCTCGTTCTTTTTTATGACTGCATAGTATTCCATGGTATATATGTACCACATTTTCTTTATCCAGTCTACTGTTGATGGGCATTTAGGATGATTCCATGTCTTTGCTATTGTGAATAGAACTGTGATGAACATATATGTTCATGTGTCTTTATAATACAGTGATTTATATTCCTTTGAGTATTGTATTAGTCCATTTTCACATTGCTATAAAGAAATACAAGAGACTGGATAATTTATAAAGGAGAGAGTTTTAATTGACTCAAAGTTCCACATGGCTGGGGAGGCCTCAGGAAACTTACAATCATAGTGGAAGGCGAAGTGGAAGCAAGCACCTTCCTCACGTGGTGGCAGGAGAGAGAAGTGCAAGCAGGGGAAATGCCAGATGCTTACAAAACCATCAGACCTGATGAGAATTCACTCACTCACTATCAGGAGAACAGCATGGAGTAAGCCAGCCCCATGATCCATGTGGTTTTGATTTGCATTTCTCTAATGATGAGTAATGTTGAGAAGTTTTTCATGTGCTTGTTTGCTGTATTATGTCTTCTTTTGAAAACTGTCTGCTTATGTCCCTTGCCTACTTTTTAATAGGGCTGATTGATTTTTGTTTGTAAATTTGTTTGAGTTCCTTATACATTCTGGATATTAGACCTTTGTCAGATGCATGTTTGCAAATATTTTCTCCCATTCTGTAGGATGTCTATTTACTCAAAGTTTCTTTTGCTGTACAGAAGCTCTTCAGTTTAATTAGATCCCATTTGTCAATTTTTGGTTTTGTTGCAATTGCTTTTGGTGTCTTCATCATGAAATCTTTGCCAAGTCCTATGTCCAGAAGAATATCTCCTAGGTTATTTACCAGGGTTTTTTATAGTTTTAGGTTTCACATTTAAGCCTTTAATCCATCTTGAGCTGATTTTTGTTTGTGGTTTAAGGTAGAGGTCCAGCTTCAATCTTGTGCATATGGCTAGCCAGTTATCCCAGCACCATTTATTAAATAGGGAGTCCTTTCCTCATTGCTTGTTTTTGTCAGCTTTGTTGAACATTAGATAGTAGTTATAGTTGTGTAGCATTATTTCTGGGCTCTGTATTCTATTCCATCAGTCTATGTGTCTGTTTTTGTACCAGTGCCATGCTGTTTGGTTCCTGCAGCCCTGCAGTATAATTTGAAGTTGGGTAACATGATGCCTCCAGCCCTCCAGCTTTGCTCTTTTTGTTTAGAATTGCGTTGGCTATTGGGGCTCTTTTTTGGTTCTGTGTAAATTTTAAAATAATTGTTCCTAATTCTGCGAAGAATGTGAGTGGTAGTTTGACAGGAATGACACTGACTATGTTAACTGCTTTGGGTAATATGGCCATTTTAATGATACTGATTCTTCCTATCCATGAGCATGGAAAGTTTTTCCATTTGTTTGTGTCATCTCTGATTTATTTAAGCAGTAAACTCTGAGAACCTACAGGAGAAATAATGTTTTCCATTTTAAAAAAAAAAGTTTAGAAAACAACAACAAAAAAGGAAGGGAAACCTGTGGAGTTAAGAGAATGTTAAAAGACATGTTAATGCATTGCAGTGAATCACTTTTTAAATCTTGATTCAACATTCACAAGAATATTGAAGAAATTTGAACATTAAATGATAGCTAATGATATTATTGTTGCTTTGGGGACTAGAATTACGGGAATGTCATTTTTTAAAGCAGTGATCATTTTAAAGGGGTTTAGAATTGTTGAAGTTGAGTGTAAAGTAATTATACACTATTCTTTCTAACTTCGTGTGTTTGACAGTTTCCTTAATAATAAACCCTTAAAATTATCTTCTGGACTTTAATAATATGACTATATGAATATTGTTCAATGTTGTGCCAGAGTATTTTGTTTTCTCTCTCCCTCTTTTTTTTTTTTTTTTTTTTTTTGAGATGGAGTCTTGGTCTGTTGCCCAGGCTGGAGTGCAATGGCATGATCTCAGCTCACTGCAACCTTCACCTCCCGGGTTCAAGTGATTCTCCTGCCTTAGCCTCCTGAGTAGCTGGGATTACAGGTGCATGCCACTACACCTAGCTAATTTTTGTATTTTTAGTAGAGATGGGGCTTCACCATGTTGATCAAGCTGGTCTTGAACTCCTGACCTCAGGTGATCCACCCACCTCAGTCTCCCAAAGTGCGGGATTACAGGCGTGAGCCACTGCTCCTGGCCCGCGTATTTCGTTGTCTTATTTGAACAATGTTTTGTTTTTGCTAGAGTTAAAATTGCCTAATTTTTTAAATTTGCTTGGTTTTCTTTGAACTTACAGCTATGTTTTTTCACACCATATAATAACTGTGTAAATGTCTCTTGTTAAATTAAGTTTAGCCTAAAGCTGCCTCCTTACGTATTTTAAGTTCAGCCTAAAGGTTTCTCCCTACACAATGAGCTGTAACCTAACTGGATGTCTAAACGGGCTAAACCCTACTCTTGTACCAATCACTGAGTTTCAGTCAATTCAAAGCAGGCAACTGTTCAAATCATTTTTTAAAAAGGTAAACTCCATGCTGTAACCAACCCAGCTGTTTCTGTACCTCACTTTCATTTTCTGTATGTCACTTTCCTTTTTCTGTCCATAGTCTCTTTTGCCCATGTGGTGGCACTGAGCCTCTTTAAACCTATTCTAGTTCGTGAGGCTGCCCCATTTGCGAATCATTCTTTGCTCAAACTCTGTAACATTTAATTGGTCTACAGTTTTTCTTTTAATACTCGCAACATAGTATCTCCACATAATGAAACCTATCAGATGATCTGTCATTTTTCTTTCCTTTTTCTGGAACAACTCATACTGAAACGCTCCATCCTTGTGTTCTATTTTTCACTCTACTTGCCCTTTGGCATAATTAACAGTTGTCATCCTGAGAATTCCCCTTGCCTTTCGCCTCTCCTGTGTCTTGTATAGTGTACCTTTTTTTCCCTTGCTTCCTTATTTTGGTGGAACACATCCTTCAGAAGTTTTCTGAGAAAAAGTACGTGAGAGAATTTTTTGAGACATTGCCTGAAAATATCTTTATTCTATCCTCACAGAAGATTGAGTTTGGCTGCATACAGAATTCTAGATGAGTAAAATTTCACTTATAATTAAAACCATTGCTCCATTGTTTTGTAGCTTCCAATGTGGGAAAAATGTGATGTCAGGCTTATTTTTAATCCTTTGTGGGTTACCTGTATATTTTTTGGGGGGGGTGGGGTGGGGGGAAAAGGCTTAGTATCTTTATGGCTAGTGGTTTGAAATTTTACAATTTAGATACTTTCTTGTATAATTATTATATCTTATACTATCTTTCTGAATGTCATGATTATAGTTTCTCTGAAATTTGTTTAAGTTTCATACATTTTAAATGTTTTTTCTGAGTTCACTTTTACTGTGTCGAGTCTCCTTTTATAATATCAGAGTTTTTCCTCAAATATTAGGTGATCTTTGCCCGTTTATTTATTTATTTATTTTGAGACAGAGTTTCACTCCATTACCCAGGCTGTAGTGCAGTGGGGTGATCTCAGGTCACTGCAACCTCGGCCACCCAGGTTCAAGCGATTCTCATGCCTAGCTTCCCAAGTAGTTGAGATTACAGGTGCCTGCCACCGCGCCTGGCAGATTTTTGTATTTTTAGTAGATACGGGCTTTCGCCATGTTGGCCAGGCTGATCTTGAATTCCTGACCTCAAGTAATCTGCCTGCCTTGGCCTCCCAAAGTGGTGGAATTACAGGCATGAGCCACCACCACTGGCCTGCCCATTTATCTTTAATGATGCCATACTGAAAAGCTAATTAGAAAATATGTCTGCATGAATATAGCCTATTAACCGGTAGGTCTCATGCTAGACTGATCAGGCGATTGAATTTGGGTTGGCGAACCCCAAATGTCAGTATCTGTAGTACTTGTCTTTGAGAAAGATAAGTTTATCAGAGAAGGATACTCATGTCTCTTGCTAAGGCACAAATGTGGAGGCAGGAACATAATGCTGGTTGTCACGATTCTGGTGAGGAATATGGTTGGGGTGATCCCACTGCTCAATATGCTAAATTTCATCTTATCCCCATTGTCCATCAACCATCTCACTCACACTCATACACTTAGCTATATTCTTGTTTTTTTTGTTGTTGTTGTTGTTTGTTTTGTTTTGTTTTTGAGACGGAGCCTCACTCTGTCGCCCCAGGATGGAGTGCAGTGGCGCGATCTCAGCTCACTGCAACCTCCACCTCTCAGGTCCAAGCGATTCTCCTGCCTCAGGCTTCCAAGTAGCTGGGACTACAGGTTCGCACCACCACACCCAGCTAATTTTTATATTTTTAGCAGAGACGGGGTTTCACCATATTGGCCAGGCTGCTCTTGAACTCCTGACCTTGTGATCTGCCCACCTTGGCCTGCTAAATTGCTGGGATTACAGGCGTGAGCCACCGCTCCCAGCCCTTGATTTCTTTTGATAATATTTAGCTAGATAATCATACATTCAGTGCCATCAAAGGCAGGCCTAACATTCACTCTCTAGTAAAAACTTATCTGGGTATTCAAATTGCAGTTACAATATACCTAGGAAATAATAGGTGTGTGTTTCCCCAGCTAAATTTGCAAACACAAATCCATTAAGTGACAGCAAACACTGCAATGCTTTAGACTTCAAAGGGTTTTTGTGGCATATGCTTTATTATAAAACTCTGACTAAACAATGAATTCAAATAATATTCATCTCTGTAATGGATGAACAATATTTGATGGGTTTCAGCATTCTAAGGTATATTTTCAGATTGATATTGATGATATAAAAATCAATCTAATAGCAGTATATTAATGAATGCCCCCCACATCTAATTATTTGTGAAACTGGGTCAATTCTATTTAAAAATTTCTCTCAGATTTTAGTCCCTTCTTTCAGATCCATTGTTTCCATCAACATTAATAAGACACTTTGCACAAACCACCTTTTAAAACTTTTTGCCTATATTTAATTATGCCACCAGATTTGCTTCTGGCTATAAGTCTGAATATGGCACTCCACTCATTAATGTTTCTGTGGCAACCTATTACCTACAGCATGAAAGTATAGCTTCTATACACCCACAACTTTGCTTCAGTCTGTTCTATACCTTGCACCTTACACTATAGCAACACAAACATGGTCTCCTTATATGTCACACTTGCTAGTACACAGTGACTGTTATCAGTGCTGTTCCATTATTTCTAACTAGCATCCTGTTTCCTCCCACCCTCCAGGTCTAGCACACCACTACTTATTTTTGAAACTTGGAACAGATGCCTTCTTTGTCTCCTATGGGGAAAATCAGTCATTTCTTCATTCAGTTACTTGTACATATCCATGTCATATCACTTTGAACAGACTTAATTAAATTATAATACACGGTACAGTGGTGTTATATAAAATTTATCATAGATCTTATATTTAGGGCTCTCAGTTTACATAAAAATATCAACAAAATACAGTTGGAATTGTATAAGTTAAATGGGTACATTGAAGCAACCCTAAATAATTCTAGCAGATCAGCGGTTATTGCAGTGACCTCAGGCAACACTCACTAGGCCTATCTTAACTAGTAAGCCATATTGGTCTAAATTAATGGAAGTTTTGTTCAACAATTCAACAATTTGAATTTGAATTCAATAATTCATCAATTTGACTCTAGTACAAGAAGGAATCTAAATAAAAACTAAGAGTCAGAAGTAAATTTCATCAGTGACATGTCCATGAATTTTAAATCTTTGAAAATTAGATTATTTCACAAAACACATTTTTTACTGTAATAAAAATTACTATTAATCTTTAATATTTAAATTTTTATTCCTCTACTCTCTTCTCACTTCTACTCTACTTTCCCAAATATAATGGATTTTCTTCACTTGTTTCCAAAAGGAATAAAATTATTTTTATATAGTATCCCTGTGTTGATATTTAAAATATATCCTGTGAAATGCTGAAAATTCAACTAAATTTGAAAAACATAAACTGATTTTCTACTTTTTGCCAAGTACTAAAGTGATATTCTTACTGTGTTGGAAAACCGAGAACGTGATATAAGCAAAAGACTTTGGAATCCCAAGTCAGAAAACCTAGATTCAACCCCAGGTTTCAATATTATAAGCTTCATGAGCCCAAACTAGTCACTAGAATATAGTATAAGACTATTCTGTGTTTGTATAGTATATTCTTGGTAACTTCTCTATCTCAGGGAAAATTTGGTTGGAAACGCAAAAATTCTTCACATTAATTTAAGTAAAAGAGTATGTATGATTCATAGTTCTGTAGAGGAAACAGAAACCTTTATGGGTATTTTAAACAGAAAGGGACTTAATACAGGAATTAAACACCTCTATAATCATTAAAAGGGTTAGAGGAGCTGTAATGAGGAGATTGCTACTGGGAACATTATGTGCATGAATATGAAGCTAGAGCTTTGATCCAGGGATCAGAAACATTTCACTAATACTTCAGCTGCTTCTCCACACCTATGAAGGCAGTGGCCAGACGGGGACTCACAGTTTGACCTCCATCCCAGCACCACACTGTTTCTCAATACTCATGCCTCTAGGACATGTTTACCATCAGAAACATCAGAAGGATTACAGCATCCACCTTACTACCAGCAACCAAAACTTCCATGAGTGTGTCTAGCTGGTATCCATAGCTAACTGCGAGAGAGTCAGAGAAATGGTGCAATTTGGCTTTCCAACTTCTGGAATTTGACAAGACATATATGGCAGGAGATAAATACAGAAGCTGAATGCCTATTAACCATACCTAGCCTGGAAAGTATGGAGTCAGTGAGGGAGTATATAAAGATGTACAGAGCCTTGTGGCATGAAAATGTAGCTGGACATATTCAGATAAAAACTGGAAAACTAGAAAGGGAGTCAGTGAGTAACCTTAGGATGCTCTCTGTTTCCCAAGAGCTCTGTATACTTATATATTCTCTCTCTCTCTCTGTCTCTCTCTGCCCCTCTCGCCCCTCCCCACCACCCCCCAAGAGCTCTATAACATAAACAATCAAGGAAAGGTCTCACATGTCTCAGGTGTACAAAGCTCTGTAGTACATAGGACATGCTCAGTAGAAAGAAAAATATAAAGAAGTGAATACTTTCCCTCAGTTTCTTCATAAAGTGAAATATCTGCTCAATCCTTTCCAGGTTATAAGGATCAAATAAAATAATTTAAAAGGGCTTTTTTAAATGTTAATCTTTTGTATTAGATATGCATCATTTTACCATCAATTTAAAAATGTTAAAGCAGGAAAAAAGAAGAAAAGTATTATTTACAACAGCCTTTTTCTATACCCTTTGCTATGGTTTGTATAGATGCACTATCTGACACTGGGTCTCTGGTTCTCAGTAAATACTAATTAAATTGACTCTGCATGTGTACTCATGTGTTTAGCAAACAGCATAAATGCATCCATCCATGAGATATTTTTATCATTGCTAACAATCCTTATTAGTTTATTTTGTGAAGTCATCTGATAATTGAATTTTCAACTGGGAGATCCAAGAACAAACCCAAGTGTCTTCCTATGGAATGGCTACCATGACTAGTATATTCTGTTCATTCTTAATAAACTTCACTTTAATTTATTCTAGAAATATGATTCCAATAGTTTTATGGGACATTACACTATATATAAGATTATTGTCGCCATAAAGTTCTATACTTCTAACAGCACTAAATAGCAATAGGTTTTTGTGTAAAAATTGAAATCACTATAAGATTATGTTCACTCATTCCATATCCTAAGTAAATTTTCCTAGGAAACAAATGAGAAAGGGAAAAGAAATAATATTTATTGGAGGACTACCTTGAACATTTTATATAATCACTGAATTCTGACATTTTATTTAATAGTAGGGCCTATGTCAAATAATTTAGGTAGTCTTTTTGTATTATAAATATTAAATCAGTATCTAGTATATGCCAGAAAATAATCTTGGAATATAATGATGAGCGAGGTAAATGTGCCCTGTGCACTCAAGGATCTTCAGATAATTTATGAATAAAAATTCAGTTACAATGCGCTAAAAAATGTGTTGATGGTATTCTATGGAAAAACACAATAAGAACTCTGAATTCAGCCTCTGGCTGACAAGACATTCTGGAGGAAGTGGCAGCAGAGCCAGACACTGAGGATGAGCATGTCTGAAGCACAGAGAATGAGAGGCATGGTAGAAATGTATGAGACTTTTGTAAAATTTCATGAGATGCTACAGCATTCTGATTTAATGAAAAGAGAAATGGAGAACTTTAAGTCAAAAGGGATGTGATCATATTTGCATTATGGAAAGATCAAACTGGCTGTGTATGGGAATCAGCTGAAAACCTGCAAGCATGAAGGTGGGCAGGACACTTGGGAGAACGTCTCAGGAATAAAGGTGAAAGGTGATGTGGGCCCGTGCTAGGGCAGAGCCAGTGGGGACAGAAATAAAAAATATTTTAAATGTTTAAATGAAAGAATCTTGTGATTTGATAGCACAGTAAGAATGAGGGAGAGGTTATAAATGACACTTGTGTTTCTAGTTGGCCCGGACAAGTGGAAGGATGAGAGCACCGTTCACTGAAACTGGGAAATAAGAAAAAAAATGGAATTTTGGAAGAGATGATGTGAGTTTGTACCATTTTGAAGGTGAGGTGTTAAAAGGCATCTGGGTGAAGATTTCGGTAGTACTTCTATTCCATGCTTTAAGTAGGTCTGGAAGGGAGATGATAGAAACCAGGAGTGAAAGAGCTACCTGGGGAGAGTAGGTAGGGTGTCCCTAAGTGACACCAGTGCCTAAGAGACAGGTAGAGGAAAGAAGCTTCCAAGGGAAGAAGGTAGAGAGCACTCAGAGGGGAAGGAAAAGAAGATGGAAGAAAATGCTGGATCACGAAGCCAGTAGAAAGGGATGTTTCAAGAAAGAGTGAGTGGCCAACAGTGTTAAATGCTACTAACCTAGTAAGTCCAATAAGCATTGGGAAGTGGCCAGTTCAGTTCAGTGCGGCACTGTAAGGAATGGAATGTAGTGAGTTGGAAAATGCAGAAATGAGAAAAGGAGGGCAGTTAGTGTAGACAGACATTTCATGAAGTTTGACTGTAAAGGGTGTAGAATGCTAGTGTGATAGCTGCAAGAGGCATTAGATCGACAAAGGCTCTTTCTGGTTTTGTTTTGTTTTGTTTTGTTTTTCAAGATGAGAGAGACAAATAATTTTAAATGCTGAAAGAGAAGAGCCAAAATAGCAGAAACAGAAAGGTAAGGAGGATAGGAGAAGAAAAAGATACTCAAATGAGAAAGGTAGGAGAGAAACCAGAGCATAGATCAGGATGTATTATTGGCCTTAGAGCCATTTAATCATTAACTCAACAAATGTTTATTGACTGTGTATGCATCTCTGAAAATACAGAATGAACTGAGATTCAGGTGTGAAAAAAGTAAATATGTTTGTGAAGGAAAAGGTAAAAAACAGAGAAACTAGAGGTGGTAAAAATGGAATTTGTTATTAAACTGAAGTGAATTAACTTTGGGGAGGCATTGGATTTAATTGAATTTTCCAGATTAATCTCCTGAATTGTGCTTTATTTATAAGCTTTCCCTGAAATCATGTGTATGTTTTTATCATATTCTATGGTTGTCGAGTCTGAAGTCAGCTTGTTACCCCTAAAATAGTGAATTAATCCGAAGTGTTTTCTTCTTGGCCTTACAAAGAGCAGTTCACTTGTTAAGGCAGGACTTATTAACTCGGCCAGATTTGTTTCTTAAGCACCTTCAGAGAGATGACCAAGATAATTCATTTTAAATCGCCAAATATTACCAGACAGGAACAGTTTAAAAGGCAAAATTAACGGGGAGGTCACACTCCCTGCACCTGATGTAGTCCAGTGTTTCTTCATTCAATTGATTCACAGTCTTTTTTTAATTTATCGGTTCATGCCATGGAGGATAAGACCAAAATAGAGTGTGCCCTTGTACAAAGAAGGAAACCACACACAGCTTTTTATGCTTAAGAGGAAAGACTCTTGGGCAGAGGAAAATAATGTGTGCCAGCTTGTGTGCTTCTGCTGTTTAGGTCTGGACCTCCAAGGAATCAGACTGACAATTTCATGAAAGTTCTGATTTAACTGCTCCTTTCAAAAACACTTCAAAGGGTGGTGATAAGGGATACCAAGGGATAAAAGGTTTCTTTCAGGGCTGTGTTAATTTATTTTAGACCAAAGAACAAATATCCCAATAGACAAGGCAGGTGATTCTATCTGTCTGATTGTAGTAACAAACCTTGTATAAAGACCAGGTCAGGAGGAGGCTGGAAGAAATTTTTAATCAATCATGCACCAACTTGCCTACAAAGTAAGTCTCTTAAGTAACCCTAACTGAAATATGAGTGCTGATAGTTAAACCCAGAGAAAAGTCAATGCAAGCAAGGTCTGGAGAGGGAAATCAGGTAGATGAGAGACATTTAGTAACTTTGCTCACCAGGCTGCTAATAACATCTCTGCAGATACAGAGGCGGAGACAGGCAGAAGCAAAGGAGAATGAAAGAGTATTTTGTCACAGTCAACCATCTCCAATCTAGTTAGAAAATGTACTTACTGGCTTTGAAGTTAGAATTTCAGAGTGTGGATTTCAGAGTGTGGATTGGGTTATCTGTGAGGCTGGCAGCAAGTAACTGCCTGTAAATTTCTATGTGTTTAAATGGAGGCAATTTCTCAAAAGTAAATTATAGAGTTGAAACCTTTAAATGAGATACTATAACACAAAGTACTCTGCAAATTCTAAAATGTTACACAAGGTAGAATTTTTTAGTTATAATTGTAGGACAAACATGCAATGGCATATTCCAATTTGAAGAATAATATTTAAAAAGCAGTAGTAAAAATGTCAGCAAAATATTTGAATGATGACAAGCATGAACTCAAACTGAAGGAAAACCAGACTTACAGGAAACATAGGCAGCAACCCAGAAGCTGAGGCTGCAGTGCATTTTAAAAGATCAAGTAGAACAGTTAGAGGAGAAAAAAACAATGGGAAACCATGTTCTTGTCCTGCATTCACCATTACTTGGTAAGCTGGTGATGCATTTTGAGAAAAAATCTAAAGCAAACTGCTAAGGCTCCTTGTACTTAAGTTGAGTTTTTGTTTTCAGGGGTAAAGACAATAAATCGTCCTTCTTCACCGTTTCTATTGTTACTTAGTTCAAGTACCTCCTTTACCTCACTTAACACCGAAATTACAAAAAGCTGTTTAATTTCACTCATAATCAGGGTTATGCAAATTAATACCGCACCATTTTCCACCCATCAAATCAACAAAAAGCAAATATTGATGAATATATCGTGTTCGCAATAATGTGAAGACACAGGCACGTCTATACGTTGCTGACAAGTGTGGAAACCAGCCTGCAGTGCATGACAAATTGTCAATATCAAAAGTACAAGGTCATTGACTAAATAATTCCAGGGCTAGGAATTTATTCTAGATTTTATTCTAGATTTAGATTTATTCTAGATTTCAAATATGAGATGATGAAATGGCATGGACACAGAACTCTTCATTGCAGCATTACTTGTTATAGAAAAAGATTGGAAAAAAATAGAATGTTTGTCTCTAGGAGTTAGAAAAATGAATTATAGAATATTAGTACAATGAAAACCAGCCACCTATGTGAAATAATAAAATCTGGAGGTACTGAAATAGAAAGGTCTACAAGACATATTGTAAGGTGAAAAACATTAAAGTGCAAAACAATGTGTTAAATAATCTACTATTTGTGAAAAAAAGGGGAAGGTGATAATATATATTTATATTTTCATTTGTATATATTCTAAAATATCTAGAAGGCTACATGTAAAATTAATAATACTGCATCTTGGAGGGTCCTGTTTGTGAACTGAACAGTGGTGAAAAGGAGACTTCTTTTATACTTTATAGTTTTTAAAACATAAATATATCATTGTTTTAAAATTTAAGTAACTAATTTTTAAAAAAATTATTTGCATGGAAATCCATTTTCCTCACTAAATTATATACTATGGCTTCTTCATTTTCATAGTCTCATTGCTTAGACCAATGCATAGCACACAGCACCTGCTCAACAAATGTTTACTAAATAAACACGGAATAATAAAATATTGTAGCTTAAACTTTCTTGAAGGAAGGGCAAACATCTTGCCCTAGCTCCAAGAATTTTTTATGTGACATTGTGGGACAGCAGAAAATAGCCTGAGAAGGTAAGAAAGTGAGATGCAATGGAAAATCCTAATTCTAGATGTCATTCATTTTTTAGTTCTTTCCAGAGTTTTTCAATGAAGGTTAGAGTGGTAGAGTAAGGAGCATAACTTCAAAATATACATTTAGGAAAGAGAGAGAAATAAACAAAGTTTCTAGTAGAAGCAACTGCTTTGAAAATCATAATGATTTCTGGTAAACTATTCTGTTTTGTGGACCCCTGTTTTATAAGTAGTTATAGATTTAAAATTTTTACTTTATGTTTTTTAAAAATGTTTGATATTGTTTTCCAAATACATTTTCCTTGTCT
This sequence comes from Hylobates moloch, assembly GCF_009828535.3. Lineage (NCBI taxonomy): Eukaryota > Metazoa > Chordata > Mammalia > Primates > Hylobatidae > Hylobates > Hylobates moloch. Next base: position 46,234,659 of record NW_026652288.1, read on the forward strand.
CAGATTTAAAGTAGCCAGCCTGCATTTGCTCAGTTGAAGTATGAATGATTAGCACAAATGTTATATCCTGTGGCTTAGAGCACTGGTTCTCAGCGTTGGCTGTATGTTGGATCCATAAGGAACTTTAAAAATAATATTGATGCCCAGGTCCCACCCCTAGAGAATCTGCTTTAATTGTCCTATAAAGTGACACAAACATCAAGATCCTTAAACGTCCCCCAAGTGATTCTAATATGCAAAAAAGATTAACAACTACTGGTTTATAGCTTCTCCAGCCTTTGTGTAGAGTTCTCCAAAATCAAATGAATATAGAACTTGTTATTTTGAATAATTAACTCTTATAGTAAAGATTGTAGAAATAAAGTGTCATATTCATTTTTTTTTCTTCTGAAGGGTAGCCTAGATTTCACTAACTTTACCTTCTTAATACAGGGGCTACATATTGTAACAAGGACCTACTGACTTCATATTAATGATCACAGGTAGTGGCAACACCAAAGGGCAGCTGTGAGGGTCTTCAGGTTGCCACTGCTGCTGTCACCACAAGTTTTCCCAATGTTGTCAGGGAAAGGCCACTGGGCCTGCTTGTAGGTGATTCACCCATGTTTTCTCAACAATTCAAAATAGAGTAGAAAAAAAAAATTGGAAAATATTCAGATGCCCCCCCACAGAAAAATGGATATTGTGCTTTATATTATAGACACACATACACACACAAAAAATAATAATTGACTGCAACTATATCTACCAATATGGATTAATCTTAGTAACATAAAACAGTACCAAGTGTAAAAAACAATTCCCAGAAGACTACATATAGCCTTAAGCCCTTTTTATAATTTTCTAAAACAAATAAAGCTAAATAATATATTGTTTAGACATACATATGTCATAAAAGTACAGGGGTGGAAAGCAAGACAATGCTAAGCATAAAATTCAAGCTGGCAGTGACTTCTGGGGAAGGAAGAAGGGAAGGACATAAGTAAACATGAGTCCTTGTTAGTGTTCTAGCTCTTGATCTGGGTAATAGGTCTGTGGGTGTTCATCATATTATTAAAATAAGGACATTCAAAATGAACACACAAATAAGAAAGATGGGAATGAAACTTCTTTGTGATAGAATCATGTAGGATTTGGTTAATATAAGTATGGTATCTTTGTAAGCTTTTACTTTGTGTACATATTTACTCTACCTTTAGATATTTATATTGGTGGTAGAGTTTAATGTGCTAATAACCTTTTTGTTTCCAACTAACATACTCCCTGAGACTTAAATTGGGACTTAGTTTATGAGAAAACATTTTCAATCCTTCAATCTGAAAAATCACTTTAATAATGAGTAAGTGACATGAAAATAACTCCTGGAATAACATTGAATTTTGGTGGATTCTGAAAAGTCTAAGAGTAAAACTGAGTTCTTCACAAACAACTGTATAAGTGAAATATGACCCTCTAGACGTCTTCCTGGTCTTACTCTTTCAGCCACTTACCAGCCCCAGTAGAAGTAGCATAAAACTAACGAACATTACCCTTGTGTAAAGCTTTACAGTTTATGAAAAGAGTTTAATTTTATCTCCCATATTTATCATAACAACCCTGTGAAGAATGGAGAGCAAAGATTAGTTCAAAACATGAGTATAGATGATTCTTACAATATAAAACAATGATTCCAAAATGTAGCACGTACACCAATGACTGAACACAAAAGACAAATTTTCAAGTATGAACATATTATTATTTATGTTCATGCATACATTTTTAATAGCTGTATATTGCTTTTAATTTGCATTAATCTGTACCTACTATTTGTGGCAAATAATGCTTTTTTCACTTATAATAATGGCATAAAGTTGCCTTTAAAAATAAACTTATTTTAGGGAGGGCAATGCAAGATGTCTAACTAGAAGGATTCCATGCCTGCCTTCTCCACTTAGAAGAACCAGAATAGTGTATAGACAATCACACGTCAAATACATTATCCCAGGGACAACACTGGATTTCAACATAGAAGTGACAGGAAACACCAAAGTAGAGAAGGAGAAGGGAAAAGGGCAGCCTCCCTGACAGGGAGTGGCTGGGAGTCAGGAGTAATCTCCTGATGTAGGGGAAGTGTGAATGAGAGAATTTCAGTGGCCCATATTCCTACCATGAAATCATGCAATCCTGCCCATGGGTGAGTCCCTCAACCCTTCCAAGCCCTGAAAGTAACATAGGGAGCTTCCAGGAGACCATGGGATGGAACTGCTCCAGGGAGGGATCTCACACTGGGTCCCACATGCTTTCTGAGACCTAAGCAGCTACAATAAGATGCTATTTTCAAGCCTACCCTCTGGTAAACAGCACACTGTCATGGGACATAGTGTTGCTAGGACAAGGCATTGTGTATACTCAGGCTGTTGCTTCTGGGACAGAGAAGTGAGCTAGGAGCATTCCGACAGCCGAGTCTAAGAAACAAGGGAGGCATGGTCTGTAGAGGCCAGTATTGGGAAGTAAGTGCTGCTGGGATTTGAGACACAAATGTGAATAACACATTAGTTGTCAATGGGACTTAGTCAGGAGCTGGGTGAGGGCTCCTGCAATCAGGGCAGGGTGTGAACTAGACACCAGCTACTGCTACCAGAGCAAGGGAGAACACCCTGCCAGTACCGGGGTATGAAAAGGATGAAGTTACTTACCTATCAGCCCAAGCTGTGGCCACCAAAGATGACCCCACTCTCTCCAGTGACACAGTCTTGGTGTGGCTGCTACTGACTCTCACCTGAGCAGTCTACCTAGGGTCTAAGGATTGTTGTGCCCCCACTCACCACAGCTGGTGCCTGCTCTCACTCCTGGGGGCCTAAAAAGAAGCCCATTCAGTTTGGCTTATATCCCACCTCTAAAACAGAGCACATAGTCCAGGGTTCTGTGGATTGTCCAACTCAGTTCACCACCTTGAATACCTGAGCCCTCGTTCTGAGGGCCTGAGATTGGGCCTAAATTCCTGGCTGCTACTATTTGAGCTAGCATCTACCTGTAAACACCACCAATGGGCCTGGAGACTGACCCACTTAGCCCATTGTAGCCACTGTCAATATCAATGAACACTGCTCAGGACCCAAAGAATCATCCTGCCACTGCTTCTGCCATTGCCCATACTGACTTCCCAGGGGCCTGGGAAATTGCCCACCTGCCAGTTCTACTGCTGCCACTACTGGCATCTGGGCAAGCCAACTAGAAGTCCATTAATTGGCCTTATAATAACCACCAACACAGGTGTCAGAACATATTACCCTGGGCATACATAGCCCACTGCTGCCACCACTGGGGTCTGAAGACTGGCCTAGCTGGCATGCCAGTCTCCAGCACAATTTCAACACTGTTTCCACTAATAACCTCACCCTAACCCATCAAGGGAATCATGGATACCACTAACACAGTTTATGGCCAAATAAATCATGCAGAGACTACACTACTACAAGCACTCAGAATCAAAGGCAAAGTCCCCTACCCATCCAAAACCACAGATACAATTTCAGGAAAAAGCCCCACCCCCACAACATACACACAAAAGTAAATTCAAAAATAGGAAGAAGTGAATGTTACACCTGATGTGGAGATATCAACAAAGATACAGGAAGCATGAAAAACAAAAAAAAGACACCTCCAAAGGAACACAATGATTCTCCTTCAATAGATCTTAATTAAAAAGAAATTTTTGAAAGCCCAGATAAACATTCAAAATATTGATTTTAAAGAAGCTCACTGAGAAACAAGAAAATTCTAAAAAGAAAAAAAAAGGATGCAAAGAAGTCAGAAAAATAATTCAGGATACAAATGGGAAATTTACCAAAGAGATATATTTTTAAAAAGAACCAAATAGAAATTCTGGAACTGAATAATTCATTGAAGGAAACACAAAATAAGTTTGAAAGCTTCAACAGTAAACCAGATCAGGCAGCAAAAAGAATCTCAGAATTCAACACAGGTCTTTTGAAATAATCCAGTCAGACAAGCAATAAAGAAAAAATAATTTTAAAAAAGAGAAAAGCCTTCATGACATTAGGGAAAACATAAAGTGGCTGAATTTACAAATTATTGGTATCGTATCCCCAAGCACAAAGAAAGGATTAGAAAACCTATTTAACAAAGTAATAGATGAAAACTCTCAAGATCTAGCAAGACATAGAGACATTGAGATGTAGGAGATGCAATGATCCCTAGGAAGATACAGTGCAAAAAGGTCTTCTCAACAAGGCATTATAATCAGACTCTCTAAAGTCAAAGATAAGAGTGAATCCTAAAAATAGCAAGAGAAAAGCATGTAGTTACCTATAAAGGAAACCCCATCAAACTAACAGTAGATTTTTCAGCAGAAACCTTACAGGCCAGAAGAGAACAGGATGATATATTCAAAGTGCTGAAAGAAAAAAAAACTGCCACCCAAGAACACTAAATCCAGCAAAATTATTCTTCCTTACACCTTATACAAAAATTAATTCAAGATGGATTAAAGACTTACATGTTAGACCTAAAACCATAAAAACCCTAGAAGAAAGCCTAGGCAATACCATTCAGGACACAGGCGTGGGCAAGGACTTCATGTCTAAAACACCAAAAGCAATGGCAACAAAAGCCAAAATTGACAGATGGGATCTAATTAAACTAAAGAGCTTCTGCACAGCAAAAGAAACTACCATCAGAGTGAACAGGCAACCTACAGAATGGGAGAAAATTTTTGCAACCTACTCATCTGATAAAGGGCTAATATCCAGAATCTACAACAAACTCAAACAAATTTACAAGAAAAAAACAAACAACCCCATCAAAAAGTGGGCAAAGGACATGAACAGACACTTCTCAAAAGAAGACATTTATGCAGCCAAAAAACACATGAAAAAATGCTCATCATCACTGGCCATCAGAGAAATGCAAATCAAAACCACAGTGAGATACCATCTCACACCAGTTAGAATGGCCATCATTAAAAAATCAGGAAACAACAGGTGCTGGAGAGGATGTGGAGAAATAGGAACACTTTTACACTGTTGGTGGGACTGTAAACTAGTTCAACCATTGTGGAAGTCAGTGTGGTGATTCCTCAGGGATCTAGAACTAGAAATACCATTTGACCCAGCCATCCCATTACTGGGTATATACCCAAAGGACTATAAATCATGCTGCTATAAAGACACATGCACACGTATGTTTGTTGCGGCACTATTCACAATAGCAAAGACTTGGAACCAACCCAAATGTCCAACAACGATAGACTGGATTAAGAAAATGTGGCACATATACACCATGGAATACTATGCAGCCATAAGAAATGATGAGTTCATGTCCTTTGTAGGGACATGGATGAAACCGGAAAACATCATTCTCAGTAAACTATCGCAAGGACAAAAAACCAAACACCGCGTGTTCTCACTCATAGGTGGGAATTGAACAATGAGAACTCATGGACACAGGAAGGGGAACATCACACTCCGGGGACTGTTGTGGGGTGGGGGAGCGGGGAGGGACAGCATTAGGAGATATACCTAATGCTAAATGACGAGTTAATGGGTGCAGCAAACCAACACGGCACACGGATACATATGTAACAAACCTGCACACTGTGCACATGTACCCTAAAACCTAAAGTATAATAATAAAAAATAAAAATAAAAATATTAAAATAAAATAAAATAAAATAAAAAAGATGATACAGATATGCTATTAAAAAAACAATATTCAAGATTGTATTACTATCCTTCGAAAAGGAAATATACATGTTTCAAGCTCACTTACAATTAAATTAATTAGACAATTTGTTTATAGAGGAATAATTACTGTTTCTTCTATGTTTCACCTTGAGGGCTAGGTACTAGAGAAATAATTGTGAAAAGTGCATATTCTATATCCTTATCAAACTTTCAGTCGAAGGAAAACTTAAAGAAGATGAGTAGGTGATTTGTGTGTCAATAGAGAAGTAAAAACATGGTCATATTAGGGGAGGTAACACATTCTGTAAGTACTAGCCAAAGCTTCCTAAAGGAGCCAACATCTAAACTGAAGGATGTATAAGAATAAGCCAAGGCCAGGCATGGTGGCTCATGCCTGTAATCCCAGCACTTTGGGAGGCCAAGGCGGGTAGATCACGAGGTCAGGAGATTGAGAGCAGCCTGGGTAACACAGTGAAACCCTGTCTACTAAAAATACACAAAATTAGCCAGGCATAGTGGCAGGTGCCTGTAGTCCCAGCTACTCAGGAGCCTGAGGCAGGAGAATGACGTGAAGTTTGCAGTGAGCCGAGATAGCGCCACGGCACCACTCCAGCCTGGGCAACACAGCAAGATTCCATCTCAAAAAAAAAAAAAAAAAACAATAAGCCAAGACAAGCCGGGTAAGGTGGCTCATGCCTGTAATCCCAGCACTTTGGGAGGCCAAGGCGGCCGGATCAGGAGGTCAGGAGATAGATATCATCCTGGCTAACATGGTGAAACCCCCTCTCCACTAAAAATACAAAAAAAAAAAAAATTAGCCAGGCATGGTAGCAGGAGCCTATAGTCCCAGCTACTCAGGAGGCTGAGGCAGGAGAATGGCGTGAATCCTGGAGGCAGAGCTTGCAGTGAGCCGAGATCGCACCACTGCACTCCAGCCTTGGCAACAGAGCGAGACTCCATCTCAAAAAAATAAAAAAAAAAGAATAAGCCAAGACAAGGGGTATTCTGGGAGGAAGAAAGAGCATGTACATATACCTGGAGAACAGAGAACATAAGGCATTCAGTGGGCTGAAATCCATAAGAGCAGGATTAAACAGAGAGAGGGAGTTGGGGGTGCCAGGAAACGAGTCTCAAGAGAAAACGCAAGTAACAGATCATGAAAGGACTTGTCCCTGTAGATCAGAGCATTTGCTGGAAAGCAACAGAAAAGAACCTGGATTACACAAAAGATTTTTTGGAAGACTATCAGAGGGAGGCAGTGCATTGCATCCTACTGGTAGCATTTACTGGTGCATTTCCCAAAATAAAATAGATCAGATGTAGATATAAATAAACGAGACAAAAATTAATAAGAATAGAATATTCTAAGGAATTTGAATTTTATTTTGTGGGCAACTAACAGTAATAAAGAGAATCGACATGTTCAGATTTGCATTTTAGATAGATGAGTCTTGCAGTAGTGGGAGTAAATTGAAGTTAGGGAGAGGATATCAAGAGCTGTTACAGTGACATAATTGACAGATGATGGTGACCTAAGTAAGGATAGTGGAGTGGAAAAATAAGAGAATGGAAAAGAATACATTTGAGAGCCAGGTTTGATCACAATGGTAGCAGATTTGCATTTGTGGACATTAAAAAGCCATGGCTTCAGTGGCTTGGCTTTTATGAGCAGGAGAAGAAAAATCTCAAAAGGGGGTGGAGATAAGAGAGTGGGGAGGTAGCTCTTCCCTCCTCCCGAATATTTCTGTGTGGTCCCAGAGTCCACAAAACAGAATTGTCCATTACCCCCACTTTAAATACTGTAAAAGTTGCCTGTTTTATTTTCAAACACCTCCTGTTTGGCCATAACACCTAACCTTGACTGTCCCCATAATGGGATGTAAATTTATTAACACCCTTTAGTCAGTTGCCTGCAACTATATGTTTTGGCTGCCTCCCAAGTCTTTAATTCCTTTATTGATGCATTTCATGATGGTTGTTGTTTCTCCTTAAAAGGTTTTTTGCAATCGCTGAGTTTTTAGAATCCTACCTGTTTTTCTCCTATCCTGTCTTTCATTAAAATTGATTTTCTCAGCTTCTCACGTATTTCTATATGAAGCAAAGAATTTTAGATAGATACCACAACCTAAGCATCAGAGGTAGAGATGGAAGACAACTAAGATCTAAGTAATGTTATTTTAATTGCAATTTAAAGCCAAAAAGCAAAGACTTAGTAAAGAGCTGTTTTCATTACAGTTGTTCCATGCATGAAATGAACCATTACACATTGGAAAAGAAGAAATTATTCCAGAGTGGCTTAGTTATAACAAACAAAATGAGTTCCAACAAGCTGTTTTTAGTCCCATGGCCAAAAAAATGCATTCTGTTGGTATTTTTTCTAATGTGACATTGTATTTTGAAATGTTATTTCATGTTATACTCTCTTTATATAACATATTTGCATTGAATAATGAGAGAAATGACCAGCTGGTCTCTAGCAATTATAAAAACCTTTATTGGAGGCAGCAGGATGATGGCAGATGGCAATTTTAGGTTAAAGTCTCACTAAGAATAGATTTGTAGCATCTTGTTGATGTGGAATATAGTACAACCTTTCTCTGAGTCTATAAGCAGGATGGTAGCGTGGTTTATTGACATACTAATTTGCATTTTGATCTCACTGTATTTTTTTCTTCCCTCATTAAAATAGGAAAAGCTTTTGGGTTCAGTGTATTTGAGTTCCAAAGCCGAAGATAGTTGTGTTCAAAGACAACGCCTCTTATCAACTTTTGGTTTTGAAAGCCTGAATTGATTAAGGAGATAATAGGCCAATGAGAGGAGCAAAGGAGAAAGAAGGTCTTTGGGGTTGAACAGCAGGAAGAACAATTCCATATCTTTAATAAGGCAAATTCTGCAAGTCTGGGGAAAGGAAGGTGGTACTTGATGGAGTAGCAAGATTGACCCTGGCTCATTTGCAAGCTGTGTCATGCATCTTGAGAGACCTTACCAACCATCAAGACCCTCACTCTGCCCCTAGGTTTGGTACAGGTATAGCCACGCCACCTAGATCTATGGGGCCATCAACTAAAAGTAGACATTTTGAGGTGAAAAAAATAAAAAAGAAAAAATAAAGGGACCATTGATAAGGTGAGTCATCTGTTTTCATAATGATCATAAACATTTGAGTAATAAACTCTGTGATCATATTGAAGACAAGAAACTCTAATCTTTCAGAGACTATATAGACCCCTATTCTCTCATGTGACTTCGGAAGTACAGGGCCTGGACCATCCCCTTCTCAGCTCCATATTCTATGATGGGTAATAAATTTCCCACCACCCTCAAGAATGGAGATTTGGAATCTGTTTTAAAATGATATAGAATGATAATGTAATATATCTTGCATTGGCAAGTAACGAAGTAAAATTTAAACCCTTCGCAAATGTAAGATGCCACAGTATTTAAGGTAGAATAATACAAAAGAAAGGGTCTTGAAGATATAATTCCAGATCACTCTGTACTTTATTATAATATGTATTAGAAGAGCAGTAGAAAAGCACAGACTTTGGTGGGGGGAAGGGAAAAGAACTGATTCCTGAAACACAGATGTATGTCTTTAATTGGCAACCCAGCACTATATTACAATCAATGTTCCTGAAACTGAGGGGCTAATTTGATCAGGTCCACCTGCCCTGCTTGCTTTTGGTCACTTACTTTTTCCCTTTTTCCATGAAGATGAAGGTCCTGGTAGCTGAAGGCTACTGCTGAACACTGAAACTTAACCTTCACTGGCTACTTTATAGATAACATTCATGTGTCATCATGGTAATGGTCATTTCAGTAGTTTTTCAGGGACTTGACCCAACTCCTGTCCAGTTGAAACCTGTTGAGACCACTAACTCTTCAAATGGGCCTGAACAAGTGCCCAAGAAGGGGGCTTTTGACATCAGAGAGCCAAAAACTCCACCCTCAGATCATGCTAATGCTGCCATTTTCTGTACATATATTTTATGAAATGCCATGAACCCTGATTGTGCCTGCACAGAAGGGACCTGTTACTTCATTGTTCATCACTGCCAATCACCTTTCCTCATACCTTAGACCAGTCCGCTTCCCTAACCCATAAATATCTGTAAGACTTATATCTGGAGAGGTGGACATGAGAGTTGTTCTCCCACCTTGTCACTTGGCAGCCTTGCAAATAAATATTTTCTCTTTTGTAAAACCTGTGTCACAGTGATTGATTACTGCAGAATGGACGCGGACCCGGCCGGTACGTTCCTAGGAACCTTTTCATTTCTGTCCTGAGTCCTTCGTGTGGAGATAAGGGTAAACCCCAGTGCTTCAGAGCCCAGGGTCATTGTCTTTCACCACTCAAGCTTGCACCTAATCTTCCCCTTCACCAGACTAAATGATCCCAGTTCCAACAGTTTAAGCTCCCAAAGTCTAGTTCCAAGGGTTTTGTTCTTCTCTTTGCACACATTAAAAGCATTTCTGCTTTTCATATTTCATCATCCATTTGTGCCTAAGATCATTAAAGGTCATGGGGTATAAGGGCAAAAACCAGGGGGCTGTCTAAAAGCCAAAGCCATAGTGGATTTTCAGAGGCAGCTTGAGCTGGTTCATGTCCAGGCTCTGCTACATCCTATCTGTGTGATTCTGGGCCAATTCTCTAAACTTTTCATATCTCAGTGTCCTCATTTGTATTAATCATACTGTCTATTTTCTTTATCTTATGATGTTTTGCCATCTTGAGGTGGGGATAGGGCAGGACTTACAGATGCGGAAGAGATGGCCCCTACCAAAGCTAGTTAATCCCTAAAAATAGTAAACGACTCACCTGGGAGCACACCTTTCACATGCAAAGCAACTAACACAGAGTCTGCATCCCCACCCACTCTCTTCCTCTGACTCCCAGACACTAAGCCAATATTCCTCCTGTGCTAAATCATCCCAGGGCCAGATACTGGGAACAAAAAATTACTCCTACAGCCCAGAGCCCACCGGAATTATTCAAGCTTACACTGTTGACTCTGCTCTGCCTTGCCTTTCTTGTAGAAACCCAGTTAAGACTCTGACCTAGGCTTTCTCCCTCCTGCCTCTGCCTCCTCATCCAGTCTGGCTCTTCCCCTGTGGCCCTGTGTAGTGAGGCATGCCCCCCTCTCTTGAGAAATGTTAAGTTTTATATATATAAATATATATATATACTTTTTTTTTTAATGGCATTGACCTATGTCAATCACTCAATCACCTCCATAAATTAAAATCCGATGGGTACAAATGAGACATTGAAAATTCAGGATGACTGTAATAGTAGGTTGTCAGAAGGATTAAAAGACCCGACAATGTATGTACATATAAGTCCTATGAATAACACTCTGCACAATAAGTGCTTAGCTGCCTATTATCTTTAATAATCTTTAAGAAACAACTGTTGAGAACAAAATCTGCTCACCTCACTTCTTCAGTTTCTTCATTGGTTAAGAGGTATATGATCACAGTATGCCAACAGCAAGTGAATAACCTGACTATTAATGTTGACTTAAAAAGAAAAATAAAGGGGCTACCTGGGTGTGGTGGTTCACACCTATAATCCCAGCACTTTGGGAGGCTGAGGCGGGCAGATCACTTGAGGTCAGGAGTTCAAAACCAGCCTGGGCAACATGGTGAAACCTGATTCTACTAAAAATACAAAAAATTAGCTGGGTGTAGTGGTGCACACCTGTAATCCCAGCTACTCAGGAGGCTGAGGCACAGGAATTGCTTGAACTTGGGAAGCAGAGGTTGCAGTCAGATGCGATCATGCCACTGTACTCCAGCCTGGGCGACAGAGTGAGACTCTGTCTCCAACAGTAAATAAATAAATACATAAATACATAAATAAAATAAAGGGACTATATTCATACACAGTATTACTTTAGAAGATTCCAACAATAACTGTTGCATTATAACCTGTAAAAACATGTTGCTGTTAGGGCAATCTTATTGATCTAATAATATAGATAAATAACTTCTTTAAATGACTGGATTAAGGCAATTTAACGATAGTCATTTTTACCTTCTGGAACATTGCTCAAACTAGACAGGGGACTAGACAGTCCCCAGGGGACTCCCAGCTGCTGCTAAATCCCAATCTTCCCTTACTGGGAAGGAAAGGATTATGAAGCAAACCTACTCCCAGTGGAAATGACTGTCACATTCATCCTTGTGTTCTTGAGAAGGCTCAGCCACATTTCTAAACAATTTCTACATTACAACAACATTTTTTTAACCTGTTTTCTCATGTTCAGTATGAACCAGAAACTCCTGCCTAGGGCACTACACTCAAAAGCCACTCTTGACTGTGCTCTCTGTCTAAACTTGAGCCCTGACATAGACATCGTGGTCCTATTCACTTTCTGCAACTATCTGAAACCTTTAAAGTGATATAAGACATGACTATAGTAGGGGATTTATGAAGGGATTGACAAATAAGGAAAAGGCTTTTCTGCTAAGATAGTAACAGTGACCCAAAACTTTTCGTGTTAACACACAGATGCTCATTCCTTTGCCCCACAGCTGTGGTAGAAGGGAGGTAGTTACAAAAACATAAAAGCAAAGATTCTTGAGAATTTAGTAAGCATCAGAATGACCTGGAGGGCTTATTAAAATGCAGGCTGGGTGAATTCCACTTCTGGAAAGATGGAGCGGAAATGCTTTTCACTCTTTCTCCCACTAAGTAGTAAACTAAAAGCCTTGGACATTTATGTCTGTCTATCAATCACATAAGACAACTCTGAAAGGTCAAGAGAAAAAGTCAGATGGACAAAAGCCTTGAGACCTGAGGAAGCACTCAGGCTAGTGAGTTCCCCAGGTTTTCTTTTTGCCTCATATATCCCAGACATGGAATGGAAGAAAACAGCAACCAGGAAATGCCAATGGTCTCAGACAAAAAAAAAGAAAAACAAACAAACAAAAAAAACCAACCAAACAACCAGGAAAGGGGCAGCCTAGCAAGGCAGAAAACTTTCTGAAAATAGAAACTTCACTCCAGCTAAGCACCACAGAAACAAACGGTAGCCTCACCTTCACCGGCCAGCAAAGTTGGAGCGAGGAGCCTAGACATCCGTCCTAATGAGCCTGTCAGGAGACGTCCCAACCCCACTGCTGGGTGGTGTGAAAGAAGACCTAGCAGGGAGCCAGGACTTTCTTACCCTCCAATCAGTAATGAGTCCTCATCCCATGTTAATGGAGATCACATGGGAATCCTGGCCTTCCCCCAACACCTGGCTATAACAATGAGGCACCCTTCCCTTTCCTGCCTGAGGTGATGTCAGAGGAGGCCTAGTGTACAGTCAGGACTTTCACCTGTTACCCAGCAGTAACAAGGCCATCCTCACCACAGTATAGTGGAGATCACGTAGTCTCCCACCCCTACACGGTGCTAAGGAACACTCTTCTTTGAATGGAGGCCAGGTGGAGAATCTGGTCTTCTATTTCCACCTTATAGAAACAAGGTGATACCCTACCTCCTTATTCCCCTGCCAGAGCAGTATCAGAGAAAGCCAACTAAACCAGAGGTTTAAATAAAATCCGAAGTCTCATAACACAATTTTTTAAAAGTTCAAGTTTCAATTGAAAATCACTCATCATATCAAGAATCGGGAAGATTTCCAACTGAATGAAGAAAAAGACAGTCAGTAGATGCTAACATCAATACGATTGACATATTAGAAAGATTTTAAAGCAACCATCATAAAAATGTTTCCATGAGCAATTAAGAATATGCTTGAAGAAATAGAAAATGAAAAAATAGCCTCAGCAAGAAAATAGAAACTCTCAGAAAAAAAAAAAAACTCTCAGCAAAATAATAAAGGAATAAAGAAAAAAACAAATGGAAATTTTAGAAATG